>NC_092646.1:29899679-30245804 GCF_039555335.1 Amphiura filiformis | reverse complement strand
CAAATTTCTTTTTATTTTGTAAACTTTCAGTTATAACTTGTTGAAAAAGATGTTTCAGAAGTTAAAACTTATTTTACAGCTTTGTAAATACATAATACATCATTTCAGAAGAGTTTTGTGATCACTAGAGGGGCCTACCACTCAAAACAATAAAATAAAAAGGGCCTCCTCCGTTTTCTCAGATATCAATCTGTATGTCGAATACCCAAAATATGGTGCCAAATACAGGTATTTAGGCTATAGCGTCATTTTCCAATAAAAAATAGAAAATAAAAAGCCCCTCATCCTCCTAATTTTTAAAAACCCGGACGAGAAACATATTTTTATTTTTACTTGACCTAAATCCTACTTTTTTAGTTGGAACTAAACTGGCAATAACATATAAAAGGCGAATTTCCATACTTGGCCAATTTTTGGAAATAAATGCATTTAGGTTTTCGTATGCTGTACAAAGTATAATATGTAGCCCCCTACTCCTATTTTTAGGAAACAAATTTTTGTTCTATTTTATAACCAATTATTTATTACAAATTTGAATAAAATAGTAAGATTTTTCAATCTCATTGTGGTTTCATCAGTCACGTGAAATTTAATTTGTGACTGCAATTGTAAGAATACGTGAAAAATTACATGTTTTGGCCTTATGCAGCCGTCAATGGCAATTTGCATAGCCAAATATTAAAATTTGACTTTTATTGCCAGATTAGGATTGGGCTATGTTTCATTTGGCAATGCAGGATAATATTTTTTTAATCCTAACAAGAAATGTCCCTAAAAAAGACAACGCCATCATCACCATGGATGAAGATCATGTTTCATATGGCGGAAAAATGGTGCTGTATTTTTGTGGAATCAGCTGCTGTTTTTTAATTTTCCTGTACAACTGTAGAAGTTCAAAAAAAAAAAAAAAAAAAGACATTGGTTTGGTCGAAAGTGCATGTCGATTTTGAGTTTGTATACCGCCCATAAAGTGCTCTTTATTGAAAATTCAAACTTAGCACAACTTTTTAGTGCTGTACAACAATACAAGTCGTACACGTAGGCTGATGACAAAAGTTTAATTGAGTCACTTTGGAAGTAGGTGGGATTTGTTGGTATCCGGGTGGGAATTTAATCATGCCTATATAATATGCTCAACGACTTATGGAGTTCCGATTCCTCCTCCTCCTCCTCCTCCTCCTCCTCCTCCTCCTCCTCTTCACCACCATCATGATCATTGTCGTCTTTCGTCTTCTTGACTTTCGTCATCATCATCATCATCCATCTTCATCATCATCATCATCATCATCATCCATCTTCATCATCATCATCATCAACATCATCATAATTATCATCGGTTTCAGAAATGTTTATTGGAGCATAGTACTGTTTCTCGGCAGTTAGTAAGACATTTTTGATGAAAATCCATCTCTAGAAGCGTATAGCCTACTTGAGGTTATTTGTCCAGCAGTGCATGTCCAGGCATTCGTCATTCTGATAGGGGGAGATTTCTTGACAGGCTAAAGGGGGGGTAATCTTTTTTTTTGCAGGTCGCAAGGGGCAACAAGCGATTTGTTGTCAGGTCGAGGAGGGGGGGGCACAATGTTTTGGGCACCGTTTCTATATTATTATGCCCTAAATAGGTGCAGGAACTTGGAGTTAGGAACACATTCAAATAATTACTAGTATGTAAAATTTCCTGCTCACTATTTGAGGTTTAATTTGCGTTTCCCCAAATCTTGCATGTGTAAACATGGTAAGGGAGGGGGGGGGGGGGGCTGGTGGGGTGCAAAGAATTTTGGCACGTCAAGAGCTAGGGGAGGAAATATTTCTTGGCACGTCGAAAGGAGGGAGGGGCAAAAAAAATCCCCCACGGTAGGCCTATAGCTAGGCCCTATACATAAGATTGGGAATAAAAAAATCTTGGCTATCTCACTTAAATTCTGCCCGACCCAAACTTACATGTCCCGTGAAAATCTAATGATGCACCATTCATGTAGCTGTTCGCAAAATTAAGCCTCAGTCAGAATTTAAACATCTCATTTTCATAAATAAGGCAAATTCTGATCTGGAATGGAAATTATGGCTGGAATATTTTTTACATTTTTAAATGTTTGTTTGTTTTTGAATGGAACGAATGGCTGGAACATTTTTTCATTTGAATGTTTGTTTGTTTGTTTATGAATGGAAAGAATGCCTGGAATATATTTTTTAATATATGTTTGTTCGTATTTAATATGGTACATTGCTATGGGACATTGGCGAAGTTAGTGCTGCATCACATTACCAACCAGAATCAGTTGGGATTCACCATGACCTCTGTATTCTGAGTATCATTGTACGGAAATAAATCAGCAAAACTGTAAACGTTTTTCATGTTTATTGAGTGTAACGACGACCTCCCCTTGGCACCAATCGAAAGGAATCATGCTATCCCACAATTAATAGCACTAATTTTACCGGGACCAATTAGGCGCTGTGATGTGAAAACAATGTTGCCTGAGTATTTATTAATGGCCGGGCTCAGAGGTGGGGGCCCGGCAGAGTCCCCCTCTACCCGTTTCAGAACCAGGTTTGGTCAGAACAAAAATTGACACTTTTTAGGCTAAAATGGTTAAATATGAGGTTAATTTTGTCAGAAACCAGACGTCAACATGGGGGGGGGGGTGTATGGACCATCCCCCTTTGTCAAAATATTCGGGGGTCCCCCGGGATTTACGCCTATGGGGGCAAGTATTTTTTGGTAGGCAGCGCCACGCACGGGGTCAAACTCTTTCTCCCAGTAACCCCCTCCCCACAGTAAAACCCAAAATTACGAACATTTATACTTTTTGAGGCAATTTTGAGCCCCTCCCCCGAAATTTACCTTGCCCCCTCCCCGAATATAATTCCTGTTTCAAATTTTGTATTCAAACCCCCTCCCCCCTAAGTCGCCCACATCAGAAAAATCCTGGCTGCGCCGCGCGCGCCACTCCCCCACTCCATCCACAGCTACCTCACACAACCCTAGCTACAAGCTCCTACATAATTGCCTATCTCTCTACACACATTTGCGCGATGCATGCTGGGATTGAGAACAACACACTGAAAATAATACAATGTACTGTCGTGTGGAAATTCCAGTGGTATAGGTAAATGATGACAAATCCAGGTAAAAGATCGAAGTCACCAACGATTACCTTACTCATACCGTCTGTATTTTTGTCTGTATAATTCAACAGGTTTGGATCTGAACTTGAGCAATACCGGCACAGTATGAGACATGGAAAATCCGGGATGGAATCGTATTTAATATGACATGGCATCGCGGGTGCATGATGTATTCTTCTACTGAAAACACCACGGACTACTATATTTCAGAACAGATTTCTCACTGTTAGTTTTGGAGCCATTAAACCATACAGGCATATTTGAACACGGGATATATATATAGGTGATATTTGTCAAGGAGAAATCAGCCGGAACTTTCACACGTTTACCATGGGTCAGGAAGCTTCAACTACTCGCACAAGCCCTGCTTCAACTGGTGCTGGATCAGCTCCAGGGCCTGCGAAAAAACGCACGGAAACCGTCAAGGTATGTCTAAACATTAAAATCGAGAGCCCTAAAATTAATGTCAATACCATTATGGTTACCATGGTTACTGGGATCGTATCCGAATTTTATCACCGTGATAGGACCCTAGGGGCCTATATGATTACTAAGGGAACCAACTCCCATATCTTTTTGCTAATACATGTACATGTAGTAATAAAAACTCAAGAATCGTACGTCACAGGTAGGTCAAACTATACTTTTTCTGAATCCTTATTACCAGAGGAATACTTTGGTGGGGTTTAAAACAAGATTCGAGCATTTTTGAAATTTGACATCATAAAACATATGACCCCATACTTGCTGGGAACCCCCGCCAGAAGATTGATTTATATTAGTTTGCTACCCAGAAGTTATTGCCTATGACCCATGTCATAGAAAACACCTACATACATAATACATGGGTCAACCTTTTTCAGGTCAAAGCGATTGGTTCCCTGGGTTTATAACGGCCCACTTTATTTTAAACCTTCACCTTCGTTATAAAACTAGCACTAATACTAGTAATACGGTACTACAGGGTGTCCCAAAAATAGAAACCCTCATTGCTGCTCCTTTTTCTACTATTTCTGAAAAGTTGATCAAATACAGGTTTCAGCCCTGGCTCTCATTGCATCAATTGCGTTGTGTGCCATTTTTGTGCGATAGATACTTGAGAATGCAGCAGTAATGGTTGCGAATATCTTGGAGGTAAACTAGTGGTCCTCGCTCATAAACGTTTTTTTGCCCCAAAGGAAGAAATCAAGTGATGCGAGGTCTGGTGATCTTGCAGGCCACTCCACGGCATGACCCATCCCGTGGACAGAGTGAAAAACGGGTACATTTAAAAAAAAAGAGCATATCTTCCAAAGTTGTGAGCCGATTGAAATAATTGTTTTGGTTTATTAATAAAGCTAACGATAAAAGGTTTCTTTACATACCAAAATATATTCGATCAACTTTTTAGAAACAGGAGAAATAGAGGGCGCAATGAGGATTCTCTTTTTTTGGGACACCCTGTAGTATAATAAGCCGCTTTGTTCGTATTAAATTTTTCAATAAAACAACAGTCCAATGTATTTTGTTCCGGAAAATTGAGCAAGAAACGACCCCGGGAAACGACGGAGATGTAGGGCCATCAGGAAGACCATTCGTCCAAATCAAAAAGTTGCACTCTGACCCTAAATCTCCGTTATTGCTTGCTTAATTTTCATAAATGATGTACCGGGTATACCAAGTTATTATTTGATATTTTTTTTTGTATTGAACGAATTATGCACATGTTGGTTTATAAATTAATCATGTTATTTCACTCCAGAAAATTCAATTCCAATCCAATTCAATTCTTCAATGCTCACAATTATTTCAATTCCAACCATTCAATTCAATTCCTGCCTAAGCTAAATCATATTTGTTCCAATTCAATTCCAGTATATTAATGCTATGCGTGCTAGCCATAAAGCTTCAACATAAAAAGTTCAAGTTTTGAGATATTTTGTCGAAATATCAAGAGCTATCTTTAGAACCACTGAACCAATACTATGCTTGTTTGCACTCATTTTAATGCATTTTTCATGCTGATTCCAAATATGGTCATGAAAATTTACAATTCTGAAATTTTTGAATTTTTTTTTGGGAAACTTGTCGTCTGCAGTCGACACCCGTGTGGAAAGAGTTATAGGCCTAATGGAAATCCCAAAAATTCATTTAAAGTCTTCATTACTCACCATATTTTCAATTCCAATCCAATTCATGCCCAAGCCATTTTGATTCCAATTCATTCCAATGCATTAAAATGAAAATTAACTCAAAATTCATTAACATTACATAAAACTGAGTAGTAAACTTTTTGTACTACTGCTGAGGCCTGTGTATCACATTACCACACAACAAATGTTCATACTGTGTCGGCCTACACTGTTACAGCACTGGGTAAAAAACCTGTTAGGAAAACATTTTACCCAATGTTGGGTCATTTTCAGCAAATTACCAAATGTTGGGTAAAATTTGGTAAAAATCTTACCCGACCCATATGAGGGTTGTTCATAAATGGTATCCAATGGTGAAATGGCATTTTTACCCAACTTACTCAATTTTTACTCACTGTTTTTACAGCGTATGTTGTGTATGTTCAAAAAGATATAGGCCTACACCATAGACAGTAGAATATTTGAAACGCGTTAAGGGTGGACCCTGGAATTATGGACATTTTTGGGCCTCATAACTGCTAAATTATTGGTCTAAAGTATAATATTTAGAATGGCAACGACTTGATGAATTCATCTGTGAAGTCAAATTTGGGCAAAAATGCTCATTTTTGGAGAAAATACCCCCAAAACCGTAACAAAAAAATGTTGAGGTAAAATAAAATAATTTAATTTTCAAAAACGAGATACAATATCTAGGACCCGTTTTTTACTGTTTTGAATTTTGACCAACTTTCAATGAAAAATGGTTGAAATTTGGGCGAAAATCAGGCTTATAATGGGACATCAGAGATCCCTCAATCCCAAACTATATACACGATTCCCGAGTCCCGACACGTGTAGACCCTCCCTCGGGTCCATGGAGAACGACTGGTAATGTAGATTATACAACATTAAATAAACCCGATAGGAGAGCTATTATAAAAAAATAAACAAGTTGGTCTGTAGATTAATTGAGTTTTCGTCGACACACAGTGCTCTAGGAGCACCATAACTTTGTTGTCATTTATAATTAGGGCTTAGTGGTGTGTTGTTTTAATCTTTGGAGTGAAGGAGAAGGTGGTTTTAGCTCTAATTATTTACCCACAGATCATGACAGATGGAACCCAGACTGTGGGACAGTCTACGACACGTGTCGTTTTTGTCAACATTTATGGTTCAAGGGTATTTTCCCGATTGATCATCCATTTTTAAGCGACTTCAGAAAATATTACAGATTTTTTTGATGCTCGTCACATCATGTTTCTTCAGTTTTAGAAATCATGAAAGAAACGTCGTTTATATCACTTGCCCTATATATTAAAACAGGTGTTTGGGCTAAAGATATCATCATAATCAACATATTTACTTTTAGCCAATCAGGTGGGTGCTTATAGCTTGAACATTTAATCATACATGTCCCAGGTGGGATAAAACATTTTTCTCATGTCATTTTTAACATGAGTTTTCAATAACATTTATTTTTAAATTTGAACACATGACCTCTATAACTAGAGACACGTGAAGAGGTGAATACAAGGGGAAACCGAAATGAATACTGATAAGATATAGTGGAATCCGGTAGTTTATAAATCATTACAAACTATATAAATCTTACACGGCAAAAACCATGTATACACAAATATTAATATGTTTTGAAGAATCCAAGTGTTTGAAAATATTGGATCCAACACATAATAGCGATAAAATTGGATGCTTTACGCCCAATATTTATTGGTCTTGCTATGAGTTTTAAAATATTGGACACAAGGATTTCAAATTTGACATTACTTTGACATTACGAACTCATATTTACCCAGAAATCCAAGATGGTGGCCGCCGGCGCCATCTTGAAAAAATAAGTTTTGAACCAGATTACCTAAAATCGTGTACAAAGACACTTTTTCCGGTAAGTCGACCCTAAGAAATCCGAATCCGAATTACAACATAATTTTTGCCCAGAAATCCAAGATGGCCCCCATTATAAGGCGCCGTCTCGTCTAGGGTTTACTTCTCTTATCTTAGGTTTATGTTCCTTATTTAGGGTTAATGCGCCTTATTTGGGGTTGGGACTGGTTTATCTGAGGTGTACGTCCCTTATCTCGGATTACGGCGCCTTATCGGGGGTTTAGACTGCCATAACTGAGTTTACGTCTCTTATCTGGGGTTAAGGCGCCTTATCTTGGGTTTAGATGTCTTATCTGAGGTTTACGACCCTTAACTGGGGTTAACGACCCTTATCTAGAGTTAAGGCACCTTATGTGGGGTTTAGATGCCTTATCTTAGGTTTATGTTCCTCATTTAGGGTTAAAGCGCCTTATTTGGGGTTTGGACTGCTTTATCGGCGGTCTACGTCCCTTATCTGGGGTTACGGCGCATTATCTGGGGTTTAGATGCCTTATCTGGGTTTAGACTGCGATATGCTAAGGTTAAGGCATCTTAGCCACAGGTAAAGAACGTAAACCCAGGATAAGGCCGTCTAAACCACAGGTAAGGCGCCTTATCCCTAGATAAGGGATGTAAACCCAAGATAAGGCAGTTTAAACCCCATATAAGGGACATGAACCCCAGATAAGGCGGAAATGACACACTTATGCTTCTGCTCTCATTCAAAAAATCACATTTACGCTCTACCAAATAGGGGCCATCTTGGATTTCTGGGCAAAAATTAAGTTATTACGTCAAATTAATGTCAGATTCGGATTTCTTGGGGTCGACTTACCGGAAAAAGTGTCTTTGTACACGATTTTAGGTAATTTGGTTCAAAACTTATTTTTTTCAAGATGGCGCCGGCGGCCACCATCTTGGATTTCTGGGTAAATATGAGTTCGTAATGTCAAAGTAATGTCAAATTTGAAATCCTTGTGGTCGACTTATCCAAAAAAGTGTCTTTGTACACGATTTTAGGTCCTCTTGTTCAAAACTAAATTTTTCAAGATGGTGCCGGCCACCATCTTGGATTTCTGGGTGAAAATGATGCCGTAATGTCAAACTAATGTCAGAATCGGAATCCTTGTACTCGACATATCCGAAAAAGTGTCTTTGTGCATGATTATAGGTGCTCTGGTTCAAAACTTAAATTTTCAAAATGGTGGCGGCGGCCATTTTGGATTTTGGCCTCTAGCGAAAAATGCCGGGATTTTCGCGAGGGACATGGTGGCTATTTCTTTTCTAAATGGTCCATAGAAGTCGAATCAATCGTCAAACCTTACTAGCCAGAGAGTGGTCACCAAATTGAACTTTTTCGCCTAACTAAAAATGTGTTTTCCAACAATTAGAATGCATAATTTGAAATTAGTCTTTCTTCAAGTCTTTGGGCCTGATTGTCACAGAATACGAAAAAGGTCGAAAACACCCTGCATGTTTTTGGCCCTTATTTCCAAATATTAGCCAAATATTAAAATTGTACTTTTATTGCCAATTAGGACTACCTAAAGGATTAGGATTAAGCTATGTTTCTATTTAAAGTTTGAAATATATTCAAGCTGATGTTTTCTCTTGCTGTTTGATATAAAAGCAATTGAAAGAACCAGAAATAGGGCCTACATGTGAAAGGTTATAAAACCTTTTTGTTCATGAATGTGATTTGTTTCCGTTTTTTAATTCACTTGTTCAAACAGATTTTGAGAACATTCGAGCTATTTAAAGTTTGAAGTATATTCAAGCTGATGTTTTCTCTTTCTGTTTTGATGTTTTTAGCAAAGAATTAACCAGAAATCCACGCGAAAGGCTAAAAAACCTTTTTTGTTCATGAATGTGAATTATAAAATAAAAACCCAAAGATTTGTTTCTGTTTTTTGCAAACCTACGTAAGCGAAGTAAAACCAATTATACGAAATCCTGTTGTTTTTTCTTCTTTGTAAAATAGGCTTATGTTTCAACTTTCAATGGTGAAATCGGTTGCAAAGTAGGCCGATAGGTTAGAAATGTAAATTCCCAGCAAACACAAAACGTTTTACAGAAAATGTTTTAAAATTGGGTTGTATTTATAAAGGGTATAAAACGTTTGTTATTTAAGAATTGACAAAAATATTTGCAAAAAATATTTAGACAACGTTTTTAAAATGGTGTAGTCTTCATTATAACGTTTTAAAAACGTTTTATGACCTTTATATAACCCGAAATTCAAATGTTATTAAAACGTTTTGAATAAAACCAACCCTGTTTATAACACGTTTACAACGGTTTAAAAAACATTTTTGTGTTTGCTGAGTTATACGTTTGGGAAAACTTCACACTTGATTTTCAAAAAAGTGAATTTCATCTCTCTTGGTCACAAAGTGTATGATGAAAATGTTTTGATTTTTCATCCGACATTTTGTACATTATGAAAATATCTTTTTCCACATATATTCTCAAATTTAAGGTTACCATGGTTACATGCCGATCATCCGAAGGGTCATTAGTCAAAAAGTCCAATAACTAAAGCTTTAAACATAAACCATTATACCATAAGCATTACAATAACCCTAACCCTAAACTTCGCCCTAATCATAATTTACAAGTACATCGGGATCTTGACGTGGTGGGGATTTGGGAGCTGACGGCGTACCGATAAGGGGGTCTTTTGGAGCTGCGACCAGTCAAAATCAAGGATCTTTGTTGGCTTTCTGGTTGAAAATTGCCTGAAAAAAAACCCCAGAAATGTGAAGAATGAGCAATTTTTTAGGGTCTTTTCAACTCTTTTGGAGCTGATCAAGGGTCTTTCGGAGCTCTATTTTGGTCAAATTAGGGAGGGGGGGGGGTCTTTCGGAGCAGCAGGGGGTCTTTCCGGGGAAACATACCCGTATTTAAAAGTGCCCCAACCCTATCCCATACCCTAACACTAACCCTATCCCTAACCCTAACATTACTGTAACCCTTTTTGGACTAATGACCCAATGACCCTTCGGAATTCTGGGCTGGGTTGTTCCCTAATATAATACCCAAACAAATAAAATGAAATAAAGCATACAAATCTTCAATGACACGATTACTTGACCTCATTTGTGGGAATGACCTTTTTAAATGGGTACAAGAACTCATACATACCCTATAACTTGAAATCAACTTTTGAGCAATGAAAGTTATTGAACTACAGTATAATAGTCATTTGTTTGTTTGTTTGTTTGTTTAAATGGTCGCTCTGTCATGACTGAGAAATTAGATCATTTTACTTCAAACTCCTTATATTTCCTTCAACAGCCTGGTTTTAGAAACATTTTCCTCTCCTCTCCTACTGAAGACATTGAACCCTGGTATGACGTCATCGTTATCGGATCTGGGTATGGAGGAGCGATTGCAGCCAGCAGAGCAGCCAGGGCTGGACAAAAGGTGTGTGTCCTGGAGAAAGGGAAAGAGTGGCGCCCAGGTGACTTCCCGGAAACGGAGGTTGAAGCAGTGAGAGAAACGCAGATGACGTCACATAATAATCCTAATATGCTAGGTAAGATGAATGGTGTGTGTGTGTGTGTGTTCTGGGGGGGGATGGTTGGTGGGGGTGTTTGTATTGGGCTCCTTTTGCCCTGCCTTTTGCAGGGGTGGTGGATGTGTGTCGGGGTGCATGTGTGCCTGTATTCTTATGGGTATATATACTGAGTAAGTTGCAGCAATAGCCTGTGGGGTATAACTTCTTTGTGGGGTATAAGGGGGGGTAAGTGAATCTGTGTGAAAAAACGTTCCCACAAACTATTGGTGGTACGTTTTTGGTACCCCACAAGAATGGTGTGATAAGAAATGTACCCCACAAAGAACCACTGACCTATTTTATACACATATAATGCTGGACCCCACAACAATCCTGGTGTATATAGGGTGTGTGTGTAGGAGGGCGGGGTGGGGGGGGGGGTGCGTGCGTATACCTTCGATCGATCAATCAATCAACCAATCAATCAAACTATTAATATCAACCAATCAATTAATCGGCAGAATCAATACTGCTGATAAGTTCTCAATAACATGATAAAATCATGGACTGTATAGAAATAAATTTATTTCTGCAGTCCAAGTTAAAATGCAAGAGTTTGATGCCCCGTGTAATTGTGTGTATTGTAAGTATGCGCTTCATTAAACATAAAAATATTTTGTTAATAATATTAGCAATTGTTCTGAAGTAAAAATAACCCAGAGATAATATTTTAGGACAAGTATTTTGGAAAATTTAATGGATGCAGTGACCCGATAGCTCTCGACCATGCAGAGTTATTCTATACTGCGCTAACAAAGTATCCTTACACTTGAAAAAAAATCGTAATTTTAAAACTGGTATATTTGGGTAAATTTTTTCAAATAAATGCGCTATCTAATCCTGCACATTATGACACCCCATTGTATCCAATATGACCTCAAGAAGTAAATGTACTAGCAATTCGCCGGTGTTTTGGCATACTGTCGTATGACGAAAAATGCCGTTTTGAGAAAATCGCATTTAAAGTTTTTCCAATTTTTGAAGACCCACTGGAGAGCACCAAAGTAAAATATGTTTATTATTATCAAAGAATATAATCAATAATATATTTGTCTTTGTTCTCAACATAATACAAACTTTTTATTCATTCGCTAATTAGAAGTAATTAATCTGCAAACTCATACGGCAGTATGCCAAAATATGCACAATTTGACAACCTTTGACAATATACATTTCATACGTAAAAGATATATATGCCAAAACAATAGGAAACTGCAGATACACAGTGGCCTATGGCGACGTATCATGATACGACTATGATACGACTGTATGCCAAAATACAGAATGAATATTTGGGGGGGGGGGTGTTACATAAAAACCATGTCGTATCATACTAATTAGTGCCATATCTCATTAACTAATTACATTTAGGTCTCAAAACAAAAATATATAGAGTTTCATTCATAGATTTTGAAAGTTTATATAACTCATTTTGCCCAAAAATCGTCATACGACCCCGGGCATACGACACTATGCCAAAAACAGCGACGAATTGATTAGGCAAAAAACACATTTGTTTCAGCTTCCCGCACGCATTTGAATTTAGAAATGGGGTCATTATTTTATATTACAATACATTCGGTATTTTCAGGAATACGTGAAATAGTCGTAGGCCTATGCACGCAAAACCGGAACTTTTACATGCACTTTTCGGCATAAACTGTTTAAGGAAGTGTGACTAACCCTTCCATCTCGGTTCATCTGTCACGTAAAATTTTGGCATATGGAAGCGATAATCTTAGGAAGAGAATCCGATTTGAATAATAGGTTTATATGATTTACAGGATTCATGTCGTATTTACATATCACATGAAACCTTTCATAACCATAACAGATGATAACACATCCCTATAAAGAGACCCACAATGCATCATTCAACAGGTTCCGCCGGTGATATTCTCACGTCCGAATTTTAGAATGTCTGACTTCACCGCGCCACGTTCGAAGCCCGTGGTGTATGTAGCTGGGATGAAAAGCCGACGATCAATTGAAAATTTTGACCTTTCATATTGAAGATATACATTTTCCCCCCTAAATTTTTTTGGTGTTTTTGTGGGAAAAAAGTGTAAAAATGTGTATTATATCGCGAATTTCAAAACAATCAAAATTATTTGATATCAGAATGACATTCTTCGTATTCAGAATGCAATTCGATATGTCTGATGGGCTCTCGTGTGCCACAAAACATACTGTGCAAATGTTCATTCCCCAGCCCTTAACCTCATCATATTTGATCGTAATTTTGATTGAATGATTGATATATTGATGAGCCGCTGAATCTGTTTCTTGATTGAGTGATGTTGAACGTAAATCAGTTTTATTGATGAGCCGATTAACTGACTGGTTGATTAATTAGTTTCATGATTGATTGATGGATTGATGTTAGAAATAAAGAAGTTTTATTGATGAGCCGATTACTGCACTGGTTGATTAGCTTTGATTGGTGTTAAAAGTATATGTGTTATTGATGAGCCAGCCGGTTAATTGCTGGTAATTAATTGGTTTCTAAATTGAATGATGGATCGGTGATGTTTATTTTGTTTTGTGATACAGGTACACCAACAAGTTTGTATGACATCATCATAGGCCCGGATGTATCGGTTCTACAAGGATGCGGCTTAGGAGGCACGTCACTAATTAACGCCAACGTGGCACTGGACTGCGACCCCAGAATATTCCAGGATGAGGTTAGTTGTAACAATCAATCACTAGGATAGTGCAAATTGAAGGTTTTTACCTGGTTCGCCGTCGGACACTTATGAAGCTTTCGTCAGGACTTGATCAGGACAAAACTATTGGGATTTCTGCATGTAGACTGCCCCTATAGTCTACAGAGTATTGTTATGAACTGCCTCTTACCCAGTGATATAGTTATTGTCACTTATCTACTAAAATATATTGGCTCTGAAAAGAGCCGTTGTAGTGAGTGTTTCATTTATACTGAATATTCAGTGACTCTGAAAAGAGCCGTTGTAGTAGGTGCTCCATTCATACTGAATATTCAGTGACTCTGAAAAGAGCCGTTGTAGTAGGTGCTCCATTCATACTGAATATTCAGTGGCTCTGAAAAGAGCCGTTGTAGTAGGTGCTCCATTCATACTGAATATTCAGTGACTCTGAAAAGAGCCGTTGTAGTAGGTGCTCCATTCATACTGAATATTCAGTGACTCTGAAAAGAGCCATTGTAGTAGGTGGTCCATTCATACTGAATATTCAGTGGTTCTGAAAAGAGCCGTTGTAGTAGGTGCTCCATTCATACTGAATATTCAATGGCTCTGAAAAGAGCCGTTGTAGTAGGTGCTCCATTCATACTGAATATTCAGTGGCTCTGAAAAGATCCGTTGTAGTAGGTGCTCCATTCATACTGAATATTCAGTGGCTCTGAAAAGAGCCGTTGTAGTAGGTACTCCATTCATACTGAATATTCAGTGGCTCTGAAAAGAGCCGTTGTAGTAGGTGCTCCATTCATACTGAATATTCAGTGGCTCTGAAAAGAGCCGTTGTAGTAGGTGCTCCATTCATACTGAATATTCAGTGGCTCTGAAAAGAGCCGTTGTAGTAGGTGCTCCATTCATACTGAATATTCAGTGGCTCTGAAAAGAGCCGTTGTAGTAGGTACTCCATTCATACTGAATATTCAGTGACTCTGAAAAGAGACGTTGTAGTAGGTGCTCCATTCATACTGAATATTCAGTGGCTCTGAAAAGATCCGTTGTAGTAGGTGCTCCATTCATACTGAATATTCAGTGGCTCTGAAAAGAGCCGTTGTAGTAGGTACTCCATTCATACCGAGTATTCAGTGGCACTGAAAAGAGCCTTTGTAGTAGGTGCTCCATTCATACTGAATATTCAGTGACTCTGAAAAGAGCCGGTGTAGTAGGTGCTCCATTCATACTGAATATTCAGTGACTCTGAAAAGAGCCATTGTAGTAGGTGGTCCATTCATACTGAATATTCAGTGGTTCTGAAAAGAGCTGTTGTAGTAGGTGCTCCATTCATACTGAATATTCAGTGGCTCTGAAAAGAGGCGTTGTAGTAGGTGCTCCATTCATACTGAATATTCAGTGGCTCTGAAAAGAGCCGTTGCAGTAGGTACTCCATTCATACTGAATATTCAGTGGCTCTGAAAAGAGCCGTTGTAGTAGGTGCTCCTTTCATACTGAATATTCAGTGGCTCTGAAAAGAGCCGTTGTAGTAGGTGCTCCATTCATACTGAATATTCAGTGGCTCTTAAAAGAGCCGTTGTAGTAGGTGCTCCATTCATACTGAATATTCAGTGGCACTGAAAAGAGCCGTTGTAGTAGGTGCTCCATTCATACTGAATATTCAGTGGCTCTGAAAAGAGCCGTTGTAGTAGGTACTCCATTCATACTGAATATTCAGTGACTCTGAAAAGAGACGTTGTAGTAGGTGCTCCATTCATCCTGAATATTCAGTGGCT
Source organism: Amphiura filiformis (assembly GCF_039555335.1). Taxonomy (NCBI): domain Eukaryota; kingdom Metazoa; phylum Echinodermata; class Ophiuroidea; order Amphilepidida; family Amphiuridae; genus Amphiura; species Amphiura filiformis. Next base: position 30,230,680 of record NC_092646.1, on the reverse strand, counting down.
CTGAAAAGAGCCGTTTTAGTAGGTGCTCTATTCATACTGAATATTCAGTGGCTCTGAAAAGAGCCGTTGTAGTAGGTACTCCATTCATACCGAATATTCAGTGGCACTGAAAAGAGCCTTTGTAGTAGGTGCTCCATTCATACTGAATATTCAGTGGCTCTGAAAAGAGCCATTGTAGTAGGTGCTCCATTCATACTGAATATTCAGTGGCTCTGAAAAGAGCCGTTATAGTAGGCGCTCCATTCATACTGAATATTCAGTGGCTCTGAAAAGAGCAGTTGTAGTAAGTGCTCCATTCATACTGAATATTCAGTGGCTCTGAAAAGAGCCGTTGTAGTAAGTGCTCCATTCATACTGAATATTCAGTGGCTCTGAAAAGAGCCGTTTTAGTAGGTGCTCTATTCATACTGAATATTCAGTGGCTCTGAAAAAAGCCGTTGTAGTAGGTGCTCCATTCATACTGAATATTCAGTGGCTCTGAGAAGAGCCATTGCAGTAGGTGCTCCATTCATACTGAATATTCAGTGGCTCTGAAAAGATCCGTTGTAGTAGGCGCTCCATTCATACTGAATATTCAGTGGCTCTTAAAAGAGCCGTTGTAGTAGGTGCTCCATTCATACTGAATATTCAGTGGCACTGAAAAGAGCCGTTGTAGTAGGTGCTCCATTCATACTGAATATTCAGTGGCTCTGAAAAGAGCCGTTGTAGTAGGTACTCCATTCATACTGAATATTCAGTGACTCTGAAAAGAGACGTTGTAGTAGGTGCTCCATTCATACTGAATATTCAGTGGCTCTGAAAAGAGCCGTTTTAGTAGGTGCTCTATTCATACTGAATATTCAGTGGCTCTGAAAAGAGCCGTTGTAGTAGGTACTCCATTCATACCGAATATTCAGTGGCACTGAAAAGAGCCTTTGTAGTAGGTGCTCCATTCATACTGAATATTCAGTGGCTCTGAAAAGAGCCATTGTAGTAGGTGCTCCATTCATACTGAATATTCAGTGGCTCTGAAAAGAGCCGTTATAGTAGGCGCTCCATTCATACTGAATATTCAGTGGCTCTGAAAAGAGCAGTTGTAGTAAGTGCTCCATTCATACTGAATATTCAGTGGCTCTGAAAAGAGCCGTTGTAGTAAGTGCTCCATTCATACTGAATATTCAGTGGCTCTGAAAAGAGCCGTTTTAGTAGGTGCTCTATTCATACTGAATATTCAGTGGCTCTGAAAAAAGCCGTTGTAGTAGGTGCTCCATTCATACTGAATATTCAGTGGCTCTGAGAAGAGCCATTGCAGTAGGTGCTCCATTCATACTGAATATTCAGTGGCTCTGAAAAGATCCGTTGTAGTAGGCGCTCCATTCATACTGAATATTCAGTGGCTCTGAAAAGAGCCATTGTAGTAGGTGCTCCATTCATACTGAATATTCAGTGGCTCTGAAAAGAGCCGTTGTAGTAGGTGCTCCATTCATACTGAATATTCAGTGGCTCTGAAAAGAGCCATTGTAGTAGGTGCTCCATTCATACTGAATTTTCAGTGGCTCTGAAAAGAGCCGTTGTAGTAGGTGCTCCATTCATAGTGAATATTCAGTGGCTCTGAAAAGAGCCGTTGTAGTAGGTGCTCCATTCATAGTGAATATTCAGTGGTTCTGAAAAGAGCTGTTGTAGTAGGCACTCCATTCATACTGAATATTCAGTGGCTCTGAGAAGAGCCATTGTAGTAGGTGCTCCATTCATACTGAATATTCAGTGGCTCTGAAAAGAGCCGTTGTAGTAGGTGCTCCATTCATACTGAATATTCAGTGGCTCTGAAAAGAGCCGTTGTAGTAGGTGCTCCATTCATACTGAATATTCAGTGGCTCTGAAAAGAGCCGTTGTAGTAGGTGCTCCATTAATACTGAATATTCAGTGGCTCTGAAAAGAGCCGTTGTAGTAGGTACTCCATTCATACTGAATTTTCAGTGGCTCTGAAAAGAGCCGTTGTAGTAGGTGCTCCATTCATACTGAATATTCAGTGGCTCTGAAAAGAGCTGTTGTAGTAGGTGCTCCATTCATACTGAATATCCATCGGCTCTGAAAAGAGCCGTTGTAGTAGGCACCCCATTCATACTGAATATCCATCGGCTCTGAAAAGAGCCGTTGTAGTAGGTGCTCCATTCATTCTGAATATTCAGTGGCTCTGAAAAGAGCCGTTGAAGTAGGTGCTCCATTCATACTGAATATTCAGTGGCTCTGAAAAGAGCTGTTGTAGTAGGTGCTCCATTCATACTGAATATTAATCGGCTCTGAAAAGAGCCGTTGTAGTAGGCACTCCATTCATACTGAATATCCATCGGCTCTGAAAAGAGCCATTGTAGTAGGTGCTCCATTCATACTGAATATTCAGTGGCTCTGAAAAGAGCCGTTGTAGTAGGTGCTCCATTCATACTGAATATTCAGTGGCTCTGAAAAGAGCCGTTGTAGTAGACTGCTCCTCGTCCACTGAAAGATGAGTCATTTATACCAGGTGCACGCCACTCTCCTATATTGAAGATTTGATGGGATAGTCAGAAATTGCAACTTAAGAGGGCAAATTGGAAGTGCATGACGGGGTGCATGAACGTTGCATTATGAAATGGTTATTCATTGTACATCTGGTTTGGTTTGACCTGCCCAAGATATGCAAATGCTATGACGTAATGAATATCTTAATTATTCTTGTTTCTTGATGGGTTGGAAATCAGATTTGATGCCAGCCTTACTTTGATTTTTATGTAATTCTCGTGATTTTCTCAGCCTGAAATGAGTAGGAATACTTATCACACTCAAATTTGATTTTTACGTTTTCAGGTTTGGCCACAAGAATTACGAGAGAACCTAGAAAACCTAACGGGCATAGATAGGCAACATGTATACGACATGATGAAGCCTCACAGCTATCCCAAAGATTATCCTTTGTTGCCCAAACTACAAGCCCTAGGTAAAGCAGCCACGCATATGGTCCAAGATATTGAAGATCTGAACGTCTCCAATGTCTTCAGCAGGTAAGAAAACGATATTGAGTTCTTTATCACATCGGTATACAATGTTAAATCACTGTTTAACATTTTGCTGTTTAAAAAGACGTTGTTTAAAGTGTTGCTGTTTTAAACAACATTGTTCAGTTTTCTGATATAACATGTCCCACGCAATGCTGTATAAGTTTTAAACAATGTTGTTTATAAGTTTTAACAACTTGCAAGATTTTAAACAACCGCTGTTTACCAGGTACATTGCTCAACCTTGTTTAAAAGTAAAATTATACAACTTGTTTGAAAATTTAAACAAATGTTACTTGAACTTTTAAACAAGTTCTTTAATTGGTTTAAAAACAAGTTGTTGAATTTCTAAACAAGGTTGAGCGATGCACCCGGTAAACAGCAGTTGTTTAAAAATTTAAACAACTTGTTTAGTTTTGTTCTAATAGTGTAGGCCAGCTTTTTTTTTAATTTAAATTTCATTATTTGATCCACAGTTGGTCAAGTTTTGTTGTTGTAATAGGGTTTTTTTCTAATTCAAGACTGCAGTGGATAATGTGTTCAACTGCTGTTTTGGCAAAAATGAGTTATTAAAAGTTTTTGATCTGTAGATAAATTTCAAACTTTAAACCTACATTTCTTAAAACTATAGTATTTTGGCACCTGAGCACGCCTACATTGTGCCTCCCTATCAAATAACCTGATATATTGCTTGCTTGATTGACTGATATCGTCATCGTCATCATCATCTACATCAGTCAAAATACCAAGAACCACAGCGACATACGTTATACCCACGGTATTGATGTCATGTTATTGCATCCTTTGCAAACTACTGAATGTTTCTCATGAACATTGCACTTTTGAGTCACGCGATACCATGGTATACCCAAGGTATTGATATCAATCAAACTAAACATTATTTGGCTGTTCACTGTTTTCGCATCTGGTACCTGGGAAAACATAGTACTTCCACTACATATCCGGGTATAGGCCTATATTTTGGGAATTCCCCGTTGCACTTTTATGAGGTTTAATGCAATGACGAAGGTTAATAACGTGCACTAGCATCCAAAACATTCTCATCTAATAGTGCACAGTTCATTAATCCCAATGCATTTGTACATTCATTGAATGACCTTTGAAAATTTGGGTACAAAAACTCATACTCTGCAACTTGAGGTCAAATTTTGCGCTATGATTGCTTGATTGAGGTTATTGGACTATGCCATTGGGATGAGGCCATTGTGGTCCATAGTGGTGTGATTTGTTCACATCGATGACCTATATATATTTCTTAAATTTCACTTTTTGCTCCGATTGTAATACGCAATGGTGTACTTAAAGCCATAATTGTGTGATTTGCACTTACAGCAACATATCATTTATCCAAGTTTTTACATGATTGTAATGCTCTATGGTGTACTAAAATACCATGTTTTACCAAATTTAGAGTTTTTATAATAAAACTTGGGGATGCTGAGCCGATCGATCTCGAATTAAAGGAATACGTGATAGCGATTTTCTTTGTTTTACCTCATTTGTTCAGCTCAATAAAGAGCACATAAATTATATGGTATACTGAATACTAACATTTTGTGCGGATCTTTCTTTTATGAAAATGTTAGAGATATTATGCTAGAAGCAAATTTAGTGATAATTTTTATCCTTTTTTTCGTAGAGCTCCATTGTTTGTGAATTTCAAACAGCAAGCCAAAAATCATTTGGGGATTCCCCAGCCGCCATGTGTAGGGTGTGGTAATTGTTGCAGTGGGTGTAACACTGGTGCCAAGAACAGCCTTAATATGAACTATCTACCAGATGCAAGAGCCCACGGAGCAAAGATATTTACTGAGGTAAGAAATAAACAAACAAATTAACATAATTTATATACAAACGAAAAATAATTGGCTTAATCTGTTCTAAATGGTAAAATAAATGTGCATTGGCGACGAAAAACCCTGTTCTACGGGCCCGACCGAGACAGATTTTGCGCTTTGAAGAATTATTTTTGTAGCTGTTTGCAAGTTAAAACCAGTCTTTTTTTGACCGAAGTGGATTGAAATTTTTCGTGACAAAATGCAATGAGAGAACATTTTCAAAATAGGTTATGTTTGCAAAAATTGTTCAGATTTATCAAGTTTTCTATGATTTTTAGGGTCGTTTAGCCTCTTACAGAAAAAAATAATAACAATAAATTTTTTTTAAAAATCCCGACCGACCGAAAAATGACCACAGATTGAAAGGAAATATAAGTTGCAAATCTGAAGTTATGACCAAATTCATTATCTCAGGGTCATAAGCTTTATATAGAGATATTAAACTTATTGACCCTTAGTTAGTATTCAAATGTCAATATTTTAAGAAAGATTCTTTTGTTTCCTGTTGTTTTTTGACATGTTCAATGAACCATATCTCCTTTTCTTTCCTGGTGACTTTCGGCTTATTTTGGGAGAACAGGTCTCTAAATTTGCCGTCACCTTATACCATGGATACTGTTGATATCGTCGAACTGACGATCGGATGACAGGGGCCATGTTTGTCCTGTTTAAACATTAACTAAAAACCGACAGCTTATAGGAAATGGGTCAAAGAAGCCATAATTTATGTTTCCATAAGCTGCCAATAGTCGTAGTCGCGACTATTACCGATAGTCGCGACATTCGACTATTGTGTCCTCCAGATGGCAGCTACACATGGCAGCTATTGCACTCAACCAACTTCTGTCGAATTTTACACGAAATGATCATTTGACATCCATATAAATCTTGCTGTGTGTAACATTTTAAAAAGAAAAATTTCTTTGGTGCATTTTTCTTTCACTTTTGCACCAAGTACCAGAAACTGCAAGTTCAATATTTTCCATTAGATGCAAACTTCTCAGTTTCACATCATTACTTAGTGAATCTGCTTCAGCAAAGTTGAGAACCTTTGTGTATCTATGCGCTTCCTCTTACAGCGTACGGTATATATCAGACAAAATCATACAAAGTGAAGTTTGTTCCTTTTTTAAACAAACAAAATCTAGACTTCTAGTATTTGTTATTGTAAAGGATAGTCTAGTTTACCTGGTCAAAACTTACGCGTTCAAATGATAATGATTCCTATCCGTGTGCCGCTTCTCTGTAGTCTTATTACAGCTATAATTATGATCGAATCCGTGCACAGTTTATGTAGAAACAATTCATTGGATCCGAAAGATTTTTAATGCTCTGTATGCTAGCCATGCACTTCAACGGAAAAAGGTCAAGTTTTGAAATATTTTCTTAAAAATATCAAGAGCTATCTTTTAGAACTACTGAACCAATACTAGGCTTGTTTGTACTCGTTTTAATGCATTTTTCATGCTGATTCCAAATATGGTCATACAAATTTACATTTCTGAAATTTTTGAATTTTTAGATTTTTAAAAAACTTGTCGTCGGTAGTCGACACCCGCGGGAAGAGAGTTAAATATTGAGGGCTCGGGTGTACTTGAATTATGGCCACCAGTGGCCGGGTACCCATGCTTGATCAGGAAAAATTGAGGCTATCACTAGTCGAGTCTAGGGACTCTCACAAGGGGCATCAAATTCACTGCACCCCCCATCCCTGAGGCGCACCAACCAGTTGATCCCTATATAACCCCAGCTTATAATCACAGCAGTGCCTCGTCACACATATCTCGAGATAGTTTCAACTATCCAGCAAACAGGTACATGTAAACAGATGGGTAGATTTACAAACACCAATCACAGATTATAGAAGTATAATCTGTGCACCAATGCCCTAAGATTAATAAGTAGATTTATTAATGAATCGATTAACTGATTAATGATCGAAAATTAATGGTCGACTGTTATGGATGTTTTGTCGATATATTTGTAATTGCTTAAGATTGTACGATTCATGTGATTGATTGATTGATTGATTGATTGGATATTGTTATGTCATTACAGGTCGAAGTACGTGCAATCACACGAGATGACAGTGCTCCAGACGCATGGCGTGTTCATTTTATCAGCCATGAGGATGACTCAATAGAAGAAATCCAAGAACGATACGTGCGAGCTAATATCGTCATCCTCGGCGCCGGGCCTTTAGGCTCAACTAACATTCTCATGAAATCTGTACAACATGGACTTGATGTTTCCACAAATTTAGGCAAACGCTTCAGTACAAATGGAGATAACATTGGGTTCAGTTACGACGGAGACTCGTTAATTAAACCCGTTGGTAGATTACTTGCTGAAGTTGAAGCGCAAGACAATGGCCCTGGACCTTGCGTAACTGGAGTAATTGACATGCGCAGTGGTAAGAGTTTGGAGGAGGGATTTGTACTTCAAGATGGTACGCCGCCATCTTGTGTTGATATTCCGTATAAGTTGTTATTGAAGACGATAGGGTCTCATATGCTATCTACTGTAAGTGAGAACTCTGAACTAAATGGGGAAACTGTTGACAGAAGAACTTCCAATGCGGAGACAACAGATGGGGCAAGACCATCCAAAGATAGAAAGGTGTCCGAAGACGGGCGGACTTGTGCCGACAAAAAATTATCTGCAGATCATAGGAAACTATCACAAGACAAAGAGAGGCGAGAATTGGCACGAGTGTTCAGCGTGGATGGTTTCGATAACACACTTTCTTTCATCGCCTTGAGTAATGACGAGGCAGATGGGGAAGTAAGACTTGATCAAACGAATGGCCGAGTGTGGATTCACTATCCCGATGTTGGTGAAGGACGGAATAATGAGGCTATAAAAGAAGGCATGAAGCTTGCTTCTGACGGCCTAAATGGGGAATTCATTCCCAACCCACCTTGGGGAGGTGTGGTTGCAAGACTCCAGAACACCAAAGGAGCCATCAGCGTACATCCACTCGGTGGTTGTCCGATGGGTGAATGTGGGGAGACCGGGGTGGTAAACCACCGGGGACAGGTGTTCAAAGGACATACAAAGGAAGTCCACAAGGGATTGTTTGTTGTCGATGGAGCTGTGATGCCAAGAAGTCTTGGAGTGAATCCTGCGTTGACTATTGCCATGGTAGCGGAGAGATGCATGAGGTTACTAGCGAATGAGTACGGCTGGAGAATAGACTACCAGAAGTTCATTCACCTTCGTAAGTATCAGATGTATGAAATACGATACTAGCAAGATGAGCCACGTGTGTCTAAAATTGTTCATTCCCCTGAAATTGTTGCTTATTCTGTATTCGGTCACAGGATAATTGGTAATTGCCAAGAGACAAGGGCATGTCCAGGTTGTTGCTTTGTAAAGAAGGCTTGAACTTCTCTTGAGTTCATTGCTAACTGAAGCTGAAGATATTCGTTTAATATTTACGAACCGGGATGTTGATATTTTTGGAGTTTCCCCATATTTAACATGACTATGTCCAAAGAAGAAAGAATTTTACAGTTAATGACTGCCGAAAACAGTTTCCAACGTTTTGGCTATAATTTAAAATATTTTTCATTACGTCAGTGAAATTCCATAGAAAAAATACCGAAAAAGACGAGTTTCCGTCAATCAAAGCCATTGCTCCTCAATCAATCTCGGTGCCCCCCCTCGTCGGATTACTCGAGTCACGTCACTGCATTACATAGATGACTTTTTAATCAAGCTAATTGAGGTAATGATGTTGAGATAGACCTTTTGTAGATTCATCAATCAATTGTGCATGTGCCAAATTTGACATTTTCAATAAAGAATTTTTTCTTTTTTCTTTTTGAAAGAGAGCCGCTGGAATTATTGGTTTATTATTCCATATTTTACCTTATTTTACGCAGGTCGGGATCGGAAAGTAGACATAGTCAAGCCTGGCATTCGCTTCAACGAAAAGATGTCCGGCGAGTTGTACTTCAACAATCAACCCCATCACTGCCACCTTGCTCTGACCATCGAATCACGTGATGTCCAGAAAATGATCAAGTTGGACATGGAGCACTCGGCTCAGATTCGCGGCACAGTAATCTGCAACGCCCTCTCCGAGCATCCAATGACAATATTATATGGACGGTTTCAGCTTTTGGCCAAAAGCAATGATAAAATCGAAACGCGTGAGACTGTATATAAGATGGTTTTGACAAGCGAGGAAGGGAAGCAATATTACCTTTATGGTAAGAAAGAAGTGCATAAGGATTCGGCATTTGAAATGGGTATGACGGATACCACGGAAATGAATCTTATTGTGTACGAAGGCACGGATGTTAGTAACAGTGGGCGTGCAGTAGCGGCGGGAAAGCTTCTCATGACATGGAAGGACTTCATGAAAGAGATGCTTAACAGCGAAGTAATCAACACACAGAGCGCCATGGAAAAGCTAAGATGGAAAGCCAGATTTAGCAGATTCTATATGGGTATTTTATGGGAGACTTACGGCATGCTGACATCGGCTAGCTCCCCATTCGATCCGGATGCGCCGCCTAGGGAGAAACGACCTCTGAACGTAAAAGGAATTGAACCGGAAGTGTTTTGTTTCAAAACGGACGACGGCATTCGATTAGCGTTGACGCGATACAAAGGCGGCACAAAAGGCCCGGTGATGCTCGCCCACGGAATGGGTGTGTCCACCGAGATCTACACACTGGATACAATCGATAAGAACTTCTTGGAATTTCTTGTGGAGCATGATTACGACGTATGGGTAGTGGAATGGCGCGCGTCTGTGATGATGGCCGCCCATGAATTACAGCACAACTTAGACTCGGTAGCGAAGTATGATATGCCCATGGCGATCAATCGAATCCTAGCCGAAACAGGCGCGAAAGATGTACAGGTTGTGGTACATTGTGTTGGTTCCATCACATTCTTTATGTCAATGGTCTCGGGACAGCTTGAAGGGAAGATCCGGTCGATTGTAGCATCCCAAGTTGCCTTCTGTACCATACCATCAGCAGTCAATTGGTTAAAAGCGCACACACGGGTACCAAACATCTTACACGGTCTCGGCGTGCAAGGTCTTCACGCGTATACAGACTCAAAAGCTGGAATCATGTCTCGTGCTCTAAATATGTTCGTGGAGGCTTTCAGTGACGCCACCACGTCATTTGATGAGCACTGTGACAATCACGTATGCCATCGTATTACATTCATGTACGGTCTCATGTGGGAACATGAAAACTTGAATCCACAAACCCATGCTTCTCTTCACGAGGTTTTCGGGTACGGCACGGCAACGTTCTTCAAACACTTATCTGCATGTATGCGCAAGCAGCATCTAGTAGATGAGAATGGGAACTCGGCGCTGTATCTGCCGGATTTTGACAGTAGACGACGGCTCGAGTCTAAAGCGTACATGGCGCACATGAAGCGGTTAGATGTACCCATCATGTTCTACAGCGGGAAAGAAAACAAGGCTTTCCCACCAGCGGCGACATTACGCGCGTACGAAAGATGCAAAGAGGCGTTTCCAGAGCAAGACTACCAGAGGCTAGTTTTTGAAGGGTATGGACATTTGGATCATATGATGGGCAAGAAATCAGAGGAGGACATATTCAAGAAGTTACTACCATTTCTTGATCGATATTCCCAGTCAGCCGCTTCGCAGGACACTCCCGGCACACCAGTTTAGAACATACGTGATGCCAGAAGTGCGAAAGCAGAGACTGTACCACGAAATTGAGTTGACAATATTGATGAGGTGTGCCAAGCTGCTAATCTCTGACATTCTAATCTTCAGTGTACTTCGGTTATATCTATAAATGCGCTTTTATAAATGCGCACGTGACCCATGGGCACGACATACCAAGACTAGGAAGCGTGACCAAATCCTCATGCATTGACCACTATATACAGAAAGGGATAGGAACTCTGTAGATAAATATCATCAAATTTAACTTTTAATAAGTGTTAATTGAATTGCAAAATTATTACACATTTTGCAATTCCGAATGTTATCAAAAACAACATTTTGAAAGTATTTGACGACGGAAAAAAATATTCAACGACGGAAACGTTTACAATATAATCACAAAGTTGAACAAAATAGACAATTTTGCTGCACAGTAGAGCTCGAGCACCACTCGGGGAACCTGTGAAATCCCCTAAATTTCTAGGGGATAAATTTGGGGAAAACTCGAGGACTGGAATCCTCGAAAGCGTTCAGACGGCAGATTTCCCCGAGTCTGTGCTCGAGCAACGCGGTGCTCGAGCAAAAATAGCCCTCCGTGTGGACAGGACTACTGTCTATAGCTGTTATGGCAGCGCGGAGGTGGTCACGTGCGCATTTATAAAAGCGCATTTATATATATAGCCGGAGTACTCTGATCTTATAGTGTTCAGACAAACTGTCAAATGTACAAATTGCAGCTGCTTGTTCAAATATTTATCTTTAATTATTCTTTAAGTTAATACTTCTGACTTTGAAAATAATAAGTAGGGTGCTACAATTTTTCTCAGGTGTTTGTTTGGGGGAGTATGTTTGACATGCATGACGCGAGACATCCACAAATACTCTGGAGCTGAAATTGACACATCAAATTGAGGGAAAGAGCTTTAAAAAGCATTAGAAAGAAAATAGCAGCTTATAATCATTCATTGGAAGAGTTTGTTCGTCGTAATAACTTAATCAATCCTCGAGCTCGTCAAGTTAGCTCAATCATTAAGGCGTTCGACTATGGTGCGAGAGGTTGCGGGTTCGAACCCTGGCGGTGCCTAGTACGCCACGCTCTCGTAGAAAAATTGAGTTAGCTTGAAATTCCTCTGGACAAGGAACTTACTGCTAATTTGTCTCGTTGTAACCCGTACGAAACTCTGGAGCTGATCCTGGTTGCGAAGGTTAATTGTGGAATGCCTAGTGTGTGCGCTCTTGTAGCAGCAAAGTCCCTGAATTGTTAATTAATGGTTTGTGAAATGATGTGGGCCGTATAGTGGTCAGCGACAACCTGTAAGGTGTACTGAGGCTTGTGGATCAACGTCTAGACGTTGTGCTTGTGCGTATAGCGCACTATAAATCACTGCGCTTTTTTCTTTTTCTTTTTTGTATAAAAATGGTACATTACACGCTCTAGAATGAGGGTTAGGGTTATGGTTAATTGGTTTAGGGTTAAAGTTAGGATTAGACCTTGTCCGAGTTTGTAATGCAACGCCTACCGTCTAAAATTTAGTTTTGAGAAACCAAGTTTAAAAGGTTTGATTCCTTCTGAAAAAAAAAAACCAATCAGCAAAAACAATCATCCTCCAATTCTCTTTACCACAGAAACTATACCAAAGTCAGGCTAAATACTATACTAAGGATATGTCAAAGGTACACTTAGCCCAATAACTAACTACTTAGTTCTATAAACCGCCATTGTTCGTAATTCGTTCAATTAAACAGAAATCCGAAACATTTTGTACGGAAGCTGTTTTAATTTTACACTACAAAATGAGCATGAAACGATGGAGATTTAGGGTCCGTAAGTCCCTTATCATGTTTTTTTTCCCTAATCAAAAGTTGTACTCCATGAGATAGTCAGGGGCGCGGCATCGTACAGCACAAAAAGTGTGCGTTCATACGTGCTATCTTCACCCGGGAAAGTTTTTCCATGGATATCTGATTGAAATATTTTGATTTGACGCATGATAACGGACTTTCTGACCCTAGATTTCCGTTGTTTCTTGCTCAATTCTTTTTAGAAACGAGGTGCCAATTTAGAGACGACATCTTCCATATAACACCATGAGTTTTTTCCTTGAACGACTTACGAACGATGGCTGCTTATAAAACTGAGTAGGCCTGGTTAATTTTGTGGATTTACACATCAGGCTCTATTAATTTATTTGCAAATTATTATGATTCTAGGATTACTATATACCTCAAGTTTGTAAATTTATGAATATTATTTATGAATATTAAAGTAAATTAAGTATCACCCATTTTTCCTGATAACTTGGTGGGTTAAGGAAGGGGTATGAACGTTTGGACAGTATTTATTGTGGGACATTAGAGCACATCAGACATATCGAATTGCATTCTGAATACGAAGAATGTCCTTCTGATATCAAATAATATTGATTTTTTGAAATTCGCAATGTAATACACATTTTATGGCAAATCATTAAAAATTGATATTTTTAATATTTAACAGTACTCGAAGTAAACTATATAAATCTGATGATTTATACTTAAAGTGTATGTAGGTGGGATGAAAAGCCGACGATCAATTGAAAATTTTGACCTTTCATATTGAAGATATGGATTTTTTTCCCAAAACCCCCTCAAAATTAGGTCTTTTGGGGAAAAAATCCATATCTTCAATATGAAAGGTCAAAATTTTCAATTGATCGTCGGCTTTTCCTCCCAGCTACATACACTTTAAGAATATATCATTAGATTTATAAAATTTACTTCGAGGACTGTTATATATCAAAATTTGAAAAATATCAAATTTTTATAATTTGTCATAAAATTTGTATTATATCGTGATTTTCAAAAAATGAAAATTAGTTGCTAACAGAAAGACATGCTTCGTATTCAGAATGCGATTCGATACTGTCTGAGGTGCTCTCATGTCCCATAAAGAATACTGTCGAAACGCTCAAAACGCTCATTCCATATCCCTTAAAGGGCTGTGCAATAATTATGTGCTCCTGAGTGGGGGTCGGGTTGGGAAGCAATTATTCTTGGCACACCATTGTGGGGCACGGTTGTAATTTTACGTTTTAAAAAGACGTAGAAAAGCAATAGGCCAATAGGTCAAGAACATTTGGGTACATCGAAAGAAGGGAAAGAAAATATTGGTACGCCCCTGTGGCACATAATATTACACAGTCCATATGGAAGGCGTGACGGATGGCGAGAGGGGTAACGGCGTTATGAAATCATGCTACCGAAACTATAATTATGAATGATTTGAGAGCCAATATCGATAGTCAATGAATACAATTCATTATAATGATAGATTAAATCAGATGATATTGTCAAATACCGATAATTATTTGGGACATGCATATTTTGTGTGCAATTTGTTAAAGAAGCCCGTCAGAGCAGTTTTTCTGGTGTAAACCAAACCTGCCTGTTAAATCAATCAGTGACAAGGTTATCTTTGTATTTGACAGGTGCTAATTGATTTAATAACATTAAAACATCAATGAGCACTTGTAAAATTCAGAGATAACCATGTCACGGATTAATTTGATAACCAGGCAGGTTTGGTTCACACCGGAAGAACTGCTCTGGCGGGGCTTCCTCTTTAATAAACGGTAACTAAGATTGGACGACGTGTTCTGTTAAATATTCTAATAAAATAACATTATGTATATTAAGTAGATTTCTGAATATCTTGCAAAAACTTATTTGAAGAGTTATGTTTGGATTACATTTAACACGATCTCAAATTATGCAAATTTAAATTCTCCTTGTTAAATCGAATTAAAGGATTAGGATTGGTTTCATCTGACAAAACAAGATAACATTTTTTGGTAAAATTCCAATAACATAGTTCTGGACTTTTCTAAATCGGGAGTACTACACGTACACTATTCTATAGCTTAGTCTATTTTATAAAAGGCATTATATACCTCATATATAGATTCCTGTCATCTGATTGGTTGAATGTGCAGTCATTGAATTAACTGTGCCCTCAACATGAACTATGGACCAGTCCATGGCAATGAACTATGGACCGGTCACGTGCGTCCCGATCAAACTGCGCAATCGCAACATCCACGTATCCATTCGGTATATAAAGCAAATATTGACTGCTATATTCGGGACATGGTTAAGATTATGGCCCGCGGTAATCTCAAAATCATGCTATGACCCTCGGCTGCGCCTCGGGTCATAGCATGGTTTTGAGATCACCTTGGGCCTATAATCTTAACCATGCCCCTCATACGCTGGCGAAGTTACGTAATAAATCGAATTAACTACCATAGCAATATTAGTGAAAACAATTTTGAATATACCGCGCCGCACTACAAGCAGGTTGCACTCATCACCTGTGTATGTCTATAATCATAGATTGAATACAATACCGGTCTTTTCAAAGATACTTATCTTACAGGTGCAAGTGATCAACATGATATGGTTCAATGCAGAGGTACCGCGTAACGTATCAGTGCAGCGCGGTATATTCAAAACTTGTTTTCACCTATTGCTATGGTAGTTAATCCGATTATTACGTAATTTCGCCAGCGTATAGCAGTCAATATTTGTATACTATGGGTCTTTTTATCTTTTCAGTTTCCGTAAGTCTTTTGTTCAGATACGAAAACGCAAGGGATTCAGTAAGTTACTGTAATCTGATTTCATTGTTAACTCTGAAGTACCAATCAGCTTATTTCAATAGAGGTGATTGCTTATATGTCAATAAACCCGGGAGAGAAAAGATTATGTTAACACCAGTGTTTTTAATGGCCTAGCGCCCTCTTGGTAAATTGATCTACATAAATTTGACAAAATGCATGCCAATCCGAATGACAAAGTCCACCTTTTTCTGTAAAAACGTTGCAAATACGCCCTAAAATCACAAAAGGTCCGCTTATGAGCCTGTCGAACCCCAAAGCACTTGTGCATGGCCACAGTGTCGCCCTTCCATCAATGTCTATCTCCCTATTTTGCTTCCTCCTGCCCCCCCCATGATCAGTCTCCCCACTCCCTCCCCAGTCCCTACTCACTCCTCTCGAGTTCTTCTCTTTCTAGTCTTTCAGTCTCTCCCTCTCCTTACTTTCTTCCTCACCCCTCCCACTCTCACTTGTTCAGTTTCAAGTATTTCCCCCCTCCCTCCCTCCCTCCCTCCCTCCCTCCCTCCCTCTCCATCCGTTGCGAAATTGATCAGTATGATCCATGACTGAAAATAAGCTCTGCAAAAATAACATTTAAAATAAACCCGAGCCTTACATATAGACCCAGCCAATTATCAGATTAGCTTACCATTGCTACGAATGAATAGAATACATTATATTTGCTCCAGTGCAATTCTTTTGTATTGCATTTCAATATAAAACATGATTACCAAATCACCACTTGTACGCACCTCATTGGGAGATATTTGACTATTTTAAACGCTCGTTTCATCGCCAATATGAAAGACTTTTGCTTATAACTTGGCAACATGGTTAGTATATATTTCAATGCAAGACTATTTTTAGGAGCCCCTTCCGTCTAGGCGTAAGTGCATATACACCAAACACAAGTCAATTGAAGCCGTACAATTTCCCGTGAATTTAGGACCGTAAAATTTCGACTCTTCTTTTGTCTAGATTAGCACCCAACCGCACATCTCAAGATTTTATGTAAGAAATCAATATAACTTACCAAAACGAAAACTGAAATTCACGAGCTTCAAATTTTCAATAACTAACAAAAGGCTAGAATAAAAGATTGGTCACACCTGGGAGACAACCACTTCAGAATAACAATGACTTACAAAAACGGATACGGTTACGGAAACAGAAACTGAAAAGATAAAACGACGGCATGGGTCTTTTTATCTTTTCAGGTTCCGTAAGTCTTTTGTTCAGATACGAAAACGCAAGGGATTCAGTAAGTTACTGTAATCTGACTTCATTGTTAACTCTGAAGTACCAATCAGCTTATTTCAATAGAGGTGATTGCTTATGTCAATAAAACCGGGAGAGAAAAGATTACGTTAACACCAGTGTTGTTAATGGTCTAGCACCCTCTCGTCTTTACATTGGTGAATTGATCTACATTAATTTGACAAAATGCATGCCAATCCGAATGACAAAGTCCACTTTTTTCAGTAAAAACGTTGCAAATAGGCCCTAAAATCACAAAAGGTCCGTTTATGAGCCTGTCGAACCCCAAAGCACTTGTGCATGGCCACAGTGTCGCCCTTCCATCAATGTCTATTTCTACTCTCTATTTTGCTTCCTCCTGCCCCCCCCCCCCATGATCAGTCTCCCCACTTCCTCCCGGTCCATACTCTCTCCTCTCGAATTCTTCTTTTTCTAGTCTTTCCGTCTCTCCCTCTCCTCTCTTTCTTCCTCATCCCTCCCACTCTCACTTTTTCACATTTTTCACGTTTTCAAGAACTAAACATGCTAAATGTCGAAAAGTATTTACCGCCAGAAAAAATTATCGACGGTAACTCTTACAATAACACTACAAAGTTGCAAAACGACAAATTTTCTTGAAAATCTGGACACGCATGGCGCGTTTGCATTGAAATACATAAGAAGAAAACCCGCTGTGCCAAAAGTCAAGTTTAACAGTCTTCCGGTGTAGAAGCTGCAATGTCAGCGGCCATCTAGTCACGTGGGCATTAAATTTATTGTCTTTAATAAAATAGCCCAAGCATGCTGACTACCAGTACTACTATGAGAGTAGCGTGGCCCAGAGGTTACCCGGTGGGCATGATGGGCACAGGTAAGGATTTTTATCAACGTTGAAACACCGATTTCGACGTTGAATTAGGAGAATTATATGAAAACATGTGCTGAAAGTTTGAATTAACGATGTATCAACGGTTGATACAATTCGAAATTTCAACCTAATTTCAACGATGCTACAACGTCGAAATCTTATCCTGTGCTCACTGGCCTGTTACGACCCGGCCGGCCGACTGCACGAACCACGACGGCGATCAAATGAAACTCCGGGCTGAAACGGGTACGTATAGAGGGTACATGCCACAAAATAGCTTTCCATAGACTTTACGTGCAAAATAGGGGTCACGTTTTAGGCTATAAGTCGAGTTACGTCTTACCTTGAAATATATATTTGATATCATCTTAATCAGAACAAAATTCTGCATAACATATCTGAAAATGACACCATATTTTAGGTCTACTTTTTTTTTTTTTTATCGCTATATAAAAAGGCCCGATTTTCCCGTGTTTACGTCCGACTGCTAACCGCGTTTTGACCTCGTGTGTTCATGCGCTCATCATCGTAAACATCACTCGAATTTCGCGTTTTCTGTTCAAATTAGTAGAGATCACATTCACAAGTTCTAGCAAAACACGATTTGCAACACTAAAATTGTTAATATTGTACCGATTTTGCACAATTTTTATGCAAAGTTGGGACTATAGTCGTGATAAACTTTTACCGGAAACCGCTTCACATGCGGATTTAGTGGTATGAACCCTAGACCTTTTCCCCTCTTTCCCATCATGCACTATTCCAGGGGGTATGAGTGTCGCAAACTACATCATCTCCCCGGGGGAGTACAGAGTTAAGTTCATTACATTCTGGAATACGGACATTTCGGCTGGTGCCTTCATCACAAAAAAAGGAATCCCCGATAATCACGATAATGGCGCCGCGATCACTAATACCTTTCGGGGGCAAAAAACAACATTTTTATGCCTTATGGACATGGTGTCATCACCCAAAAGAAGTTTCCTGCTATTGAAACCTAACTTTGTATATATTTTATAGACCTAATGGTGATAAACTAATGACGGGACACGCCGTGATATTTTGTCGGCGTCCGTTTCACTTTTTTTTCGGAGATGAAAATAAAATGTAAACACAATCTCTTACCCAGATGTTCTGCGTCGCTCTGTAACTGCATCACTCGTGTATTCAATAATTGCAAAGGTATGGCAAAGACCTTCGGATGCACACGATCTATGAGGTTGATGAACTACGTCATACCCCCTGGAATAGTGCATTGTGGGATAGAGGGAAAAAGGTCAATTATTACTATTTTTTAAATCATTATTTACAAAAGCAGGATGAAATCGGGTCGAAATTTCGACGTTGTTTCAACGTGGATACAACGTTGATACAACGTAGTATCAATATCAATGCTGGATCGTTTCGACGTTCAATCCAATTTTCGACGTTTTCAATCTAATTTTCAACGTTTCGCGTTAATTCAACGTCGGTGCGCCCGTTGGGCAAGATCTTGACGCTAGTACAAAAGATCCCGGTTTCTGATCATTGTATAAAAATCTCAACTTTTTATGGAGTAAGTTGGGGATGAGGTTATGGATCACGAAGTGCCCCTTTAAGGTGGTACTACACCCCCTGGTAAATTTTGTGACTAATTTGGCATTTTTCTCAAAAAATAACTACACACTGTTAACAAAAGTTATGTAGGTCTATATTATATTAGGGGCACGGTTACTTCGCTGAAATTCCAGTGATTCAAGACAAGTGGTTCATTATATGTTAAGAAATGAGGTAGGCTTAACATTCTAGCGGTACCTCTTTTCTTATCATAATTAACGTACCGCTTGTCTTGAGTCACTGAAATTTTAGTGTAGTAACTGTTTTCCTTGCCCCTATAATATACATAACTTTTGTTACCAGTGTGTTATTATTTTTTGAGAAAAATGTAAAAATAGTCAGATAATTTATCAAGGGGTGTAGTACCACCTTAACTATAATAGTACCTTCATAGAGGCAGTAAAATTTAAAAAAAAATTGCAGGAATCTTCAAATAGCATTCCTTGTATCATATCCTTTCTAAAAATGAATACTTTTATATACTTCTCATATTTTAGAGATACAATAAAAAACGATATCTAAATCCGGACTCGAGGAAGTTATACAGACTATATTTCGATTTAGGTGGTTTGGATGTGAGAGGGGTGGATATATATTACATAGCGAGACCGAGACAAAATAAGCAAACATAAACAACGACTATAATAAAATGCGGCAAGTTTAATTCAAATTTAACACCCGGTTTAGCAGCAGTTTCAACTTGTTAAAAAGGGCAAGAAGATACAATTAAAAACAGGTTACTCATTCTCCCTTCACGTCACACATGTGAATTCTAATATGTCTAATGCAATTTGAAATATACGTTAGTTCTCCAAGACCCCCTCCCCCACTTTTCCCCCTCCCTACTTATCACCCCAATGAGTTGACGAATTGTATATACATGGTTCAATGGAGGATTAGTACTTCGACCCACATTTGTAGGATTTTTTAACCTTTTCCCAAATTTTGGATTCTTTTGACCAAGAAAGCATAAAGAACCTTCACCCGCTAATGGGCAAATTTGAACCTTTTTTTGACCAAAAAAGCATAAAAACAGATATCACAGATCTATTGTGTCGCCATCTTCCCCTTCCCCTATGGGATTAACGTTAGGTAAATAGTTTTTCATGATAGACTTTTTTTTCAAATCTTCACATACCGTAGCTAAGACCATTTTAGTGACATTTGAGGTCAAAGTTCAATAACTTGAGGAATGTAATTATGAAGTAACAAAATCCTCCAATTGGGATTGATTAGGCTAATTACTACTCTCTTAGAAAAAAAAATGGTTCTTGGGGTTCTACATAGGGCCTACAGAACAGCTAGGGTTCTAGGGAATTCAAAGAACCCTCAAATGATTCTTTCTGGCCTTTACCGAACCTTTTGCATGTCTAAAATGCGGGCTAAAATGGTTCTTTCTGGCCTTTGCCCAACCAGCTTAGTTTTTATAGATCTATATAAGATTATACATACAGTACAGCTTACGAACCTGTTTAGGTTCTAATTGGAACCTCTTTTTTAAGAGTGTATATATTAACATCAGAGCATTTAATGTTCCCTCCTATTAATCATTCTATAAACGATACACTAGCTCTTAGTAAATAAAAGGTGCACCTAAGAACCTTTTTTTTTGTCCCATATACAGCACCCTAAGCAATGATAAGGTTCTATAAAGAAAGAACCTTGAAAAGTTCTATACAGAACCTTAAAGATTTAAATAGGCATAGGAACTTTCTAAATAATTAAGAAACTCATTACAAAGTTTAGAAAAGTGAAAAGTAGTGTTAACCCTTTTTGGCACTAAAAATGCTTTTTCTTGGCTAAGAACCAATTTTTCTGTTATATTTTGAACACTCTTTCTTAATGGTTCCTTAAGGTTTAAAGTTCTACAAAGAAATATTTTCTTGGCTTAAAAACTTTTAAATGTTCTTCATAGAACTTAGAACATTGCTTTAACGCGGCTGTGTACTATAGACATTGTTTCTTTCGCGAAATTGAGTTTTTTTGATATTTTTGTACTTTGTTATGTTTTTTATAAATACAAATAATGAAAATCCAGATTTGTAACTCCAACTGCAATATTTTAAGGATTTTATTTCACTATTCCACTCGTGTTTGAAATTGAAACTAGAAAGAAAAAATTGTTGTACCAGCCAGGGTACACGCGCGCAACAACTCATCGCGTTGCGTATCGCGCAATTTGTTAACGCACAAATACGCGACGCATACGCGACGCTTATCTACATGCGCGGCGCATCTTATGGAAACACCACGGAAGATTTCACAAAAACCTAGTGGTCAAATGGCTCCGTTTTAGCTGATAAAATGTGGGGTTTTTCAAGTTCTTTCCCCCGATTTAAATATCAAGTTATGAATGGATTTCGCTCAAAATTCTCAAGGGGCTGTGGATTTACCCGATGTTCACGTAATATAAGTTACAAAAACGAAAACTGTCGCATTCTCTTGTGAGATTCGATGAAAGTGCAAAATGTGACCACTTTAAACTTCAACGGCCATTATTTCAATGTTCATTTTCTCGGTAAAATGACGAATTAGGTACACGATAACTCAATAAATACAGCATCTATAGGTAAGCAAATATGATCATCGTAAAAAGCATGATCGACTCAAGAAACGGTTTTCTCATTTTTTATATTTTGGTCTATTTCCGATTTTGGGCATCATTTTGTGCAAATAGGCGTTTTTGAATTTTAAAAAGTTCATTTTGATGCCTTATATGGTCAATATCTCAAAAAATAAGGCCAATATCAAAAAAATAAAAAAACCGTTTTTGGAATGGAGCCTCAAGATTGAGCTAAAAACAAAATAAAATATTTTGGAAAGAGTGTTTTTTGTTATGATGTACCTAACAAATATTGCCAAAAACTCACTTTTTGTGATTTTCTTAAAATTGTTGTTTTTACCCCAAATCTGTATTTATATTAAGATTTATTGATGTCTTGCCTTCATAAAAATGTATACTTTTATATGTTTTGCGCGAATAATTACAAAGTTATTGCACTTTTACTACATGCATGTCTGAGAGTACACAGCCACCTTAATAGGGTGCTGTATCCGGGACAAAAAAGGTTCTAAGTTGTATCTTTTTTTCCTAAGAGTGTATCTTTCTAGAGTCTATGGTACGGCCTACTAAACAATGATTTGTTAAATTGTCTACATATCCTGTCATGCCCTGAACATATCTCTACGGAAGTCATCCGTAAGCAGCAATTTTCCGATTTAATCTGAGATACCTTTATTGAGTTTATTCATGGCTTCTCCTCTAATGTGGAGTCAAGTAGTTTAAAATGATAAAATAAACAAACCGTCAAAATGAGTCGAAACATTGATGAGCTTTAGTATAAGATGCGGTGTGGATTGCGCTGTGTTTGTCATGCGCAGAGAACATCGAGCAGTTATATATAGTGGCGGCAAATACACTCTTGGCACGACACCCACATAGTGCGTTTGTATCTCAAACATGCTCATAACCCACGACACATGTCTTTAACCCCAATATATTTATGCATTTATAGGATGACCTTTGAATATGTTGGGTACCAAAACTCATACTCCACAAGTCGGGGGTCAAAATTTGATCTATGATGGTTCATTAGAGGTGTAGTAAACTGTGCCATCGAAGAAGAGGTCATTCTGGCTCGTGAAGAGGAAGCAAGAATTGGACATAAATATTTCATACAATTAGTATTTTGAGACATTCAATTAAAAAATCAATGCAATGCATAAAATTTGACTTTGTCAATGCGATAAAAATTAGTACCATTGGACCATTACATTTAAGTTCAATCTTATCAAACATAATTATATCTTATTTTACATTTTGAAATGTACGGAACAAATAAAATAAATAAGATATCAATATCATAATGACTATTGGATAATTCGAAAACACATGCACACAAAACACCCACATGTCGTCACTGGTTCAGGTGGTGTATGACGTGCAGTCCCTAAATTCAGTAAATTTTCATCGTCAACCGTGTAATTGAATGGGATTATTTTGAAATTTTAAAACGCTTGAAATATCACAAACAAATAGACCTATGTTGATAAATAATATAAATACAAGTTAAAACCGTTGGGGTTCGATAATGAACCCCACAAAACTAACCGAGTATATGGAAAATGCCATACGGCCGGGCGGTTTCACGAGTTGCCGGCTCGATCATGTCATCCGCCGCCTGACTGGTTTGAAAGGTTGTTACATTAAAGAATATTGAAAGGTTTTATTTAACATTCAAAAATATTTTGGCTTTGAATAAAATGTTATAAAACGAGCACCATCACATAAGGGGAAGAAATACATGTAAAGCATGCAATTTTAAACTATTTTTTGAACTTAAACTTATAAACATGCGCCTGTAAGTTCCAATTATTTATGAAAAATGCTCTGGAAAAAACATGAATTGTCAAAAGAAATCACTTCAGTTGACCAATAATTAGCCCATTTTACTAGACAATTCCCTTTTGAAAGTCACCTAAAACCCGGAGCGCATCATGAAATGGAAAAACAAGTCTTAAGTTCTGAACCTATTGTATATAAACAGAAGAACATGATATCTACTATCTATGCGCAGATTCAAGATTCGATTTTTTTTGGAAGCGCCGCGATGCATTTAGATTGGGTTAATTTTATCACTGAATCTATACTATGTAAAACAAATAAACAAACAAACATAAGAAAATCAGGGCCGGATTTACAATTGGGCCAGATGGGCCCGGGCCCAGGGCCCCCATAATTTGGGGCTATGGCCATGCACTGTGGCTATGCGCATGTTTCTTTTTAGACCGAAAACACGATGTTTTGGACCAAAATATGCTAAAATTGCTTATTTTGCTCGCTTTGCGCACACTGGCCCTTTGCATAGCAAATTTCACCTTCATTTTGGGCTAAAATTGTCTGAAGTTGAAATTTTTTCGCGCGCAAAACGTCCTAGTTAAATCGATCCTCAGTATAGTAGGACCCTTATTTGTAAACCAAAACTTGACCACTTGATTGCACATACCTTCTTTACGGTGAGTTTGGGGCCTCCGAATTTTGGCCTGGCCCAGGGCTCCCTAAAAGGTAAATCCGGCCCTGAAGAAAATGAACACCCTTTGATATTCCATAATAGCAAACAAGAATCATAAAGTACGGCAAGTTACGGTATCTGGTTAAAAGTTTTCATATATACAGCTAAAGTTGAAAAACCAGCAAGTGTCTTTTATCGGCATCGAACCACAGACCATAGGAACCCATGATAAAGTACGCAGTAAATTAGCAGTTTCTGCGCGCCGTAATGTCAAAAGGAATTAACACACTGCTAGGCGCACGCAAATGACACAAGTGACATTTTACCCTGAAATTTAACATCTTTAAGGCTTCTTTTTAATAGCTTTATGGAGACAAAGTGTCATTAATGTAAGGCACAAAGCAACACATTTTTGCATTTCTACGCATAACTTTGGTTTGATGATAATGCTAATAAATACTACTACTAATACTACTTCTAAGGATGGTGATGGGAATGATGACGATACATGATAATAATAATACAATGTAATTATCAACAAATATAATTATGATTAGGATTAATATAATTCGTCGGTCGCAACACATAGTGGCGTACGTGAAGGACAAAATATGTTTCCAAGCAAACCGTTTTTGAAGGATATGCTACTAGTAACGGGGTCTATACTTCTCCACTGTTATCTCTCAGTGGCCCGATTCCATTTGAAATTGAAGTTTAAGGTTCAAACTATTAAACTGTGTCTTTAATAGTTAACAAGGAATAACTGTTATAGGATAATAGTTAGCTCTAAAGCTATACGCCACTATGTGAAACGGAAAGTTTGGAAAATCACTCTACGCCACTATGTGTTGCGACCGACGAATTAATATTAACATTATCATTATTATTATTAAGTCTTAAAAATTCTTAAGCTAGTTCGTTACCCGACATACAATAAGCAGTGGCCATCCGAAAGGGGTCACACCCCTCCTTTGTCAGTCGGTTGAATTGCACCAGGTCGGGTCTACCAATTACAGTGAGCGAAGCGAGCCGACAATTTTTGTGCAGTCGGTGGTCGGGGGAATCGAGACCCGTCCCACTTTTGAAAACCTGTGCAAGCCCCTGACAATAAGCGTTACAACAATGAAGTAGGATACACATTTTCAGCCTTGCAACCTTTTGATTCTGGTGAAATGCTCAATAAATAATAAATTTAAAAGTAAAAGGTATAACGATGAAATAGAATATAGATGGAACAAGCTCGTTTGATAAATCACATTGATAGAGCACGGGACTAGCAACCCGAAGGTTGCAGATTTAAAAAGAAAATCACTGACTAGTGACTAAAACGTCCGTATATCTATTTACAGAAGTTAAATTATCGTAGCTATTAATAGTACATTAGAATGTTAAAGCTCATTTTTATCTAATTCTATTATGTTACATTTGGAGAAGCATCGCGTAAGGGCATAAAAACACATCTTTTCATATCTCAGGACATGCATTCCCGTAATGCAAGAAATATCATATCAGCCTCTAAATCCCAGTCATCCAGAGTTCACTTTAATGATATAAACAACCGGAATCTATAATTCAGTAGCGGCAGATTAAGGTGTCAAAATGTGTGTATTTGCATTCACTGTGGCTCATTTATCGGTGCTAGAGACTCCCTGCGACCCAAATCTGGAGAACCGCTGGGTGAAGTCCGCGGTGAAGCGCGTGGAGAGCTTCGCGGTGAGCTACGGGGCGAGTTACGGGGTGAATTCTTTGGAGATCTGTCTCTCATTCCGCCTTGCCTACCATGCTTATGCCAACTAAACTGATGTCCATTGTTATTAGAACCGTTTTCATGCGTAGTGGTATGCCCGTTACCCACTTGAGAATCTCCATTCTGCGCATGCATGCTTTCATCTTCGCCACCATAATGATACGCGTGCGCGAGACTACTATCAGTCATGTCTCCCTTTACCGTAAGTTCTGGAACTATCGACTGTTTCTTCTGTGGTGTATATTTCACAACGCTACCTGCTTCTGCGTATTTGTCCAAGAAAGGCAAGAGTTTGGGGAAGACGTGAAGGACAGCATCCTTACCGATAATACTATCTATATGTCCATATCCAGGCGAGGTTTTGCGCTGGTAGTCCTGCTCAGGATTCGCTTCTTTGCAGCGCTCGTACGATTGATCCATTCCCTTGGGGTCATACACACGATTATCTTCGCCGTTAATGAACAGAATAGGCAAGTTCAGATACCTCATGCGTTCCATGTAGTCCACTGATTCCAGGGGCTTCTTCTTGTTGTGATCCGGTAGATAGATATTCTTACCATCTGCGCTTACCAAGTAGTTCTTGCTGAAACATTTTGACATGTGCTTTAAGAAGGCCACGCTGCAGAAGCCAAATTGTTCGTGGAGGTTATCATGCGTGTCTTTGCTCAAGTTATCATGCTCATAAAGTCTACCGTACATGATGGTCACTCTATGACAAACACTGTTGGAACAATGCTCGCCGAATTCTGTCGACAAATCCGCTGCGGTTTCAAACAAACGATTGACGAATCTGCCTTTCCAACCGACCTCTGTGTCTGTGTACGCCGTCAGACCGTCGCCGTACAGAAGATGTGGCACATTCACTTTCCACGTTGACTTCTCGGGATGGGTAAAGAAGGCTACTTGTGACGCTATCAGGCATCGGATTTTCCCTTCGAGCTGACCTGACAATAACGACGCAAACACCAATAGCGATCCACCACATTGACCCATAACCTGTATGTCAGGACTTCCGGTGACCTCTAAGATTTTGTCGACTAAAGCAGGAATGTCGTACTTAGCACTATCATCGAGGGTAGATTTCTCCTTATGCGATGGGAGTAAGATCGATGCACGCCAATCCGCAAGCCATACATCATAGCCTTTCGAGACGAGATATTCCAATAGATTGGTTTCAATCGTATCAACGACAAATATACGAGAGCTCATTCCAAGATCATGAACCAACATCACCGGCCCTTTGGTTCCTCCCTCGTACCTCGTAAGCAGCAACTCTGTGTCATCCTTCGTTGATACTTTATGTACCTTAGGAACCACATCATCTAACTTCAACGCGCGTTTTTCCCGCGGTGGTGCATTGGGATTAAAGGCTGTATCAGGCGAACCCGCGAACCCGTAGACTTCCCACAGACAGCCGGCGAAGAAATTACCAAATTTGGTCTTCCATTTGAGTCGCTGAAGTGGGCTTGTTGTGTTGGTAACTACCATTGTGCTTAGCTGCTTGATGAAATCTTTCACCCTGATATGAAGCCTCCCCGTGCCAACAACATCTCCTTTGTTATCTTCACCTTTGTATAAAGACACATTCAACGTAGTGGTATCGCTCAAGCCGATTTCAAAGGCAGAGTCTTTGCTGACAACTTTCACCCCTTCAAAGTAGTATGTTTGCCCTTCATTGCTAGTCAGCAACATACGATAGGTCATCTCTCTGGTGTGATGCTTTCCGTCACTTTTACTAAACAGTGTGAAGTGACCATTTGAGACGGTCAAATGCGAGTCGGATAAAGCCGGTATACTAACAGAACCGTAGATATTCGCGGCATGACTAGGGTCTTCCGATATCATCTTCTCGACGTCTTGTGTTTCGATGGTTAATATGAAGTCCGAGTCTGATGATTTGTTTCCAACGCTCATCTTGCCAACCATTCGTTCAGTGAATTTGATTCCAGGTTTGTTTGGTGTAGCGGACAGTGAAAGGTCTGTAAAATGGGATGAACAGTATTGAATTGTGTAAATTAGTTTAGGAAAGTTACACATTAGTTACATAGATGAGTTGACCTTAATGTTTATCAACAAAGGCAAGGGACTGGCATATCGATATGCTTGAGCGAACTGCACACAACCACCACACTAGCCTTATTGTTCAATAGCCTTATTGTTATGTGGCGGGAGTTTTTAAAGCTTGGACCCTGAACAAAATATGTGGTGATGCGTGCGAATACTGCCGGGCAATGACGGCGGAAGTCAACTCTATTATTCTACAACATCGAAATGCAAAATAAAAGTGCCGACTTAATCAGAGTTGTTGCTTGATAGTATCCAAACTAATTTATGTATCATACAATCAAGACATCTACCAATGTGTTCAACTGATTAATCATGAAAACGGTGGATAGCTATTATAGAAATATATACATATTTGCGTCAGACAGAGGTCCAGGACTTTCGATGATCAACCTTCTCCATTGATGATCTACATGACAGTGATGGAATGAAAAATAATGAAAAAGATTCGCAATTTCAGGGGCAAGTGGTTGCGTCTGCCTCTTTGAAATTGTTAATAACATTCATTTAACACAAAGTGTGATGCCTTTAAAACTTACCAATCTTTTTCGTACTGGCATAGTCAATGTTCCACCCACGTTGTTCGGCCATCAATCGCATACATCGCTCAGCTACCATTGCTATCGTCAAGGATGGGTTCACTCCAAGACACCTTGGCATCACCGCTCCATCCATCACATACAATCCAGACAGCAGCTCATCTGTGTCGCCCTTGTATGCTTGTCCCGCATGGTTAACAACTCCATCCTTTCCACTCTCAGCCATTATACACCCACCGAGAGGATGCACAGTGACGATACCTTTGGTATCACGAATTTTGGCGGCTAAGCCTCCCCAAAATGGATTTGGTACGAAGTAACCTTTCAACGCCGTTGTAGCATGGGTCATTCCTTTCTTGACCACTTGAAAGTTATCACCCTCTCCTACTTTTGGATAATGCACCCAAACACGTCCGTTTTTAGGATCAAGCTTCAGCTCTCCACTTGAATCATCATTGCTCATGGACAAGAACGCTAGCGAATTCTTCCAGCCTTTCCCAACGAGATGCCTGCCCCACTCTCGCCAATCATTCTCCCCAGGGGTCGTATCCACACCAGAATCAACCCATCGTAGCAAGAACTTATACGGAACATCAACCGAGCATGGCGGCGTACCATCTTCCAAGACATAGCTCTCCCCAAGTCCCTTATCCGTTCGATGTCGCATATCGATCACGGACGTTATACATGGTCCAGGGCCCTTCCTTCTCTTCCTGACTTTCGGCACTTCTTTCCCAGCTGGTCGAATTTTGTCTTCACCATTGTAGCTAAACCCCAGGGCATCACCATTCGTGGTAAAACGTTGTCCAATGTTGGTTGACAATTCGAGTCCGTTATTCTTTGATTGGAGGAGAATGTTTGTGGAACCTAAGGAACCGGCACCAAGGATCACTACTTGAGCTCGCACTACACGTTCCCTGTTCTCGAATGCATCTTGGCCGTGATGTACATAGTGCACCCGCCAGCTATCGGTCTTCTCATCACGAGTTATGTTCTTAACTTCAACCTGGATTCAGAAAAAAAAAACCCAAATATTTGCGATGATTTATAATAAGCAAACATTATTAGTAATGTCAAGTCATGCAAGAACATTGCGCGTATGCCGAAGATCCCATCTCTTTTCATGTTTGGACCAGACTCTCCTAATATCTAAGCAACAACCAGCTGCAACTGAAAAGCGCACACTATACTAGTACGCACCACAATATGCCAACGTAGCCATGATCAGCTCATCGAGTTCTCGTACAGGTAACTAGGACAAAATAAGCAGTTCATTGTCCAGGGGAATTTCAAGTTAGCTCAATTATTCACAAGAACAAACAAGAACTGCGCCAGGTCTCGAACTCGCATAACAGATACTCCATGCTCTGCGTGCTAGCCATAGGCTTCAACATAAAAAAAAGTCCCAAGGTTTGAGGCATTTTCTCAAACTATCAAGAGCTATCTTAAGAACCACTGAACCAATATTAGGCTTGTTTGTACTCATTTTAATGCATTTTTCATGCTGATTCTAAATATGGTTATGAAACTTTACAATTCTGAAATTTTTTAATTTAAAATTTTGAAAATTGAAATTTGTCTGCAGTCGACACCCGCATTGAGAGCGTTAATGTGGAAGACATGTTTAAATCGGTCTGCTCCCAGTTTGAAAGGCATCTGCTCTATGTTTGATTTTCAGATGCTGTGTTATAACTTGCAGTCTTACCTCCGTGAACATCTTGGCCCCATGTGCTTTGGCATCGGGCAGGTAATTCATATTCAGCGTATTCTTGGCTCCTGTGTTGCAGCCGCCACAACAGTTCCCGCAGTTGATGCACGCTGGTTGTGGGATACCAACGTGGTTCTCTTCCTTGTTCTTAAAGTTGACATACAATGGTACTCTGAAATAAAGGGGATTTCAGTTGAACGGAAAAGATTAAGGAGCTATTTATTATTAATCTATCCGTAACGCTAAGATCTCAAACACATTAATCTCTAGTTCATTAACCCCAACAACATGCCTTTGTTGATATGAATGACCTTTACTATGTCATGGGCACAGAAACTCATAGCTTGAGGTCACATTTTGGGCAATGATTGTTAAGTGGGTTTATTGCATTGGACTATGCCATTGCAAATAAACCCAATTTTATAAACCAATGATGTGCTTCTTAGCTGTACTTGAGGTCAATGAAAGTTTAATTGCAGTAAAGGAAGGTTAAGCTGTGATCTGCGACGGCCTAGTGGTTGAGCAGAAATGGGCCCAGGATGAATGCCTGTGGAACACCTGCATTTATTGGATTCTCGCTAGATGCCTTCCCATTTAGGATGACTTTCATAGACCGATACAACAAGTAATCCTGCAACACTACTGCAGCCTGCAGGTGATTATCATAAATTATGACGGATGGTAATAAAGGATATGGTTATTATATCCGCTGACGTACCGCATCCCTATCCCATGCTCACAATGCTTTCATTTATATTATGTGACAAAATGCCTCTAAAATAACCACTTACTTGCGTAATATTTTATCATATTCCAGATCCTCTATATCCGCTATATGCTTCGCGGCTTTTTCCATGGCAGCCATTTTGGGAAGTTTGTCCATATCCAAGTGGTTGTCAGGATATTCTGTCGGTTTTAACATGTCATAAACGCGATCACGATCTAATGTGGTAAACTTTTCAAGATCATCCCTGAAAGCTTGTGGCCAGACCTATGCGAGAATGAAACAAATTTAGGGAAAATATGTAAGATCACAAAACAAAGAGTTTCAAGCCTTCCGAATTCGGCACCTTTGCAGTACATGCGATCATAAGAAAATGGTCAACTTTGGGCTTGTCGTTTTATATGAAGGTGACCTATAAAATTACCGGGACTTAGCAAAGTTGTAATTTAAGACTAGTATTCATTTAAAAGTGATGTTTTATAAATTTTGAAGGCTGACCACATCGACTTTGGACCATATGGGCAAAAGTCAAATATGGGAATAATGTCGCGATTTTTCTCAACGCTGTACAAAAAGTGAAGACATACGTGAGTCAATACATTCAAAAACTATCAGCGTAATTATATCAGGACTTTGGTGCTTTTCATACGGAAATATTTTTTGAGCAAACAAACAAACATCCACACAAACAAACAAATAAACAAAATAGACAAAACAGAAAACGCACCTCGTCATCATAGATTCTTGTCTCGCAGTCCAAGCCTACATTAGCGTTTATAAGCGACGTGCCACCAAGACCACACCCTTGTAAAACAGCAACATCTGGACTGACGATCAGGTCATACAGATTGGTAGAATTTCCTAGAATTATAAAAATGATTGATTTGATTACATCGTTACGTTATAGGTCCCTTAAAAAGATGTCATACAGATCATACAGATTGGTATAATTTCCTAGAAGCATAAAAATTATTCAATTATTGATTTGATTACATCGTTACGTTATAGGTCCCTTAAAAAGATGTCATACAGATCATACAGATTGGTATACTTTCCTAGAAGTATAAAAATTATTCAATTATTGATTTGATTACATCGTTACGTTATAGGTCCCTTAAAAAGATGATGTCATACAGATCATACAGATTGGTATAATTTCCTAGAAGTATAAAATTGATTCAATTATTGATTTGATTACATCGTTACGTTATAGGTCCCTTAAAAAGATGTCATTTCTCACCGAGGGTAATAGCTCTTTCCTCCAACATAGCCAAAAGTGCCCCTAGCATTATATTGTAAGTGACCTTCTTTAACTCTTTAAACGTGTGACCACCAATTGCATCGAACAGCTTTTTGACAAGCCAGGATGAACAAGATTAATGTATGATAACCCAATCGTTGCCTCTTTCTAACAGACAGTTTGAAAAACTGATAATTTGGTTACCTCAGTGTCAGCGGCAGATACAGACACATACTCCCATAAATTACAATTCAAGCTGTCAAGAAAACTTGGCAAATGTTTTAAGGGGAGAAGCAACGTAATGAAAGCCCATACGACTGCTTGAGTGTATTCCGAGATAAACGAGAGCACACACCTTGGCCTCCCTCATCACTTGAAAAGAAGCGGGGGATTGAGACATAAGATTGTGGATCTTGAAAAAATTTCCATATGTCAGATCGAGGCATTAGTGCCAGAAGGCCGTATCCGCAATAGCTGCCCTATAAACATTCGACCATTTTTGCATTCTATATAATTATTGTACACAATCTAAAAATATGGCACCTGGCAGCTATTGCAGATAGGGCTTTTTTGCCCATAAACCCTCGACATAAATAATTACCGTAGCCTTTCTTCTCATTGTGTACAGTCATCTGTAGCTCCTTCACCGCGTTCAATTCTTTCTCCGGGAAATCCCCAGGACGCCATTCTTTTCCTTTCTCCAGCAAGCAGACTTTGAGTCCGGCCCTGGCTGCCCGTGATGCGGCGATGGAGCCCCCATAACCGGAACCGATTACAACCACATCGTACGAGTGCTCCAAATCGCTGAAAGGTGAGGCTAGACGGTAGGGCTTGTAGTCCGGCTGAAACTGTCAACATAAAAAGTGCCAAGTTTAAGATATTTTCTGAAAATATCAAGATCTATCTTAAAAACCACTGAACCAATACTAGGCTTGTTTGTACTCATTTTAATGCATTTGTCATGTCGATTCCAAATATGCATGGTCATGAACATTTACAATTCTGAAATTTTTGAATTTTCAACAAAAAATTAAGTCGACACCCGTGGGGAGAGAGTTAAATTGATAATAATTATGGGTTTCTTTTGGATAAAAATTCTTATTTGTACGCGTGACGCGTAATGATAAATGACGTCACTTGCGTGCTTTTTGACCAATTTTGAAGGGTTGAGTAATCTCTTACCCAAGTTGTATTGTACCATTTTTCAGTTTTCACCCTGATGTGGCAGTGACGTTAACACGTTGAAACAGCTGTTTCGCTCGCGCATCTATGCGGCATCTTTAAGCGGGGGTGTGTGTACACCAGCGCTTTGAGCGAACGCTAAAACAACTTGAAGCTGCGCCCAATGAAATGCGCACTGACGTCACAGCCACATCAGGGTGAAAAATGGTATAGTAGCGCTTATTTTGTGCTTTTGTGTAATACCGTAAAAATTCGTTAATAAGCATGTGCCTATTTAAGACAAGAAGCTAGGACAAGAACGAATTTTTAGGGTAGTTTGTTAAACTTTGTGATTTATTTGTATGTGCAGGAGATGGAACAGTGCAGTGAACGCATATTTTGATATAAAATTGGATCGGTTGAGCCCATATTTATTGGTCGAGCTATGAGTTTTAAAATATTGAACGAGACGTAGTCGAGTCCAATATTTTAAAACTCATAGCGAGACCAATAAATATTGGGCGTAAAGCATCCAATTTTATCATTATTATGTTTTGGATCCAATATTATCACAACTTGGATCCATCAAAACATAATAATGGATGTTGTTGTGCTCATTTACGAAATATAGGGTCGTTTTGCGCGATTCCTTGTACTGGCCCAACAAATAGCAAACTAAACATCCACTTTGGCCTAAAATAGTGTGAAATTGAAAGATTTTCGCGCACTTCACGCGCAAATGTCCCAGTAAAATTAGACCAAAATATGTTCGTCCGACAATCAATTTTAATGCTTTCGCCGCCAATGAAAACACATATTTCTCATGTCAAAACGTAGTACCTAGCTGGTGTTTGATGCGTTTTTACTGGGATGATATGTATATCATTGGTCATCGTGTCATAACTATTACAAAAATTCTCTAATTATGACGCGGATGGATAGATATGGTAGACAGGTGAAATGTTCAATCCGTTGTAAATCTAAGATGTTCATTTCAGACTTACAGCATGGGTCTATGCTTACAGTGATATTATTGCGTTTACACATCGGTTATGTAACACGTCCAATATGACAAACCGTTTCTGTCTATTCGTAACAATATCATGCATATAAACAGGCTAGATAAAATCGAATTATTGGTATATTGAAATATCATACGCACTACTTCAAATATTCTGTTAGAACACAGATAATTAAAATCATGCACACAGTCAATACTATAGCATTGATACCAGATGATTTAGTATTACTATCACTTGTGGTGCAAACATGGAAAAATGTGTGATTACTAGTAGTTTCGTTAGGTGACAAGGATCAAAGGTGACCTATAAAGCTTATAAAATAAGCGAAAATAGGCCTATTCTGCGAAAATAGTTCCCCCCTGATTCACTTTTTTGGTCTGAAATTCTGTGAAAATGAAAGTTGTTATTCTTATACCTCACATTACCAAGGACTTTATACAATCAACATCACCTGAGTGTGTGTAGTAGGACCAGTATGGGGGAGTCATAAATAAACATAGCACATGACATCACATAATTTCAGTGTAGGCCTATATATAGATTCTGAAGTGCAAAGTGTAAAAGTAAAACCATTACGATTTTAAGCAATTTCTGTCTAAATGCACACATTTTCCGGGACATTTTCTTTTAAACAATCCCCTTTTACGTAATTGACCACTTCGCTGCCGTTGGTGGCGTTTGGCTCTGCTAACTCCAATTAGGCCGGAGTTAGCGAAGCAGAAAACTGAAAGCGAGGCAAAAGATGTAAATTACCTATTCCCAATTACGCAAAGTTGCCAAGTAACTATAGGACTATCTATAGCTGAGACTTGGTACATAATGAAGTACAAATAAAATAGCAATATATTACGTTTAGCATTTTGCTCATTTCAATCTGCATAATTAATTAGAGGCTATTAGAGTTCATTTTATTTTTAAAGAAATAAACCCTCAATCAAGCCGTAACCAGTGTGTGAAGAGTGTGTAGAACCCCGGCACCTTTTTGCAAAGAGTGTATGCTTAAGTACTTGAAACCAACTGAGTTTTGAACGGCTCTTTTCAGAGCCAACAAATTGACAATAATTTTGAAAATTCGGGTTATGTTAGAGTAAGAAAAGTACAGACACAATGTTATGAAAATATACCAAATGAATTAATTATAATTAAGCAATGATGAACTAAAACAAAACTCAACATAAAACTAACTGCGTAGTGTCGTCCCTTTCTGTCTTGATTTTCCTGGAAAAGAATGGATGAAAATAAATTCACGACTAAAAGAATGGACTATTCCAGAAAATGGGATATTCCACTTAAAATCCACATTACCCCTGTGGAAGATTTTGGAAATATCTGCCACAGGGGGAGTATGAATTTCAAATGGAATGAGCACATTAGGCAGCTATATTTGAATTTCATGCACCCTCTGAAAAGATTCAACCCGAATCTTCCATGCACTGAAGGAGATAGTGAGTTTCAAATAGAGCTGCTAATGTGTTCATTCCATTTGAAATTCATACTCCCCTTGTGGAAAATATTTCCAAAATCTTCAACGGCTACCCTGTTGAAGATTTTGGATTTTAAATGGAGTAGACCAATAGATGCAAACATGATAAAGGAGTTCGGATTTCCGAACTTTTTGTCCAGTTGTGATTGTTGGAAATCCAAACTTTTAAAGTGCCCAAAAGGTGAAAATATCCAGCAGAAAAATAATTCAAAATCGGAAATCCTCAATTTGAGAGCTCATTTCTGACAATTCCGTGATTTTTTATACGCGCTTATAATTTTTTATTGTATTTCCAAGCTTTTCCAGTAACATTGGCAACTGTGGAATTTCAGTCGTTTTCAGGAAGCAAACCTGGAAATCCAGATAAGGTGCGCACTTATTTTAAGGAATACTAGTAGTCCAATGACAGAGGCAACGTATATGATTCTGAAAACGAACCCAAAAATTATGATGACCGTGATGACAAGCTAGGAGTAACCTTCTTGGTTGCATAGATTTGAGTGGGGTGGGACAGGGTTGGGTGGGGGAGAGGAGGGGTGCATGGCACTAAGATACAAATAACCATAATTTGGGTACACGTACAGAAAACATTTAATTAACGTTACAAAGAAATTTTTACATAACGTTATGTAAGTAAGATCAAAATAATTAAGTAAAATTTACCTCAGAATTATGTAGGCCTAATATGTAAAATATTTATCAAATTAATTTGGTAAATATTACATAGTTCTGAGGTGAATTTTTCTTAATTATCATGAGGTTCTATACTTACATAACGTTATGTAAAATAACAAATTATCTGTGTGTTTGTCTACGCCTGGGTGTCTATACACTAAATGGCAAGCCAGCTGCGCGTAGCAGACCGCACGTTATGAACCTCGTGGCTTGCCATACGCTTGCGCTGAAAGGCCATGCAAGTGGCCCACTGTGTGTCAGATCCCTTCTCACTAGGATCCACAACATGCTCATCTATCAAGGCATGAGTTCTCTAATCCCAATACATTTGCACATTCATTGAATGACCTTTGAAGATTTGGGTACAAAAACTCGTACTCTGAAACTTGAAGTCAAATTTTGCACTATGATTGTTTAATTGAGGTTATTGAACTATGCCACTGGGATGAGGCTATTGTGGTCCATACTTCATGATCAATACCACGAATACCTAGAATATCTTTACTGCTAAATGATCATTTATCGTCGGTTACTGTTGCGTGAAATCAGTGACATTCAAGCTCAAGTTCAATCATTTTATTTTGCCATGACATACAAATTCTACAATCAATTTTGCGTATATACAATTATTATATTCTTATTGCGCGCCTTGAATGACTGTGCAAACAAATATAATCAAATTCTTTCAATTTATTTCTAAAATGTCACTGATTTCACACAAAAGTTTAGCACACGCGAATGCCCCTGGAATAAACCAAATATTTCATTATATCTACATATACAATTTACATGCAGGTAAAATGTTGGTGTCGATAAGATATGATTTTATTGGGTATGGAATTTCAGCTCCGAGTATTTTTTGGTCAAGATTTCACCGTGGAAGTTAATATGAAATACAAATGGTAGTGTGCGCCCTTGAAATAGATGCAGTGCACAAACTCTGCTTAATTAAAAGCCAACTCTGTGCACCAAACATCTTGAAATTTGGTTATTTTAAACAAGTTGTTTAAATATCGAGAAAAGTTCTCACGAATTAAATAAATAATACAATTCCGAACGTTTGTTCAGCACTCTAATATACCAATTAAATTCCCAGCTATTGTTACCATGCACCCACATGATGTATTTATAACCTATTTCTCCGCAATCCTTAAAGTCCCTAGTTCACAAATTTTGTTGTTCTCAAAACAAAATATTGTCCCATGGGTGGGGGAAGGTCATTAAACTTTACATGGGGTCAAATTTCAAACTTCATCAAATTGTGTCGAAAATAATTACTATTAAATGTATTCCTCTGGTCATAAGGATTCAGAAAATGTATAGTTTTACCTATCTACGATGTACCGTTCCTGAGTTATTACCAAAAAGGTCAATGGTCAAGCGTTGACCTCTTAAGGGTCAAAATTTTAAACTTGCCCCAATCTTGATGAAAATGGTGCCTTTAAAATTGATCAACGCACTAGAAAGACAACCACATGGGCCAATGATAAATGGTTCACAGCAGACATTTAAGACAAGACAAATGACCTCTAAATCTAACCCCTAACCTTAACCCTGACCCCAACTCTAACCCTAACCTCTAACCCCTGACCCTAATTAGCATATGGTGATGTTCCTGTCTTGAATGCCACCTCTATACCTAGACTACCCCGTAGTCCACTTGCCCATTGTGCATACTCTGGATATTGTATTTAAGCTTAAAACTCTGATTTAATTAATGTGTGCACAATTAATAGATTTTCACATCTGATCAGTCACCCTACTCCCTCTGTTTGTTAGCTTCCCAAGTGGACTACTGACATTGCCTTGTGGTTAAGATTTTTAACACGGGACTCTATGGAGAGTTAGGCCAATTTCTGGCCTAACTAAAATTGTCCATGATGTAATGCATCTTCAAATGGATCTGCCTTGTGATTGGTCGCCCATACCTCGCTATGGTTTAAATCGTCTGGGCCCGCGCCATTACCATTAACATTAACTACACCGTAAACAACTGTCTGTGGTATTTGCGGCGCTTTTGTGTTGACGCGAAAGTTAATTAGGGATTCAATCATGTTTCACCGTTGTTCATCACCGTTTAACAACGATGTGGCCGCAGTCAATCTGCGTGGTTTATTTCGCGAGGGCAGCTTTAGCTGCCCGAGCGAAGTAAACCACGCAGACGCGCCGGACGCGAGTTGTTAAACGGTGATGAACAACGGTGAAACATGATTGAATCCTTTCAACAACGAAAAGAAGCTAAAGATCGTATACTTCACGATTATTTCACGAGGAAATGTTAGTTAATCATTGTCACTAAGCCTTACAAAAACTTCGATGATATCTCTGTTAATATTATCAATAAAACTACAGAATAAAACGGCAAAATTTAGCCACTATCTGAAAATATTGAATTCAACTTGTAAGCTTGCATACGCACAAAGGTTCCAGGCATGACGAATTTTACGCGCTCTTGCGTAACGCGTAGTCTCGCTCGCGTTCGCGTATACGCTACAGTAAAAGTGTGGATTCATCACGGATTAACAACGGCTGGCTCCTGTACAAAGGTATAGGAGGAGTTGTTGAATCTCTCATCAAACATCTAGCGCGTCCATGCTTAGTACTTGTGGTTAATGGACTGATAAACAAGTATGCTTGACAGTGTGTTTTTAGAGAGCAAAGTCCAGGGGGTAAAGTTCTGCTTACAATTCAAAGTTCCTAGTCGAAATTTCGGGGTTCGCTATCAATAAACTGGTAGATTCCAGAATCAGAATTGTTCAGTATTAAAGTGAGCCGTTATAATTATGCAAGATAATGTTGCATTCAATTACTTTTATTGTCACTAATCGTCTGATATTTTTAACTCTTTATGACCATTTTACTATTGAATACTTTAATTTTAATAAACATCAGTATAATTTTGAGTTCAACGAAATGGGTTCATCATGACTAATAATAACATATTTTTAATAAAATTCGACTATGGCATAGTCTACCTCTATACCTGGCTGTCGAATAAAATGGATGTTTAGAACTCTGCCACAAGACATGAGGCTGTGTCATTGTGGTATCCTGATGATAACGATAGTATCGACCTACAATCAGAGAAGATATATTACCCTTCCCAGAATCCTTTGCAACATGACAGATCAATTGACACTCCCATTAGAATAGGTTCCTTTGTTTTTGTTTTGAGATTGGACTGGAAACATTGGTCGATAGTCATGCGCTCTGTTCATTGAGGTACATTAATTGTGTCACTATCGACCCATGTTGCACCAGATGACAAATCCGTCCAGAAAATTGAAATGGGAGAAATGCATTATGGGAAGTGTGAGACACCTTCTCTGACCAACAATAATTATCAGCAATTGCCAAACTTTGAACTCGGATGTGAAACTACTTGTACTTTTAACAAGTATAATTTTAGATAAAGGTGTTGCTGACCGATTCGGAAAAAAACGGGGACATAATTGAAAACTTGAAATTAGTTCCATTTTTTTCTATTTTTCTTCATTTATACCAATGAGATGAAGAAAATACACAATTTATTAAATAAATAAATAATACTCTCTTAAAGGTGGTACTACATCCCTTGATAAATTTGAGACTATTTTTGCATTTTTCTCAAAAAATAATAACACACTGGTAACAAAAGTTATGTATATTATAGGGCAAGGAATCCAGTAACTACACTGGAATTTCAGAACTCGGGACAAGCGGTACGTTATTTATGATAAGAAAAGAGGTACTGCTAGAATGTACCTCATTTCGTAACATATAATGAACCACTTGTCTTAAATCACTGAATTTTCAGCGAAGTAATTAGATTCCTTGCCCTTATAATATACATAACTTTTGTTACCAGTGTGAAGTTATTTTTTGAGAAAAATGCAAAATTAGTCACAAAATGTATCAGGGGGTGACGTCACGTAGTACCACCTTAAAAACAGACTTCGTAAGTGTAGTCAACTATGCACCTTACTTTATATACCAACCTAAATTGTGATCAAACATTAGCATTATAAATTACACAGTATTGCACATAAATTATTAAAATAAAAATAGCATTAAGAATAATAAAAAACATTGCACAGGTTTATCAAATAGCATTGAGCAAATAATAATAATATAAACATAAATATATACATGTACATTGCACAGATTTACATACCCAAGGTTATGGATGTTACGTGAAACTTACCATCAATTAACTTTCATAAGTCTATTATGCATAATTCAGTATATAAATTATGTAAAGTGACCTGGTAAAACAAATCAAATCGATTATCGATGAATTTAGTAAGAAAAACATCAAAAAACTTACATTGGTACTGGAAACGTTTCCTCCCATGATGAAAACTAGACAAATCCACGGCTAAATTTCGACCGGGATTTCAACACCTATACAACATACATTAGAGCCTGCCTTCGACCTGTCTATCTGAATAGTGATCTGAAAGAATAAAACCACAGATAAACATAATAACCATGATAACCATTGAAACATCAGTGCTCTAATAAATTTACTTCCGGCATAGCTGGCTCAAAGCGACTGATTTTTTTTGACCAATCAGGTTCTCAAACAACAACAAATCGCTTTACCTGATTGGTCAAAAATCAATTGCTCGTCCCTCAGCATATTACTATGGACCACAATGGCCTCATTCCAGTGGCATATTTCAATAACCTCAATTAACAATCATAGTGCAAAATTTGACTTCAAGTTGCAGAGTATGAGTTTTTGTACCCAAATTGTCAAAGGTCATTCAATGAATGTACAAATGTATTGGGGTTGAATAACTGTGCCCTGATAGATGAGCATGTTGTGGATCCTAGTGTGATCAGCGACTTGCTCAATTGTTCGTCGCTCGGCGACTTAAGTATAAAATTTAACTTTTATGCAATAACCAGTGATAACTAAATCGTATTACCCGATTACCATATATTCACGAAAAAGAAAGTGAATTTATCGAGGCGTGCATTTTACATTCACTCGAGGTCGAACCCCGAACATAGACACTATTTATATGTCTATAATGGAATGTTATAATAAAATTTATCATTATTTTTGTCATTTCAACACACATCATACACACCATTTAATAATATCAGTATACCGGTTGATAGGTGTTGAATAGGAAACTATAATACTATAGTAGAGTTAAGGCCGCTACATACCCCGACTATTCGACATAGAATATTTGATGTAACATATCTACGTTATTTCTATTTTTTCCATTCTATTTCCAGCAATGTTTAAGTTTTACCGAATGTTTGATGTCGTAAAATTGATAATATGTTACGTAGAATATCTGATGGAAATATATTATTATTAAATTAGATATATTCATGTGAGTCCTTTTCATATCTTGAAATGCCAAGAAGGTATATATGACCCCCCAGTGGTGTATGAAAGGGAAAAAAGAAAGTAAAAAATATATAGGCCTAAATACAAATAATTTCCCCACCGGGGAGACACTCCTCATAAGATCAATATTCCTATTTTTAGCCCTTTTCAGATCTGGAAATCCGAAATCCCAAGAAGGTATGATCCCGGGTGACAATGGTATACCACAATATACTTTTTCTCGTTTTCAAAATCTACTGAGCTGAGTTACTGAGTTAAGTATATGCATTTTGCTTTTTAATCATAATTTTTCTGTGTAAATATTTAATATAAATTTGTTCTATTATATTTATATATATTTGATCTTGGAAATTGCGATTGTGATTTGCATTAATTGAATTGCTATTTAATCATAATTTTTCTGTGTAAATATTTAATATAAATTTGTTCTAATATATAATTTCGGAAATTGCGATTGTGATTTGCAATAATCATATAATTTTGTATGCTTCAGATACATCTCATTATATACCTACTTAATAAAATTTGTTTTATTGTTAGGGACCGTTCACAAACACTTGTTGGGGGGGAGGGGCTGATACAAAAAAAATCGGCCCCCTTCGAGATCTCAAAAATTTCAGGGCCCCCTTTTTGACATGAAAATTATGGGTCAACCCCAT
This sequence comes from Amphiura filiformis, assembly GCF_039555335.1. NCBI lineage: Eukaryota > Metazoa > Echinodermata > Ophiuroidea > Amphilepidida > Amphiuridae > Amphiura > Amphiura filiformis. The sequence continues at coordinate 30,188,421 of NC_092646.1, read as the reverse complement.
AGAAAAGTATATAAACTCAATTTTCCCAGGAAAATTTGTGGTCATTTTTTCAGGCCCCCCTTAGGAGGGTCAAAACTTTTAAGGGCCCCCTTTTGCATCAGGCCCCCCTAACAAGTGTTTGTGAACGGTCCCTTAATGCTTAATTTTTGTCTATATATATGATTTTGATAATAGGCCTATTGTAAATTATATAATTTAAATGAATTGAATGAACTTCCCGAAGCCCCATGGTTCAGCTTGAGTGGTAACCCCTCTAGTTCCCTATTTAGTTATTATTTTCCCAAACATTTTATCAGAATCTGACGTCTGTTTAAAAATACCGTGACAAGAATTTACAAGTTCAAAGCATTTTGCTATAAATCATTCGCTCAATTTAAATTTGTGGCAAAATTATCTGTAAACAGAGATATGCATTTTATAGCACGTTTTTGCATATCTTTAAAGATTATAGACACTGCAGGCAATATTTGATACCCTCTTTAAAACATCGTTGATACCCTCTTCAAAACATCGTATAACGAGGTCGCCCTAAAGCTGAATTTAAACTCTATCGCTTAGCGAAGAGCGATTGGTGTTTGGCCAATAAGGTAGCGCGCTTTTCCCAACGCAACAAAAAGCGTTCTACTTCATTGGCTAAAAACCAATCGATATCGCTAAGCGATGTAGTATAAATTCAGCTAAGGAGTCAAAAATGGTCTCATTTTCAGCGGCGCTGTTCATTGACCTCCATTCAACAATTGTGTCTCAAAATTTGATATCAAGTAGTGGAGTATGAGTTTTTGTACCCGTATGGTCAAAGGTCATTCAATGTATATACAAATGTACTGGGTTAAGGAACTGTGTTGTGATAGACGAGGATGTTTGGAATTCTAGCGTCATGGTGTTGATGCATATTATACTATGTCACATATTTAAGTGACAAACTAAACTAATAATAATTATAATTATGGATGTAAATTGTAATTTAATATATTACTTGTTTGATGAAAAAGCTTTTAAGGATGATTAAAATAATCAGTTTCTGTTTTACTCAGTTTACTCAGATAGCTAAAACCTGAGACAAGAATACCTCTTCTCAGGCTAAAACTATCACGCATTATATAGGCCTATATACGTGTCGAAGAAAACGACGAGCTTAAGGCGTTTCACCTGAGCCTAGAAACCATTTCAAGAAGACACCCATTCATACGATGGTAAAACACCTGTCCTACACCCCTACGGAAATAGTAGGCGTTTCCCCTTTAGCCGTGTTGAATTAATACTTTCATTCTTTTACACAATATCGTTTATTATTGTCATGATTATTGTCTAAACCAAATTGTGCTTATATATTTGACAAATTGACTGTTAAATAACATTAAGGTCAATTAATTTTATGATAATAATTTGATTAATCGGTTGAGTTAATCTTTTTCAAAGAAAGAACAATGGGCAGATTCAATGTTAAGGCAAATAGGATGGCAGGGGCCATATTTTTCCAGCAATTCTAGTAAAAAAACTGCAGTGTATAGTCCATCCCAGGCAAAAATTCAGGCATGAGTCATGCCCATTAACATGCCCAGATCTTGCCATGAACATGCCAATAGAACATGCCCTTTTTTCGCTAGCAACGGGCATGAATTTTCAATTTACTTATTACACGTTGATAGGAACCCGGGGATAGGAATAAAGAATTTATCTTGATGTATTGAATTTGCCCCTTATAATTTGGCAGGTCCAAATATTTATGTGCAATATTTTGTTATGTTATTTATTAATTACTGTTTTATTAAATTAAATTCTTTAGTGCATCTGTGGTGTGTGTGGGGTGTGAATATGGAGGGCTGATAGTTCGGGTGTGAGTGTATGTAAGGTGTGTGTGTATGTGGGGTGTGTGTGGAGAAGATATAGGGGTGTGTGAGCTGTGTGACTGTGAGATGTTGCCTCAACAAGTGCAATTAATTTCTATTAGTAATTTTATGGTGTTTTCATGTATATTTTATATGTTTTTTATGTCTTTTAATGTAAACATTGCAAATGTAATATTTCATGTAATTTGGCCTACGGGCCACGAATTTGAAATAAATTTAATCTGAATCTGAATCTGAATCAATAAGCGCATTTATAAAATCTATGTTCATATTTACATTTGTCTTGTGTTTCTTGAGCCGTGGCCAATATTATATACACTCTAAATTACAAGGATTTAAAAATAAATCCTTAAGACTGTAGTTAGGGACCAATCAATTTTAGATTTAAAATTAATCTTATAGATTTGAATTTTAAAACCGAATATTTTGGGCGTTCCCCACATCGAAAAAAATCATGCTCATGTCGCGCAAATGACACCCTTTAAATATCAAGCCTTGTGATTTCCTTTATAGAACCCATGCCATTTCCATTTCTCTTGTGTGTCAGCTTTATTTGACTGAAAATTTGAGTGTAAACACTGCTACGTCATGCTCCTCTCCAGTTCGCCTTAATCGAATAGTTTGCAGTGACACCTGTATAATGCGTGCGTGGTAAAATTGAACCTTATGCCTGAACTTGATCTAAAGTTCTATCGCCAACAATTAGCGATATGCTCGTCAATGAGATAAATCGTTAGTTCTTGTGCTAAATAGACGTGACAGTTAATTGGATAAAACATATCCAGCGCTTGCCTAATTGCCCACTAAATATCGTATGTATAAAGAAGACGTTAGTATTTATTAATTGGCGAGTTAACGCTTTTAGTATTAAGTCAGTTTCTTTTCGCCAGCCCATTCGGGGCTGGTACCTGTTTCAGGTTTGGGGTCAGTTTACTCAAGAGATTATATTTTAGTGGTATTGGAATGATTTTTTTTTTACTTTTTGTGATTAAATTTTTATAAAAATATTTTAATTCGATTTGTTAGGAAAAGTAAGTATGTTTTGCCGTTTCAACGAACGAAAACGAGTGAGTATTACCAAAGTTATGTTTGAACTAATTAATTAGGACTTGAAAAGTTTAAAGGCCTAAATGTAACAATAATAGTTAATATATATAGCATCATATGGTCAGCAGAAGAAAATCTGACATCACCTATGATGTCATATCAGTGTCCTTGACCGGGGGTCCTTACTCCTTGACCACTGAACAGCGTGATATCATGTTGATAACAGATCTATAGAATCAAAATCTTCATCATATCCCCGGATCATATCACAGATTCTCAACAATCTGTGATCATATGGACCATATTGATGTGAAAGTAGTTATCTATCATATCCTGTGTCGTTTTATGGATAAAAATGACTCAAAATGTTATTGATGAAATGGTTGCTATCATAAACATCAGTTTTGTCTTTTCAACGGAAAAATCCGATGCAAAATAAAGTTTTTAGGGCCTAGCTATAATATGGGCATAATTTATGCATATAGTATTGAACAATGTACCCCATTTGACATGCACTTATAGATAAATAAATTGTCTTACTTTATTAATTTAATAACTTCTTTATTATAAATAAAATGACACATAACTATTTGATTCATAAAATTACATTCAACAAAATGATTGAAGAGAAAACACACAAGGCACTAGGCAGACTGTTATAGAATGGAGTATGTATAAGATGCCATGTCCATAGCTTCGCAGGAGTTTCCGACTAGCAATCAACATGATCAGCACATTCAGAAAAACACAGTTTAAGAGTGAAGATTGTAGTGAGTAACCAGTCCTTTATAAATGTGCTGGCCACTATCTATTATAATATAGTAGGCTTAAACTATACATTGCGAATTAATTAAGTTATTTTAAAATAAAATGTACATGTAAGTTAACTCAAACCGGCAGTGTATATATCGAAAGCAGTGAAATCGGACATTCCTAAGCGAAGATATTGAGTTCGTAAGTTCTGGTATTACAAAATTGGAAATTGAGATATCGTGGGTAAAAAGCTGAAAAGACAAAAAAACCCAACGACAACAACAACAACAACAACAACAACAACAAAACAAACAGACCAGAACAATTTGGAGTACATGTAATGAATTAAAAGAGTTGACATGAGATTAGGAATTAATGTTTTCTGCTGTTTCAGTGTGCATGTTCTCATCGTTGATGGTTTGGTGGACTGTCATGTAGATGTAAGCGTGATCCTAAAATGCCTTTCACATTGACCAAAACTAATTACAAGACCTCTTCTACATTGAGGCTGGCTTTCCCTTTTAAAGGGAATTTTTATTCATATAAAACACGAAACAATTACATTCAATCTGATATGTCAAAATATAGGAGATAAAGTATAGCTCAAACCAAGTCAATTATAACGTCGCTCCGTGTAACTGCTGTAAAGTGCGATGTTTTAATATAAATGCTATTGTGAAATGCTTTTTAAACAACTTAAATTTATATTAGTTTACTGCCAGCAAATTACGATGCACTTTATGATGATTACAAGATTGTCAATCAAAGAGTGTTTTAGACGCTACCGTTCCAAAGCTTGTTAATATGAAAAAATAAAAGAAAGTTGATTAATTTGGTCAATTTTGGTTGAATTAAATCAATCCATTGCCGAATCTGTCCTCAAGTACCGGAAGCATGCAGCATGCATGAGTTTAAATTCTACTGAACACGTTGAAAATAAATAAAATATATTAAAAAGAAGAAGAAGAAGATGTAGAAGATAAAGGTGATAAAATATATTTATGTTAGCTCAAGTTAGGCGACGCAAAAAACTCTGTTCTACGGGCGGACAGGTCAGTCGGTCGGGATTTTTTTTTTTCTGGAAGAGGATTATTGACTCTAAAAATCACTGAAAGCTTGCAAAATATTTCTGAAACGTTTTGGCAAAACATTATTTTTTTCAAAACATTTCTGTCAAAACCATGGCTTCCTTTAATCATTTCCTGTTAGATCAATGTATATGACTTTTGCAGAAATAAACTGCATAATTTAAGCAAAAATTACCAAATCTAGAAAAAAAAATGACTTGAAGGCTCCGATTCGCCTTAAATTAAAAGAAAAATGACTTGAAGGCTCCGACTCGCCTTAAATTAAAAGAAAGATCTCTTCCCTGCAGACATGGGTGCACAGTACAAATAAAAATTCCTTTAAAAAGGAATGGGGAGTCCAATGGGGGATTTGTTGTGATGTGCCGTGTACCCGTGGGGGGCACTCCCACTTTGGAGGTGACACGTAGGGCTGTTAAGACCCCCTTTTCAGCGTCGATGTCACCCAAAGACCCCATAATTTGTTTACGAACACTGCTCTGTCACCCGAAGACCCATTATTTGTCACCCACACCACATAGCCGCATGACATACAACTTTTTATATGGCGGGAGGATATTAATGATCTTTTGATTATGATATTAAAAACCGAAAAAATAATAAATATGTTTATGAAAGTGTATTTTTCTGGTCTGGGAAGGAAGCTTAAATTTTGCATCGTCACATAATATAATGACTTGACAATTCGGATTCTTATAGGCCTGATATGGCAAGTATATTGCACAATAGAACAGAAAAACCTGTTTTTTCGATCGAAAAACCAGGTTTATCAATTCGATTTTCAAAAGTTTTTGAAAGACTTGGTTTTTCGGCTGAAACCAGGTTTATCAAAAACTATGACAATCGAATCGATAAACTTGGTTTTTCGATTTCGAATTTGATTGTCAGAGTTTTTCATAAACCAAGTTTATCGACCAAGAAACCTGTTTTTTTCGCAGATAAACTTGGTTTTTCAATTTGATTGTCATAGTTTTTGAAAACCAGGTTTATCGACTGAGAAACCTGGTTTTTAAACCTGGTTTTTCAATTCGATTGTCACGGTGTTTTTGATTAGAAACCTGGTTTTCAAAAAACTATGACAATCGAATTAGAAAAACCTGGTTTTTCGATTGAAAACACGGTTTATTAGTGAAAAACCCAGTTTATCTTCGAAAAACCAAGTTTCTCGTCCGATAAACCTGGTTTTTCGATAAAAAACAAACAAACCAGGTTTATCGACGAAAAACCAGGTTTTTCTGTTCTAAAGTGCAATATACTTGCCATAGGCCTGTCCTAAATAATGACTATGCTCTAGTTATCTATCGTACATTTATCATAGATAAATAAGCACAAAACGGAAAATAATGATAATTTGACATATGTTATGATAAACCTATCAACCATATTATCAACATAAATTCGCTCTTTGGCTTTCAATTGCTTTGCATTTCGTGGCTGACATAGGTCAACATTGTTAGCCTATTAAAATCGACACTTTCAATCCAGGTACGCTAAAACTTTATCTTAGTTTGAAAAACCCATTTAAGTGGTTTAAGGGTTTTCTAGTGATAATAATGTTAGCGTCAAACAAGATAAACCCATGGCACGGTTGGTATGACAACGAGCCCAATGTATAGTATAAACTTCAATTGGTGTATCCACATTCCTGGTACATTGTACATTAAATCGTTTTTGGAATTCACAAAAAGAAAAAAAAAAGAACTGTAATGCAATAATAAAAGTAAACATTTTGATAATACTCCGCAAGTCTATTATACCGTATTCTGTAGGTTATTAGCCACAGCGTGTTTTGATGAATCATGTTAATTTACGCGTATTACACCACGGAGAACGTGTGCAAATTTTAAGCCACCTGCTGAGATGCATGTGTTTAACAAAATTCACATTACCGATGTAAAAAGTAACAAGCACTTATATCAAAAACTCTGAGAAATTCACGTGATACACTTTCAGTTCAACAGTTCTTGAGCCATGTGTCAACACTTGCATTAAGTCATTTTGGGCTTTTTTTTATCGTTTTACGGAAAGACCAATACATCCCCCTCCCCAATAACACGGAAAGAACACCTTTTGGAAAAAATTATCCAGCCAGAAACCCCCTTTTGGGGCCTTTTGGTGTCAAATCTCTCCGAAAGAAGTCTAGTTTCGTACTGGTGTCCGCACATCCCCGTCACTTCAAAAGTCGTGCGGGTAAAAAGTTTTTCCATGAGGTTTTGTGAAACACTAAACAAAAAAGTGGGGACCTCTTGTCCAGCAACATCCATACATACGGTTTTGTCGACTTTTATCCGAAGGGTAGATATTTCGAAAAAAAATAACGGTTATTGGTCCAAAGGGTTTTATTAATCCAAATTTCGGAGAAACCCTTCAAGATTTCGGATTAATAACCGTTCGGAGAAAATAACCATTTTGCTCGGAGCAAAAACACTCTTTTTATTTATGGAACAATCCACTCTGTGAACAATCGGACAACATTTTGTACAGAGAAATGTCGGAGCAAAAACAACCTGAATATAATGTTTTCGGAGCACAACCCTTTTGGAGTATCCCACATTAACTGTCATTTTTTGAGCGAATCGGACCTTTCGGAATAATAACCTTTCGGAACAAAATCCCTTCGGAACAAAAAAACTTCGGAATAAGACCTGGACCTTTTAATATTGATTAACCTACAACGCGCTAATGTAAATACACCTGAAATATTATTTATATAGGTCTATCATAAAATGTACAGCCGCAGAAAACTGCTCAGAGAACTAGACGTCACGAAATTTAACGGAGCAACTAAACTTGTACTTTTGTTCTTCAAATTAACCCCAAATTTTCGAGGACCAAATGATATAGTCATACGACCAATAGATAAATGACTGACTTTCATTGAAGACTGAGTTCCGATACAGAAGTGCTGCCATTCGATAAGAGCGTTAGATGCATGGTAGGCCTATGTCATATTGGCGATCGAAGAATACTATTGATTAAGGTTAGTGTACGATGTAAAGCTATGTTTTAAAATATAAACATACTTGTCTGTCTGTTTGTTAGTATGGTTTAAGCATACATACATTGCCAACACTTACCTCTTGATCGGCTATTGAGCAGGAAATGAATTGTGTTGAAAATAAATATCCAAATGTCCAATGGCAAGAAATTTTGTATTAATAAATAGTCCTAACAGAATACGAAGTTATCTTGACTGTGTGTTTATATGATGATAGGAAAAGTCTGATTGATAAAGTCATATACGTAAAGCAGCATGCTCTCATGTGACCAAACTCACATAGGCCTAGTATACATGTAGGTGTCCACGTAAATAGTCAGGCGATAGGCCTACGTGTGTATACGCAGTGGTCATATATATTTTCTGTATGCTTGGAGTTACCATTACCTACTTTATGCTTGATCAGTTTGTGAACACTTCAAAAAGATATTTAATTCATTATACTTTTTGTCAGATGATAAAATAGGCTTAGATTTAACCCGGGATTTAATAAAGGCCTATCGATTTATACATGACAGGTCACAAGGCCTATTGTAATAGGCCTAATATTTATTTCCGTGTTGTTCTAGAAATTGCTTTTGTATAACAAAAAAATTTGCGTACGTATATTAATGAGCGATGATGATCATGGTGATACATAGACTTCGCGACACCAATGACATTTCAACGGTGTGTCTTGGAGGAAGTTGGATGATGTTTTATAGCAGTCCCATAATGCATTGCGTGGTTGCATCAGGAATAGAATATGTCATATTCATTAGAATATGTCAGCTGCCATACAATGCCTAAGGCATGCTCATACCTTTGGGCGGCGCTCAATGGACAGTATTCCTAACAGCTCCCCATTTCACCCCTGGGTAGAGAGATGCAATTGAGGTAAAGCCTTGCCCGAGTACACAACACGATGGCACCGCCGGGGTTCGAACTCGCAACCAGTCTGATTGCGAAGTAGAACCTGTACCGCTGTGCCACCGTGCCAAAATGTCCAACCAGTACTTCATTTCTAATATAACCAGCAGAAATAATCTATATTTCTATTGTGGCTTGCAAAATCATCCATCCATGGGTACATTCGCGAGTTGATTTTGACAAAATTGGTTGTCGGAACTGAAAAATGGAGCAATAAACCCGAAATGCTGACAAAACTATGACACATAGCTTTAGATGATGTGCTTTAGAAAGTTGGGAAATATCTTAATTATGTCACTTTGAAAAGCAGAAACGTTGACTCCCAACAAAGCTCGCGGACAAGTTGAAGCCTGTGAAAATCGAAAATCTTACATTAGAAGCCTAAATTTCACACCTAAGTTTAACATCAGGGTTTGAAAAAAATGTACAGTACCAGCATTATAGTTTTTTTTCTGACATTTGCTGAAATTAAAATTATTGATTTTCATTTTGTATCATGAAGCTAGACTTATTTAACTATCAGATATATCGCGATTATTTTTGAAGTGAATCACATCATCTAGAAAGATGATATTTTGGCGATATAGCCTATATCATGTAAATATCATAATAGAGTTGACGATATTTAGCCAATATATATCTTTTAAATATCATGTGAGCTAAAGATTTGTCTGTATAATGATAGTTTGGCGATATGAAATATGTAAATATCATATCGAAACTGACGATATGTGGACTACATATATCTTCCAAATATCATGAATGAAGCTAGATTCATAACTGTCAATAATTATTTCTATGATATTTCTGGTAAAACGGTAAAACCAGAACTTCACAACATATTTGCAAATGAGACTTGATAGTTGTTTGACGCTGTCATAATAGTTTTTAGACGATAGTATCGACGATATTTGTAGCACAGACTGTGTACCTATGATCGCAATGCACCCTGGGATATTATTTCTTCCGCTGTGTGGTATTGGGTATCTGCATCACTTGCTGTCAACGCTGAAGATCGATTATGAACTTTGCCCGCGGCTGCAATCGGGGGTTGCGACAGAATACGTAAGGTAAAGATTCTTTTTGGCGCATCATCAGCTTCTGCTTGCTGATAGCTACTTTTAGGGAGGCACCATTTGACAGTTGACTTCCAGGGGCGGGCTGGCTGGAAGTTTTTGGAAAAAAAAAAAAAAAAAAACTAAATAAAAAAAGCAATAAAACAAAATCAAAAACAAAACAAACAAAAAAACCTCACACTATCAAAATAAAATAAAATGAAATAAATAAATAAATAAATAAATAAATAAATAAATAAATAAATAAATAAATAAATAAATAAATTGATTAATTATAAAATTCGCTCGACCCCATCTTCCAGCTCCCCGAAGTCAAATGGTACATCCCTTATTGTTGAAGGTCTTTGAGTAAAATAGTGGAGTTTTTGTAAACAAAATGTCTCTAGGCCCTATATGTGCCCGGGTTTCATTATTGATAAAAAATAACAATAAAACAGCCATTAGTGAGTTTGGTTTTTATTTTGTGGAGACTTTTTTATGTGACTGTATGAATACTAGTTATTCTTGGTATCCAACAAGAATTGTCTTTAAAAAAGTTGACGGATCAGGTGTATAGTAAGTTCAATTTTCATATCAAAGCTACTCTCTGCACTGATTTGACAATAAATAAGTGATTTGCGGCATAATCAGGATAATGGTAGCAACATCCTGACTGTGGAAAATAATTTTCAAACAAAATACCCCATTTTGCATTTAGGTTTTAAGCCAAACAAATTTTAGCCTTTTAATGAAATTTATTATTCATGGTGTGGAGTAGTCCCTACAGGTCCAGATTGACACATTACATGTCTATATCACACCCATGATGCATTTAACGAAGCTTATATAACTCGCCAGCCAGAAACTCTAGAAATATGCAGTATGCAAGAGGAATCAGTTGTTTGTATTATTCTCTAAACATTAGCACCCTAAGGTTTTTTTTATAAAGAACCTTAAAAAGTTCTATTCATTAAGTCAAGCACTCATTGCAAAGTTAAGAAAAGTAAAAAGGGGTGTTAACCCTTTTTGGTTCTAAAAATAGAGGTGGGTTAAAGAATGATGATGTTTCAAATTTCGTAGGGGACCAGTGTAATTGATGAAGTATGATCTCCTGAACATTTTGATATCTTTTTCATCCAAATCGGCCAAAAAATGAGTTGGTGCCGGTCAAAACTAGTATTTGGACGGGGGTCTATGGGGTGTGTGAAAATCATTATTTTCCTCAAAATCATTAATCTATGTCTGATTCTGTTGCTTTTGATGTTGCTTGACATTGATGTCAAGAATTCAATCTTTGAAAGTTGCATGAAATTTGCAGAGCATCGTTTTCAGTCTTAAAATGGCTGTATCACAATTAACATGATGGTGTATGAAGATAATCATAGGTGGTACCTGCTCAAAAAATATGAGCGGTTTACATTATGGTTTGACTTGGCAGCCATTTGAATATTTCATAGAACGCTGCCATTTAACTGTACAGGGGTCAATGCACTTTTAAACGTTTCCTTAGAATACAAAAAATGGTGCCACGGTCAAACAAAAAGAAACGTTACATAATGCCCAAATTTCTTAAGGGAACGGACGGCAACGTTTACATAGTATTTTTGTGGGACATGAGAGCACGTCAGACATATCAAATTGCATTCTGAATACGAGGAATGTCCTTCTGATGTAATTTTTTTCAAATTCGCGATATAATAGTATTAATATACAAATTTAATGGCAAATTATTATTATTATTATAGTATTTTTGATATTTAACAGTACTCGAAGTAAACTTTATAAACCTAATAATATGTAATTAAAGTGTGTACATGTAGCTGGGAGGAAAAGCCCACCATCATTTGAAACATTTGACCTTTCGTATTGAAGATACACAGTTTGTGCCCAAAAAGAGCTAATATGTTCATGTTTTTGAAGTTTATATGGAGGAAAAAATTTAATCAATTTTAATTGGGACACCATGTACAAGCAAGCAAGTCTCAAACACCTCAAACAATGTAGTATTCTGTTTTCAAGGCCAACTCAAATAGTGTCTATGGTAAAATTATGTCCTGGTCCAGGGTCTAACATGTGTCTAAGTTGTGCATCAAGCAAACCGTTCCGGTGCACGGAAAGACAACTATTTCGGTGTTTTTTTGTATATATAAGAGTATATGAGCCAACTTTCATTTTCACATGGTATCAACTGAAGCCAAAATCCTAATTTTATTTTAGCTATAAACAGATAATTGAGGTTTATTTCTAGCAACTATTTTAATCAAATTGTTGCGATTAAGTAGTCAACAGCATCTTGCGAATGGTAGTGAGCTTTGGCAAAAATTGCATTGATCATATCATTGCGAGTGTGTAGAAGAATTCAAATATCACAGATATATTTTTGTAGTTCCTGTGGTTCTTGAGTTATGTTGTAAAAAGGGCTGAAACAATGTCGGAACACTTTTGTAAAACGTATATAACTCATATAAGCAGCAATAAATCAAGTAGGTTTTCAAAGTATATGATTTGTAGAATGAACTTTTGCAAAACATCAAAGTGTTTCAATATTATATTGATTTAGATAACAAAAATCGATTTTTTTTTACTGCTTCGACCAACAATACATCATGTACCCTTAAGGAGCTAGAGTGTTGTCCCCTTGTGGTTCTGATCGAGCTAGAATCACTGAGTTCGAGCTATTTATTCGCATGCGAAGGGTGTACTCCCCTGGCATGTATCTCATGAACTTTTGTAAACCTTATATAACTAGCTTAGATTGAAAACATTGTCCGAGCCATTTTGCGTCATCGCGTGCGACAGTGCAATTGCCCGTGTAGTGGACGCGACGGTACGGAGCTGTACGGTGTCATCATTTCTTTTGGGACTTAAATCGCTTAATACACGTACAAAATCCTCTGGAACAAGGAGAGAAGAATAACCGGAAGCACCCGGAAATAGGTAAGTGATATTATCGATATAAATGGATCCGGTCCGGGGCTTGCTCACTGGCTCACACTATGTGACGAGAATGACAATAGTATAAAAGGTCACCATTTTGGTAATGCATTCCGACAATGGTATCTGCTTGCTTCGAACGGTGACATTATAAACACTTCAGTTGAAAGTGTCACTTCAAATCTTACCCGGGAATCTTACAAGTAGGGGAGAGCGGGGAGTGTTCGCCCTATATTTTTCTGACCAGCCTAGCGATGTCAATTTTAAGGTTAGGGATGACCTGATTAGCCCATGTGAAAGCCCTATGTCTTAGCTATATACGGCCACAATCCCAGAACTATAGGCCTTACAATAGCAACAGGATAGGGCAAACAAAAAAGTTTTGCAAAGTGGCGAACTTGCCCCATATTGGGGCAGGTTCGCCCATATGGTGGGGTAAGTTCACCCTAATCACAAAAAAAGGTTTAAACATTGCATAATAATAACATATTTAATGCAAACATTTAGCAAGAGTATATACAGGGCATTCATTCTCTTCTGGGGAGTCACTAAATTTGTTGCAGGGGTCGGGTCAGGGTAAAATGTAGGGGTCCAAAGTGAGCTTAAACTTATCATGTTTACAACTTCGGGGAGATTATGGATTAGGACATAAACGGTGGTATGAGTAATGCTGATACCACATAACTTTAAAAAACATGCTTTTCAGTAGCTTTACCTTGTTTAATGGTATAATTATAAATATTTTGGATAATACGCTGATGGGGCAGGTCCGCCCTCCAGTTTGGGGTAAGTCCGCCCGGGGAAGATATAGGGCGAACATGCCCCATCCTCAAAAGGGCGAATGTGCCCCTTGTGCACATTTTTGTATTTTCTTCAGGGTACGCGAAGTACAAATCGAATAAGGAATTTATAACTGCATTAAATCTTTGACAAATCCCATATGTTCCCAATACAGATTTCCATTAAAACCACCTGTATTTGTGTATCAATGATAATACAACATTATTAATGCAAGAAAAAAATTACGTTTTGGTGAAATTTTTTTGTTTTGGCTGCAGTTCGATGAACACGTCCCTATATGTCACGTAGCTAATATGAGAAGTTTATAATGACCTATGCCATCTAATTTTGCCATCACCAAGTTCCCCGATAGCCGTAGTGCTGAGAAACAAGGGGTGGGCGAACCTGCCCCTAGGGCGAACACTCCCCGCTCTCCCCTATCTTTAGCTTATCTATTCAAATATTTCGCGTTTATTTGCTTCGGTACGCGGAGCCCTGAGTCAAGACTATCCACATACTGGGCTCAGTGGATCCACAGCCTGGCCCACGACCTCATCGCGTCAGGGCTCAACATCAAAAAGTTAAACCTTATCCTTATCATGCTTATCCACATCTTAATCATGTGACTTACCGTTCATCGAAAGAATCCACTTGCAAAAGTGGCCCAGTCACAGCAAACTATTCTTCTCTCTCAGTCACGTATTAAATATCCAAGCTATGAATCCAGTGTACTATAGTCGCACTTACGCACAGAAATGTGGAATACTTTTTGTTGGACGGGTAACCGGCAAAATATTGTAAATTGGCATAAACTTTGTCATGGCACCCTCATGTCTCGCTTAGCAAGCTCAGCACTACAATTTTTAAACTGTATATACCATTTACCTGTAGTGTTATCAGCCACAATATCATTGTGCATGAGAAATCCGGGATAGAAGAAGCTAGAAGAAATACTCAGAAGTTTGTAATAATAATCTATTCTCGCTGTTTATACTCGAACATAGCGACATGTACATGTATATGCATAGCGCCCCATGGGCACAGGTTAAGAGTTCGGTATTATTGTCAAGTTTAATATTAAAGTGGTGTTTAGTTTTCCCTTGGAACTATTGTAACCTTTTTGCGCATGAATAAGCTTTGAATACCGTATATTGTTAAAGAATACATAGCAAAGTGGTCGATGGTCGATATATTATTTGCTCAAATGACCAAAATGCTTTTGAAAACGCACTGAATTGTGAAGTTCTTAACTTTTTTTTTTGTACAGGTGATATATTTAATTTCATAGTCGTGTCAATGGGGTCATGTGAATTGAAACACAGGGATATGATATCACTATTGTAAGCAAGTAAAAAGAATGGTTATCGCATCAGCTTATGCAAATTTGTGGCAAAACCCAAAGTGTTTTTTAATTTTTAGGATCTATGGAGTATGAAGTTCATACTATGAACTCTCATTTGCGAAGGGGGGGGGGTAAACATACTTTCTCTTGTCTCGCCGTGTCTTCTCCCCGGACGCATATTTCTTTTTGCAACCATGCGCCGCAACCCTTAGTAGACCAGGTTAAAACTGAGCTAAGTACCACTTGGAGAACGAGAAATTCTCATATGGTTTATCTGGACCAGTTTTGCATGGGGAAGAAGAATTTCTTGGGTAAAAAGCCCGTAACCTGAGAACTTTTCCGTGAGGGCGCTTTTTTCAAAATGGCCGCCAAAATCCATATATATGGTTACATTAGTCACATTAGGGGCATATTTAACCAGATTTTGTATTTGTATTGATAGCAATAATGTACTACTAAGTCAGGTTATTAATATGAAGGTAACAGGAGGTCACAGCTGAGGACGCTTTTTTTCAAAATGGCCGCCAAACTCAATGAAAAACATATATATGGCTAAATTAGTTAATTTAGGGGTATATTTAACCAGATTTTGAATTTTTATTGATAGTAATAATGTACTACTAAGTCAGGTTATTAATATGAAGGTAACAGGAGGTCAAAGCTGAGGGCGCTTTTTTTCAAAATGGCCGCTAAACTCAATGAAAAACATATATATGGTTAAATTAGTCCCTTCAGGGGCACATTTAACCAGATTTTGGATTTTTATTGTTAGCAATAATATACTACTAGGTCAGGTTATTAATATGAAGGTAATATGAGGTCACAGCTGAGGGCCCTTTTTTCAAAATGGCCGCCAAAATCAATGAAAAGCAAATATATTGTTAAATTAGTCACTTAAGTGGAATACTTCATCAGATTTTGGATGTTGTTATTGATAGCGGTAAATCATTACTAGGTCAGATTATTAATACGCAGGTAATAGGATGTCACAGGCGAGGATGCTTTGTTTTCAAAATGGCCGACAAAATTGAAGGAAAGTATGATATCAACAAAAAGTGTCAGGAAATGTTACTTAAGTTGAAAAAAAAAATTAATAGTTGTCATTGACTTTTTGAACTTAAAAGTTACAATGGCAAAGGTATATTCTGATTTAAAATGGCGGCAATGATGCCCGGGCAATGATGACTACCAGAATTGCCTTTATGTATTAAATAAGACCTCTAAAGCAACTTGTGAACTAGAATGCCGCAAAAGCGGTGCTTACAGTGTTATAAATTGTCCGCTTGTTGCATGGTTTCACTGATGCATTTATCTTTGTTTTAATCTTCAGGATCACTCAAATCGCTATTTTCTGACAAATCTTCATAGTCATTCTCTTCCAATAGTTCTTTGACGTCCTTAGGCATTACCGTTTCAACCCATTTAGGATCCATGTTTTCGTTGATTGTCAACAATGTTTCCACCATCGTATACAGTGACATCTGCTGCTTTCCACTCTCTTGCAATGGAATTTGCGCGAAGGATATGAAGTGCCTGCTTACATGGTGGTAGTAAGGATATATCTGCAATCTGTTTATCTTTCGATCAAAGATATTGTATCTTGCTTTGTTGACATCTTTGCCCTTCACTCCGTATAGAAGTGAAACATACTCCTTCTAGCTCTTTGAATAAACTTTCTGACGGAATAATCTAATACTCCCTCCAATGTTGCACAATGTGTCCACAAACTTTGGCTTTGACTCCAGAAGCTTCCAGCACTGACGTATCCCCTTGCGAAAAAAAGCTGAGTTGTAATCATTGCCAGTGAACGTGTGAAATCCAATGACTTCTGAGCTGCAAAGTCAAAGCCAAAGTTTGTGGACACATTCTGCAACATTGGAGGGAGTATTATATTTTCCGTCAGAATGTTTATGCAAAGAGCTAGAGGAGTACGTTTCACTTCCATACGGAGTGAAGGGCAAAGATGTCAACGAAGCAAGATACGATACGCGATATCTTTGATCGAAAGATAAAAATATTGCAGATATATCCTTACTACCACCATGTAAGGAGGCGCTGGCGCTTCATATCCTTCGCGCAAATTTCATTGCAGTGGAGAGCAGCAGATATCACTGTATACGATGGTGGAAACATTGTTGACAATGGGTGGAATGAAAGTATGGAACCTAAAAGGTGTTGAAACGGTAATGCCTGAGGACGTCCAAGTACTATTGGTAGAGAATGACTATGAAGATTTTTCAGAAAATAGCGATTTGAGTGATCCTGAGGATTAAAATAAATATAAATGCATCAGTGAAACCAAGCAAAAACGGAAATTATATAACACTGTACGCAACACTTTTGCGGCATTTTAGTTTACTAGTTGCTTTAGGGGTCTTCTTTAATACATAAACCTGGAAATTCTGGTAGTCATCATTGCCGCCATTTTAAATCAGAACCTACCTTTGCCACCATGAAGTACTTCATTACAAGTTCAAAAGTTAAAGACATCTATTACATTTTTTAGTAGTACATTATTGCTATCAATAAAAATTCAACTAAAGTAAGTAACATTTCCTGATGCTTTTCATTGATATCATATGTCGGCCATTTTGAAAAAAAGCTGACCTAGTAATGCTTTACCGCTATCTAACAACATCCAAAATCTGATGAAAAGTTTTAACACCTTCATACCTTTTATATTAATAACCTGACCTAGTAGTATATTAATGCTAACAATAAATATCCAAATTCTGGTTAAATATGCCCCTAAAGTGACTTATTTAACCATATAATGTTTTTCATTGAGTTTGGCGGCCATTTTGAAAAAAAAAGCGCCCTCATTTGTGACTTCATATAATAACCTGACTTGGTAGTACATTATAAAATTCAAAATCTGTTAAATATGCCCCTAAAGTGTCTAATTTAGCCATATATATGTTTTTCATTGAGCTTGGCGGCCATTTTGAAAAAAAGCGCCCTCAGCTGTGACCTCCTGTTACCTTCATATTAATAACCTGACTTAGTTCAATGTTGTTATCAATATGGTTAAATATGGTGACTAATTCAACCATATATATGGGGGCGGCCATTTTGAAAAAAGGGG
Organism: Amphiura filiformis; assembly: GCF_039555335.1. NCBI lineage: Eukaryota > Metazoa > Echinodermata > Ophiuroidea > Amphilepidida > Amphiuridae > Amphiura > Amphiura filiformis. Next base: position 30,170,583 of record NC_092646.1, on the reverse strand, counting down.
AAAAGTTTCAGGTTATGGGCTTTTTACCCAAGAAATTCTTGTTCCCCATGCAAAACTGGTCAGATAAACCATGCTCGTTCTCCAAGTGGTACTTAGCCAGTTTAACCTCATGGTTCACAGCAGGGTTTAGGGTTAAATTTATCATGGTTGCATAAAATAAACACGCCGGCGGGCCCGGAGCGGAACTTGATATCGATTTGTCTTCCATATAAGAATCCCTATCTGATAATACGATGGCTCTATATATCCATGTATATTTCCAATTGTAAATTCAAATTATTAGATTATGCTTGTTGTGATAATTATAGGTTATTGTATTTTCTAAAACTTTACTGAATCGTAGTATTTTGGAGTAGACACATTCTGCTGTAATGCATTTCTTACGGCTCATAATTTCCACGTTTCTGCGGATAAAACATGAATGATGATCATCAGTAATGTTCATTTTTGTAGGCTCTCCTTTATTCAAACACTACGATATGACTCGAAAATTAATAAAAGTTAAAGAATATGTCAAAACAAAGATTTAATACTTTAATATTCGCAATCGGATCAAATCATAAGCCACTAATTTAACTATTTTGCAAGTGCAAACATACGAAAATCGTCATCAAAAATAATATAATGTGATGAGTGATGTTTGTCTGTTCAGATCTAGTGTGACTGGGTTTGGTTATGATCATCAAATATCTGTCAAAACGAAATTTGAAGCCAAGTTTGATGTAAAGATTGACCGTGTGACGAGAGCTTAATAATACTCGTCAATGGAACAAACACAACAGCCCGACATTGCCAATACGGATGGCGCGCTTCACGTTTTCGTCTCGGTGGTGAAGAATGAACATGATATAAACTTGAAAAGATCTCGATGCCCGGTCTCGATGTATATCAAGATGGTTTCCCCCAGGGGGGGGGGGGGTTCTTCGAAAAAATTTGTACGGGGATGTGCCACGCAGACTTTCGGATGCTGACTTTCTCTATACCTACTTTTTGCTGTTTTTGCTACCCATCAATATACCAATTTTCAACAAAAATCACCCAAATTTGCCCTATTTGGGCGCTTTTAAAGGCACTTTTGCAAAAATCCGCCCAATTTGGCGCATTGGTCTCCATTTAAAACCCACCCATTGATATACCAAAATCGCTGAAAAGGTACCCCAAAACCGTGGCACATCCCCGTACACCTTCAACCAGGGAGAACCCCCTCCGGGATGAGGGTTCTCAAATACGAAAGTGGCGCATAAAGTATGTCAGGCACTACCGAATGAGGTGTCCTTTCGGTGAATAGATTAGGACTACTTTGAACAGATAACGATGTCTTTCAGTGACAGATTCTTGAAAATTATGAAAAGTAGGGCCTCTTGCAAAAAGCGAATGGCATATCATTTTGAAACCGGGCCTTTTGTAAAGGGAGCGTAGGCCCTACTCTATAGGTCCTCAAACATTTAGACACTTTAAAACAATGGATTTTCATCAATTTGGCTAGGAGAATGACCTTTGGCCCCATATTATTATAATGGACTTAAAAGTTCAACAGATGCATGCGGGGAGTACGGTGGCCTAGCGGAACGGGCACCGACTCATAATCGGAAGGTTACGGGTTCGAGCCCCGGCGACGCCATCGTGTTGTGTCCTTGAGTAAGGCACTTTATCTCGATGACTCCTCTCCACCCAGGTGTATAATCGTGCTTTAATTTGCTAAATCACACGAAATTGCGGTACATTTTACAAAGATTGTTTCAAATTTTGATCGCAGAAATCGCCCCAAAATCTGTCAAGAAACAGCAAATCTGTGCTTAATCCTACAAAATGGTGATAAATGAGCAGAAATATAATTATTGTTGTAAACGGTGCAAAATGAACAACCCGGATTTCAGAAGAAAGACAAGAATTGAACACCGTGTTGAATATAGAAGGAAAGGTGTTGTTTTCTTAATTCAAGCAGAATCGGTGTAATGTATTTCCTGTATAGTTTCAGTACAAAAATGGTTTTTAATAGTTGCAATACAACTCAGTGGAATTATTTCCTTAAGGGGGTACTACACCCCTCGATACATTTGTGTCTATTTTTGCATTTTTCTCAAAAACTAATAACACAGTGGTAACAAAAGTTATGTATACTATAGGGGCAAGGAATCCAATTACTACACTGGAATTTCAGTGACCCAAGACAAGCGGTTTGATATTTATGATCAGAAATAAGGTACCGCTAGGATGTACCTCGTTTCCTATCATATATACTGAACCGCTTGTCTTGAGTCACTGAAATTTCAGTGTAGTAATTGGATATCTTGGCCCAATAATATACATAACTTTTGTTACCAGTGTATAATTATTTTTTGAGAAAAATGCAAAAATAGTCACAAATTTACCATATGGGTGTAGTACCCCCTTAAGGTTAGTAACTATTTTAAACTGTTGCGATTTGGTAATTCACAGCATCTTGCGAATGGTAGTGAGCTTTGGCAAATTGGCCAAAATTGAATTGATCATTCCATAGCGAGTGTGTAGGAGAATTGAAACATCACATTATACTCTTGTATAGGTCCCGTGGTTCTTGAGTTATGTTGTAAATAGAGCTGAAACAACAATACTTTTGTAAAACGTACATAACTCATTAACAACAATAAATCAAGCAAAATTTCAAAGTATATGATTTGTAGAATGAACTTTCGCAAAACATCAAAGTGTTATTTTTCAATAATATATTAATTTAGATAATGAAAATCGATTTGTTTTTGGCTGCTTCGACCAACAATTCCTCGTCTCATAGTGATCTCTTTGCAGGTTAGCCCCTGTTAAAAAGTAAACATGAACTACAACTATCATGTGTGAGAAATGTTGCATGGGTGAGTACATGTCAGGTATGTTACTTGTTCATGAACTTTTCTATTTTTATATTTTGGTAACTGCTATTTTTTTATGTCGATTTTTTTATAGGTAAATTTAGTGTACGAGTACATTTTTCATTGAATAGAAATGCCAGAAACATTTACTGTTGGACAAGCAGCCTACCAGCGAGTTTCACGGTTTACTGTATGTTACACTTTGATGATTTGGACTCCCATTTTACTATTTTCTATCGGTTTTACACATGTACTCACAGGTTTTACATTAATGTCTGAGTGTCTGCAATTCTATAACTATAAGAATATTGCAGATTAGATCCACATTTTATTGAAGATACTCTTCCGGTGTATTTTGGTTTATACCTTTGCATTCAATAAAATATAGTATGTAACAAACCAAAATATCTTTTACCTTAAGCTGCAATTTGTCACCTTTTGGGTGACAAACAGCGATTTATGGGCTCTTATAACCAGATAGGCCTATAAATGTGCTAGTATTAAAACAAATAATCTATCTGACATGTACTAACCCATGGCATTTCTCACACATGATAGTTGGTGCATGATTGTACTTTTATTTGACAAATGATCTGTCATCAAGACTCTCCCCGAATCTCAGAAAACATCGATGAAGACATTGTACTATGGTGACCGAGTCATGATCTTCTTAGGGGTGGGAGATCCAGGTGCTTCCACTGAATGGACTTATAATTCCAGTGATTAATGTATATATTATCACCTTAAATAGCCAATTACAGGTAAAACTTGTCTAGGTCCTCATTCTAAGTGTACAGGAGGTGTGAACCTGATTATGTCAACTGCCATCAACTTTTGGCATGAAGATTCTGTGACACTATTCTGGAAGACATCCAGGAATACCAAAATGTTAATAGATTTAAGTTGAAAACATTTTCACCAGAAATATTTTGTGGCTATCTCTTCATTCTTGTTTGGTTCTTTAATCATTAAAGCCATTGTACCACCACGTATATCATTAGTGGTGACGTCAACAAGTCTTGTGGACCTTGGATGATCTTCAAGGACGCTTTAATATTCCATCATTGAACTCGAAGGAGCATTCGTGACTATTGAATAGCAAGGACTGCATCACCATTTACAACAACTATTCATTGTTAAATTTCACTTGAGTTTTCATCTCCGTCGGGAGCAAATTCAATGATGACTCTGTGTGTTTACTAACTTTACTTTGGTAGTACCTGTGAAATCATGGCGGTAGGCTTCTTCTGTAGGGTGTCCTGCCCATCAGTGAATCGAATAGTTTTACAATAATGTTGTGAATGAACAAGCTTTCAAATGAGACCAAATTCATTACCGTGCAACAAAGTAGCATACTTTGTTCTACGAATTTATTAACCGCCACTCCAAAAGAGTTTTCCCTCACATTATAGTTGCCGATCCATGCTGTTTTTCTCCGGATGCTCCGGGTTTCCTCCTGCTTCTAAAATCGGACCTCTTCCCATATCACTGCCCCGTCATATTCGGTTAGCATCCCTTTAATTTAGTAGCCTTTGAGCACTATTGGGTTTTGCCTGGCTTCGACCCAATGTTAAAGGTCAAGTCTATTGCAAAAACAAGTTTATCTCTATTCGAAGAGAATAATTATTACAAGTTGACACTCGTTGCAATTTTTTATGCGTATTTCTCCTGAAAAAAGAGAAATTGTGTGGGTAAACTTCGGGCTCGTACGTGTTCTTCTCCCGTTTGAAGCGAAATTAATTTTCAAGGCAGCGGGCTATGACGTAAGGAAATGAAGCGGACACTATATCATGCTCTCATTTACTTGTGTGACAAGTTTGACATTAGCAACAATGAGTTGTACTATTATTTACCACAACAATGCTGCATAACAATATGCAGACTATTGTTCTCATTTCGGAAGTAAAGCCCACACAGTAAGTAAAGCCCACACAGTATTGTTACTATGCGTTTGCTTTGTAATATTTCATCCAACTGAAACTATAATAACTATAGATTGCAATATCTCACAGGGAAATCAGATACATGAGTTTGTGGACTTAACACGGTTTATATGCTAGTCTCAAATTGATCACGATGAAATTCTAAGCTCAAATTATTTATTTATTTTTTAGGCCTAATATTTCTCATGATATTGATATACATATGAATTGTAATATCACAATTTACTAATAAAAAAGAAGCGGCTGATTTCATCCATATGATTAAAAACCATTAAATTTGTAATACTTAATTTAGAGGGTTTTTTTTGTGAACAACAACAGTATACGTTCTGTCGACTGAGAGCGTTTATAGTCCCTTTTCTCAAAGCGGGCACATCTCATTTCATGACGTCACCTTTTTTCTAGGCCAAATCTGCCTCGTTCGAAGGAACTCACCGCTTAAGTTGGTTTCTGCGGAATATCAAATTTAAACGTCTTATTTTCATTGTCCTTATAATATTAGCTTGCCAATGATATGATGTTGTTTTTGCAATAGACCTGCCCTTTAAATGAAATAATAAAAAAAAATGCATACCACTCATTTCACTCTTTTGCATTAAAAAAGTTCTGATGCAATAATCATGATAATCAAGAGGAAGATGATCATTTATAAACATTCTGTTTTCAAATATAAAGTTTAAACACTATAAACACTCCCACAATACTTTTTCGCGTGCATTTATACAGCAATGTATACATAGAATGTTTTCAACATTTTCCGCTGAATAAAATTTATACGGTGCCCTCATTCTGGTATGGCTATTAGAGGTAACACAATCACTCTCTGTTTTCATTATACCTAACTACATCAAATCGGCGATCAACCAGACTTGGTTTCTTCATAATATCTCTCAATTTCCCCCAGAACAATTCTTGTCCCACAGGATCGTCTGTCCATTTCAGACAATTCTGTCTCAGCAGCAGTTTACGCGTGAGTAGAGTCAGTTTATTATCAGGTATCTCTTGTAGAAGTACTGGTATAATCACGTCAAGACTTTCATCAAATAATCTCATATGAGCCATCTGCATCTCGAAATAACACCATTCATTCTCCATATAACTTGGAGATAGGAGTAAGATGGTCTTACGACTTCGCTGAATTTGTTCCAAGATAGCATCAAACTTGGACTGACCGGGAAGTTCATCTCTGGCAGCGAAATACAGACGCATTGGCTCGTCGCCCTCTTCAATGTGTTTCAGTAGTTCAGTTTGAATCCAGTTCAAGTCATCATCCGAACCTGAATACGACACAAAACCATCATAGCTTGTTTGCGATCCCAACTCAGTTTCATCGTTCACAAATACACGATAACGTCGCCGCAATCTAACGCGTAAGAGAAATATTTTGTACCGTATGCGCCAACGTAAATGTACAGCGAGACCAACACACGCGCAAATGAATAAAACGATGGTAAGAGCGGATCCTACATACAAAGGCCAGCGAGGCCTGCAATCGAGGGTGACTTCAGTGAATACAGTACCTTTCAATTTAGCAGGGGTGTCACATCGGTAATTCAAATCTCCGAATAGAACATGTACTTTCTTATCCGTCAGGTACCATGTTTTAAAGTACTCTATGCTGTCACACGTGCATTTCCAATTATTTCCACTTAGGTCAATTTCTTGCAAAGAGGAATGTCCATTGTCCGTGAAAAAGTTGGCAGGTATTTCAAACAAACTGTTCCCTGCTAGGTACAAAGCTACCAAGTTGTTCACCAGACCTTTCAAAGCATCGACTGACACCAAGGAATTGTCTTCCAGATGCAGATACTTCAGATTTTGTAGGGGTTTAAACAATCCTTCCGTGACGTTGCTGATTTGGTTGTTACTAAGATCTAGTGTCTCAATGGCTGTGGAAAATTCAAACGTGTTTTCCTTCAGCCATGTTAATTTGTTATCAGCGACGCGCAAACTCGCTAAGACATGGAAATATCCCTTGTAAATCTTGTCAAAATCTTCACTTTTTAAACAGTTATTGGATATATCGATAGCCTTCAACGAAGAGTTCTTGTTAGCTGTGCCTAACGAGCCTTTGAACACAGCATTCAAACAGTTTGGATTGCTGTTTGCCAAGTCTAAGCTTTCCAAAGTCGGAATTGAGTTGACCAGACTTGTTATATCAACGTTCACATGGGTATCGTCCGTAACGTCGTTTGCCGATATGGATAATGTTTTGAGCGGCGACGATACCTCAGATTGCGGCCAACCAAAGGGTGGGATACTCACAAATCCATTTTGCGTTAAATTCAAAGTGGTGAGATTTTGAAAGTTTTCTAACCATCCCCATACATCAGATAAGGCGTTCTTAGACAAATCTAAGAACTTCAAAGACGGTATATGAAAGGATCGTCGTGGAAGTCGTCCTGAGACAGAATTGGAACTGATATCAATGTGTTGTAATTTTCGTGAGCCACCAAATGGCTCCTGAACATCCGGGATTTGGTTAATGTTATTGTGATAAAAGAGAGCCACATCAGGGATTCTAATTGAGTCAATGCTGGAGACGGAATAGTTCGTAGTGCATTGCATGATAGATCAAGGACTTGAAGATGGTTTAACCCACGAAAGGCGTATTCACTGATGGATGTTATGGCGTTGTTTGTCATGGAAAGCTCAATCAGAAAAGGCGTCCAACTGAAAGTATCGTCCTCAACAGAGATTATGTTATGTTGTATGATAGATAATGACGACAAAATATACGCATTCTGAAGGTGTCGAAGATTTTGATTGCCGAGCACTGTAGGGTGTGATACCAAATCTTTATTACATTCGAACACGATGTTCGTAAAGTGATACACACCTATCTGTTTTATATCATCCAAAGATAAGCAACCAATCAAGAGAGATGACAGGTTTGACAATGGTCGAAATACATCCGATCCCTGCAAGATAACCTGATGATAATATCGAAGATCTAACTCGCGTATATTGCTCACTTCTAATTCTACCGGTAGCAAGAAGGAGGTATCGCTCAGTATTAGCGATGATCCATTTGCATTAACACCTGTTACAGAAAACGTCGACAGTTTGTTCAGTGGTTGCAGATATGGGACAGATTCATCCTCATCACTTGAGATTGAAGATATATCGTTACCGTCAATCAAAAATATCTCAAGAGAAGGTAGATGTTGGAAAATGTAGTACGGGATGGATGTAAACTTATTGAAACTTAAGTCTAAGTTCTCCAGATTCGGCGTATCTTGAAAGATATTTGCAGGTAGCGATGACAGATGATTAAGGAGCAAGAACAGTTGTCGTAAAGACTGCAATTCAGCAAAAGCGTGACTTTCAATCCGAGATATAAAATTGGCCGATAGCCATATGCTTTCCAACTTTTTATTTCTGATGAAACTCCGTGCAGATATTGATGTAAGGTTATTAACAGAGAGGTTAACTTTAGTGATATTGCGATTGCCGAAGTTCCCAATCGATTGACTAATTGATTGTAACTGTCTGTTGTTGCAATGGAGAGCAATACCATTCTCAATGTCGCTCAACTTGCATGGAAGACCGGGTGCTGAGTAATCAGGGTATCTGATAGAAAATTCATCATTTAGTTGAAGGTCACAAGCAACTAAGATATTTGTTTGTAGTAAAAATCCTGCTATTGCAATCAACCAAAGACGTGATGTCAGAATGCGATTGTTATCCTTCGACGCCATTGTAACTCTCTGTCGGTGTACAGTGACTCGTATGTCAATATATCATGTGTATCAACATAACACTGCCAAAATATTGGTGACGGCGCGAAAGTTCCAAAACAGGTCTGTCTATGAAATTGGAGACCCGTGTTGAAGATTAGAAAATCTGCGCTTAAACAAGCAGGACCTAAAATAAAAGGGTGCAGCTTAAAAGAATTTATGAACACGATGAATAAAAATACACGATATTTTTGTCTATTCAACGTTTTTTTTTTGTCTATTTTTGTATATTTACAGGTCAATAATCCCAAACAATGATTATGATACGTCAGTACAGTCATGTCCTGTTACAACGCAGTTACTTATTATAAGGCTAAAAAAATGTTTGGTTGCCCTCAACCGACCGACCCAAAAAATTGGAAATCTTGGGTCGGGTTTTTTTTTCAATCACTTTTTTAGAAGAAACCTTAAATTTGGACAGAATCAAGGACTTTTATATTTGTTATTCACTCATTTTATTTATTTAATGCATATTTGATTGAAAACAAGAAGTATTTCTATCTAAATCCAGTCCAAAAACACACAATTTTTTTACCATAAAATGATCAAGCATTTGTCAATTCTAGCCTTTTCAAAATGGAGGAAATGAAGGAAAAATCGAGGAAGAGTCCAAAAAAGGATCGACCTATCGACCCTCCAAATTTTTGTCTCGAAAGGGCAACCAAACAATTTTTTGAGTACTAATATACTCATATCCAGGGCCGGATGGGCCTGGGCCCAGGGCCCCCAAATTTTGCGGGCCCCCAAGATTGCCCCGTGCAGTGTGCATCTTCCATTTTAGCCGAAAAACATATTTTTTATGTTTTGGGCCAAAATAGGCTACAAAAATTGCAAAATTTTGCGCGCTTCGCCCGCACTGGTCTGTTATATAGCGAAATTTAGCTTCAATTTGGGTTAAAATAGTCGCGCGCCTCGCGCGAAAATGTCCTAGTAGAATCTAAAAACTTGGCCACTTGAGTACACATGCTTTCCTCACGGTGCGTTTGGGGCCTCCAAATTTTGGCCTGCCCCAGGGCCCCCAAAAAGGTAAATCCGGCCCTGCTCATATCAATTTGTAAGCGCTCTTTAGCAAAATCATAGTTCATTGAATTTACAACCGCATGACAAAATAGGCGAAAATAGTAACTTTTTGCACAAGATTTGCAATTTTAAGAGAATTGGCCATTGCTCATTCTAATGAGGCTAGTATATGGACAATATAAGTGTGCTCTTTCATCTAATGACATTTGAGGAACACTTGAGGTTTTGACTTTTAAAACCTACATTTTGGTCCAAAATTGTGCGATGGGATAGGTCGTTTTCAACAGATTTACCACACTCGCCTTGCTATAAACATTGAATTGCCTTATCTGTTGACCTAGTGACAAAAAGCGTTTTTAGGGGGAAGTGTTAGCTTTCGTTCGATATAAAAAAATTCTGATTGGATGAAGGGAACACTTGAGGTTTTGACAAAACCAATCACAGAGGCCTTTTTCCAGCTAGAAGCTCACACAGCTCTTACGATATTATGCACTCAAACGTGTAGTGTAATCAAAGACTGTGTAGGGACAATTAACTGCTTGCTTGGAAGCTCTTGGACGAAAATGTGTGCTCTTGTGTATCGAGGTGGAAACGGTGTATAGATGGTTTATAAGAGAATCGTTTTTGTATACAAACCTTTCCATATGATAGGATAAGCCACATGTTTGCGCAAATGATGTCAGTCACACACTCAATGCGCGTTCATGCATGTGATGGCATGTGCTGTGTAAGAGGTTGACCTGTGGAAGAGGTTATGCATGTTTTTTTTCGTTCTGTAAAAAATCTTACCGACGAATGAATGACGAACATTTAGCCGTTTCTTTCTATTACAATTATATTGTGAAAATATTATAACCGATGACCCCATGTTCATGTTGACTTTGGCTACATCAGTTGCATTTTTGCTGGAAAGGGTACGTAAAAAAGCACTCGACATCCGCCATCTTGGAGAAATTTGGTGTACTAGAAATGCCCAGCAAGTGTCAATCAAATACGGGATTGTCAATTAAATACGGAATATAAGTCTGCTTCACTATTGAAGTAGTACGTACAACGTTCGTCGTCACACGTACGTAAATTTTAGGCTAAGTGTTACTATGTGTACTGAAAATGCCTAGCAACTGGCACTCAAACTGCCGATGTGTCAATCAAACTGCCGTAAAATGACTTACACAGGGATTGAATACGAGTGTCACGGCCCTGTTATAAGGCAAATTAGAGACTGCTTTGCATTCCTTTTTTAAACAATTCATACCATTCCATCCATAAAACACAACATATCCACATCCCTAGTGACTGCCCTGCCCAGAGAAAAAACATTTCTCATGGATATATAGCTGTTGGATCAGATCAGGATTGGTGGATATTCAATGGTGGGATTAGAGGGATGATAAATTTAAATGGTCTACTACAGTAGACTAAAGGCAAATCGGCAATGAATTATGGGACAGTTTTTGCAGTTTCGGGACACGTTGAACGTTGAACTCTGACCAATCGGAATTTTTTTTGTGCGTACAAAATATACATCAGACAAATATATCAGGTTTGTAATAAAGTTCATTTTAATTAACACAACACAAAAAGATAGTCCTCCCTCCAATTACCCGTCATAAATCTAAACCTGATCATGTGATAACAAAGTTGATTGATACGGTCGTATGTAAAGTCTTGTTTGCTACCAAAACCTCCAAATTGACATAAATTTATAGCAGTATTTGAAATAACGTGTATTCTCAAAATTTGCAAATCAAAACGCTCACGCAGTCAGAAATTACTAGGGGTGGTCAAGCTATGAGTTCCTGTCGACTATCCCAAGTCACTATGGGTCATAACTGGAACTGCCTAGTAATGCTCATCTGTCGGGACAGAGTTCTAAACCCTTTTATGTTTGTTCGATCATATAATGCCTTCAATAGTAATTACAATGGGCCATTCCAGAAAATAAATGCACACCCCTATAGAGGAGTAACTTTTAAATAAAAGAAATGTCTGGATTTCCAAGTTTGCTTTGCGAAAATAACTGGAATTCCAGTTCCCAATGTTACTGGAAAAAGCTTGGACATGCAATTAAGTGACTGAAAAATCACGGATTGTCCAAAATGAGCCTATCAAATTGAGTATTTCTGATTTTGAACTATTTTTTGCTGGATTATTTTGCCTTTGAACACACTTAACGTCTGGATTTCCAACAATCATAACTGGTCAAAAAGTCTGGAAATCCGAACTCTTTCTATAGGGGGAGTTTTTGGAATAACCCAATATTTAATCATCATCACATATCAAAGGTCATCTGGGGTCAAATCTTTTTTCAAATAATTTCATTATCTGGACATCTTTAACGGCTATGGGGCTCAAACTTGGTGACAACAAACTGCATGATCGGGGGAACGTGTTTTGGAACATCTTGCAGGGGTCAGATTAAAGGTCATCCGGGGCCAAATCTTAGAATTGCGTTGTCTGGATATGTGTAAGAGGTACGGGGCTCAAAATCGGTGAAAACAAACCTCATGACCAAGGAAACATTATGAAACATCTTGCAGGGGTCGGGTCAAAGGTCATCTGGGGTCAAATCTTAGAATTGTATTATCTGGACATCTATAAAGGGTACGGGGCTCAAACTCGATGACAACAAACCTCGTGACCAGGAGAACATTTTAAAACATTTTGTTCGGGTCGGGTCAAAGGTCATATGGTGAAATATTAAAATTGCATTTTCTAGACATCTGTTAGGAGTACGGGGCTCAAACGCGGTAAAAACAAACCTCATGACTAGGGGAACATATTTGGAATATTTTGCAGGGGTCAGATACCTCCAAAACACCAACATGCCCCAGCTAGGTTTGTGGTCTATGACCAGCATTTGCTACTAGTTATTTTTTATTTTGAAACAAAAATGTGATTGGATAATATTATTATAATTACAGCCTATTTGGATTTTGATCTATTTAGCCATATACACATTTGCAAGTCATCTTGATCAAGATCCCGTACATAATATTTACAATGTACAAAGAATTCATATTTTTATTAACATTTTCATTTGCACATAATTTTGCGGTGTCCTCATTCTAGTTTTTAACGCTTTATAAGAGATTCAAAATCACTCGCGGTTTTCATTATATCTGACTACATCAAAGCGGCGATCAACCAGACTTGGTTTCCTCAAAAGTTCTTTCAATTTCCCCCAGAACAGTTCTTGTCCCACAGGATCGTCTGTCCATTTCAGACAATTCTGTCTCAGCAGCAGTTTACGCGTGAGTAGAGTCAGTTTATTATCAGGTATCTCTTGTAGAAGTACTGGTATAATCACGTCAAGACTTTCATCAAACAATCTCATATGAGCCATCTGCATCTCGAAATAACACCATTCATTCTCCATATAACTTGGAGATAGGAGTAAGATGGTCTTACGACTTCGCTGCATTTGTTCTAAGATGGCATCAAACTTGGACTGGCCTGGGAGTTCGTCTCTAGCAGCAAAGTACAGACGCATCGACTCGTCGCCTTCTTCAATGTGTTTCAGTAGTTCAGTTTGAATCCAGTTCAAGTCGTCATCCGAACCTGAATACGACACAAAACCATCATAGCTTGTTTGCGATCCCAACTCAGTTTCATCGTTCACAAATACACGATAACGTCGCCGCAATCTGACGCTTAAGAGAAATATTTTGTACCGTATGCGCCAACGTAAATGTACAGCGAGACCAACACACGCGCAAATAAATAAAACGATGGGAAGAGCGGATCCTACATACAAAGGCCAGCGAGGCCTGCAATCGAGGGTGACTTCAGTGAATACAGTACCTTTCAATTTAGCAGGGGTGTCACATTGGTAATTCATATCTCCGAATAGAACATGTACTTTCTTATCCATCCGGTACCATGTCTTAAAGTATTGTATGCTTTCACATGTGCACTTCAAAGGATTTCCACTTAGGTCAATTTCTTGCAAAGAGGAATGTCCATTATCCGGGAAAAAGTTGGCAGGTATTTCAAACAAATTGTTCCTGGCGAGGTACAAAGCTACCAAGTTGTTCACCAGACCTTTCAAAGCATCGACTGACACCAAGGAATTGTCCTCAAGATGCAGATACTTCAGATTTTGTAGGGGTGTAAACAATCCTTCCGTGACGTTGCTGATTTGGTTGTTACTAAGATCTAGTGTCTCAATGGCTGTGGAAAATTCAAACGTGTTTTCCTTCAGCCATGTTAATTTGTTATCAGCGACGCGCAAACTCGATAAGACAGGGAAATATCCTTTGTAAGTCTTGTCAAAATCTTCACTTTTTAAACAGTTATTGGATATATCGATAGCCTTCAACGAAGAGTTCTTGATAGCTGTGCCTAACGAGCCTTTGAACACAGCATTCAAACAGTTTGGATTGCTGTTTGCCAAATCCAGGCTTTCCAAAGTCGGAATCGAGTTGACCAGATTTGTCATATCAATGTTCACATGAGTATCGTCCGTAACGTCGTTTGCCGATATGGACAATGTTTTGAGTGCCGACGGTACTTCAGACTGCGGCCAACCAAAGGGCGGGATACTCACAAATCCATTTTGCGTTAAATTCAAAGTTGTGAGGTTTTGAAAGTTTTCTAACCAGCCCCATACATCAGACAAGTCGTTATTAGACAAGTCTAAGAACTTCAAAGACGGTATATGAAACGATTGTCGTGGAAGTCGTCCTGAGACAGAATTGGAACTTATATCAATGTGTTCTAATTTTCGTGAGCCACCAAATGGCTCCAGAACATCCGGGATTTGGTTAATGTTATTATGATAAAATGAAAGCCACATCAGTGATTCTAATTGAGTCAAAGCTTGAGAAGGAATGGTCCGTAGTGCATTGCATGATAGATCAAGGACTTGAAGATGGTTTAGCCCACGAAAGGCGTATTCACTAATAGATGTTATGGCATTATTTGTCAAGGAAAGCACAATCAGAAAAGGTGTCCAACTGAAGGTATCGTCCTCGATAGAGATTATGGTATGTTGTATGATAGATAACGATGACAACATATACGCATTATGAAGGTGTCGAAGACTTTGGTTGCCGAGCACTGTAGAACGTAACACTAAATCCTCATTGCATTGGAACACGATGTTTGTTAAGTGATACACGCTTATTTGTTTTATATGCTCCAAAGGTAAGCACCCAATTAATAGAGATGACAGGTGCGACAAAGATCGAAATACATCAGATCCCTGCAAGAAAACCTGATGATAAAATCGAAGATCCAACTCGCGTACGTTGCTCATGTCTACTGGATGCAAGAAGGACGTATTGCTCAGTACTAGCGATGACAAATATGCATTGGCACCTGCTAGAGAAAACGTCGACAGTTTGTTCAGTGGTTGAAGATCGGAGACAAACTCATCCTCATCGCTTGAAGTTGAAGATATATCGTTACCATCAATCCACAATATCTCAAGGGAAGGTAGATGTTGGAAATTATAGTACGGGATGGATGTAAACTTATTGAATTGTAAGTCTAAGTTCTCCAGATTCGGCGTATCTTGAAAGATATTCGGAGGCAGTGATGACAGGTGATTAAAGAATAGAACCAGTTGTCGTAACGACTGCAATCCAGCAAAAGCGTGACTGTCAATATGAGATATAAAGTTAAAATCTAGGAATAAATTTTCCAAATGTGTATTGTTGTTGAAAATCCCGGCTGGTATCGATGTTAGGTTATTGACCGAAAGGTCGACACTTGTGAAATTCCGTTCTGGAAAGATGGGAATCTGCCGTAGCTGTCTGTTATTGCAGTGGAGAGTTACAAAGCCAACAGTGTCTTTCTTACTGTTGCTCAATTTGCACGGGAGACCATGAGCCGAGAAATCTAGGTATTCAATACTATATTCAGGGTTTATCGGATGGTATCGGATCATACTGATAGTATAATCAGAGTTGTTCAGAGTGAGACGGTCGCATGTAACTAAGGTATTTATTTGCAATAAAACTCCCACAATTGCAATGAACCAAAGACGTGATGTCAGAATATGCTTCTTGTTATTCGACTCCATTGTACCGATCTGTAGAGTGACTCTTAAACCAACAGGAAAAGCAGAATACAGACGGCTGAAATTGACAACAAAGTTGATCACTGAAGTAGGATAACAGTAGAAAGTCTGCGTTTAAAAGTGTGCACGGGAAAATGGCAAAATAAATAGGTGCAACAAGATGCATCGCTAAAACCGAAAACATTTGTAAACATTCTCATGGAGTGACGGCCACGTTGACTCATAGTTATGACTTTATAGTTGGTTGCACTCGGTAAACCAAAGGTATGATTTGGTTTAATACATGACGTTACATTCTGGTAAAGCATAACTTAACCACGGCCACGTTGACTTGCTATTGCCTTGTAAAATAATTCATGAACGCGATGAACAAAACACACGATTTTCTCTATTGATTTATCCGGGTGAAATTCTTTCAGGTCAGTAAGCCCAAACATGATCATACTATTTTAAAGTCATAGCATTGCATAAAGTCCCGGGCATAAAGTAAATGTTCCCTTTATTAAAGTTTCAGCCTTTTGAAACTTTGGCATGTCTGGGGCCATGAAAAATTATTCCGAGGGGGAGTAACATATTTTTCCCGAAAAAAAGAAGAGGAAGAGGGTTAAAGTAAATATACACAATCACCCCACACTCACATCACAACTCAACACCTCCACACTACACCTACCCACCCACCCCCATCAAACTTCCACCCCACCCACACATAATTATACATTCGGTACATTCTCAATTGTTTATCTTCCATGATCATGATGATGAGATTAGTCCTATGATATTATATACACGCATAAGGTTAACTTTCCACTTGCATGAAGAAATTCGTACTCATGATTCAATAATTGCACACAGACACTCTGTGAGGCACACCGACATCGCCCGGTTAATAATTACATTATTCAACCAGAGACACTGAAATGAATACACGGGATCGATACACGTAAATGTTCTATGCACGATTGATATTCAGACGATAAATCTTTGGATACCGGGGTGGAAAATGATGAATATCTCCCGTAAATGATTTCGTATAAAGAAACCAGATGTGGTTCCTTGCACTTGAATATTTCGGCTCGGCTAATTCCAATCTAGGGGTTCGGATGCGATATCGCCATTTTTGACGTCGCCATAGGATTAACACGTAATCATGAAATCTTCATATTATCATGTCTGAAAGGAAAATTATGTTATTCTAAAACATAATAACCCCAAGTTATTATGATGGTGTTGATATCTACGATATATAATTTACATTGTGTTATATATTCAGTACATTGATTTTATTACATCACATCTAATTACATACATTGCATTACATTACATTACATTACATTACATTACATTACATTACATTACATTACATTACATTACGTTTTATTAAATTACACTACATTAATTACTTCACAATACATTACACTACACTCCGTTGCTTGTACATGACGTCATAACAACACTTTTGCGCCATTTCCCCCCAAAGATCTAAAATATATGTCTTTGATAAGAAAGGTCAAAATCTTCATATGATGGACAGCTTTTACTCACTTTAAGTACATATCATTAGATTTATAAAGCTTACTTCGAGGACTGTTAAATGTCAAAAATGTCAATTTTTAATAATTTTCCATAAAATTTGTATTATATCGCGAATTTCAAAAAAATCAAAATTATTTTATATCAGAAGGTCGTTCCTCGTATTCAGGATGCAATTTGATGTGCCTCTCATGTCCCACAAAAATACTGTGAAACGTTGCTATCCGATCCCTTAAAGTAGGGACGAGGAAGATTTTCTTAATGTAGAAAACGTGTTTACTCTTTAGATGCAAACACATTAGACGAGGTTAGATTTGTCTAGATAGACGCGGAACGGGAACTTCGACCGCCGCAACAATCGGCACTGGTGAATTACGTCAAATTGACGCCAGGCGTTCTCGTACTGTGTCGCGCATCCACTAAAAGCTCTCTACCACTTGGTAACACATCTAGAACTGAGACACGTTTTTAGAGTTGTTCCTTTTTTAACTCCTTGAAAGAGTTAAAATTGACTCTTTTAGAGTGGTTTTCACTCTTTTTAGAGTGGTTTTAAAGTTAAAAACACATTTCACTCTTTTTTGAGTGGTCTTATAAGTGAATCACTCTTTTGGGGAGTGAGTTTTTCACTCTTTTACATGTCGAGCCAGACTTCTAAACCCTTTGATCATTGTTGATGTTTGTTCGATCACAGAATGCCTTCAATAGTAATTACAATATTTAATCGTCATCATCGTGATAAAACAAGATTGATATGCATGCATATGGCAAATGTGACCCAACACGTTTTCGGGACGATTTAGTAAATTGAACATTACCTTGAATCCGATGCCTATACACTCACAGAAAAAAATACACAAATTGTGTAAAATTTTACACAACTTCGATGTACGTATAGAACTCCAAAACAAATAGGTATTTTTTACATAACCATGAATTATGTAAAAAAACATAGCAGATAAGTAAAAAATACATACATATTAGGTAAAATATATACATAACTTTTATGTAGATTTTTTACCTCAGCTATTAGGTATTTTACTACATAATTGTTATGTAAAAAATACATAACATTTATGTAGCATATGAACCCTATAACAAATAGGTATTTTTCACACACAACCTTGAATTATGTAAAAAATACATACCAGTTAAGCAAAAAAACAGGTCAATAGGATTGGGGCTTTCTTTCTTTCATTCTTTCTACAATTTCATGCATGAACTATTTTATTTTGTTTTTCTTTTCATTCTATCAGTTCAACCCGCTATCTAGTTAATGTCCAATGTAAGCATTTCTCTCTCGCATGTACGATACAATGCTACAGTACACTAATGCATTGTCACTTTAATCAAGGCTCCAAGCCTAATTCGAGTCCCACACTTGGTACACTAGGCTAAATTATCGAAGTCATGTCAATGCATATCACGTCTATAGTACACTGTCCATATTACCAAAGAAGATCTCCTGTGGTATTTTGTGATCTATCTCAACACGTACACACATTGCTATGAACACGCAGTGCCGGTCCTTCGCAGTATACAGTACAGTATTGATCGCTGCAATGTCCCGGTGCATGTCAATTCTAATGTTGATCAATCTAGCAAAATTAACCCATAAATAGCCATTTTTAAAGTCTCAAAGAAATCTATGCATAACTTATCGAACGACTCTCCAGGTTGGTTAAGCTTAATGACTCCGAAACCTACCTATTTGAATGAAGTTTCAGCAGGTATGCGCTTCCTGATCACACACACGTCGTGTCCGCCATTGCTTTCGGTCTGCGCTATAATTTCTTACATGAAATAGGTAAAAACTACACGTGTGTCGATTTACATAACACGTTAGGTAGATTTTCTCCAATCAGCGAAGTATTTTTGGCTGTCGTTTTACTTCATTTCATGCAATGATTACACAAACTAGGTAAACTAGCTTCGTTACAGTTCAAATAAGTATTTGAAGCATTTACAAACTCGCATGGTAAAAGTTTTTGACAAACTTTTACATATATTGTGTATAATTTAATTTACATCGTGTTTTTTTACATAACGTGTGAATATTTCTCTGAGTGTACATTATTTGCGCCATAACGAAATATAATGCCATTGAGCCTTTTTTATTTTCATTTTGAAACAAAAATGTGATTGGATAATTCTATTTTACAGCCTATTTGCATTTTGATCTAAAATTTCTATATAAACCATATACGCACCTGCAAGTCATCTTGATCAAGATCGCATTCATAATATTTTTAAATATTATGAATGCGATCTTGATAAAAAATCCGCAAAGAATTCACATCTTTTAACATTTTCATTTGCACATAATTTTGCGGTGTCTTCATTCAAACTTTATAAAGCCTTATAAGAGATTCAAAATCCATATCACTCCCGGTTTTCATTATATCTGACTACATCAAAGCGGCGATCAACCAGACTTGGTTTCCTCAAAAGTTCTTTCAATTTCCCCCAGAACAGTTCTTGTCCTACAGGATCGTCTGTCCATTTCAGACAATTCTGTCTCAGCAGCAGTTTACGCGTGAGTAGAGTCAGTTTATTATCAGGTATCTCTTGTAGAAGTACTGGTATAATCACGTCAAGACTTTCATCAAATAATCTCATATGAGCCATCTGCATCTCGAAATAACACCATTCATTCTCCATATAACTTGGAGATAGGAGTAAGATGGTCTTACGACTTCGCTGAATTTGTTCCAAGATGGCATCAAACTTGGACTGACCGGGAAGTTCATCTCTGGCAGCAAAATACAGACGCATTGGCTCGTCGCCCTCTTCAATGTGTTTCAGTAGTTCAGTTTGAATCCAGTTCAAGTCATCATCCGAACCTGAATACGACACAAAACCATCATAGCTTGTTTGCGATCCCAATTCAGTTTCATCGTTCACAAATACACGATAACGTCGCCGCAATCTAACGCGTAAGAGAAATATTTTGTACCGTATGCGCCAACGTAAATGTACAGCGAGACCAACACACGCGCAAATGAATAAAACGATGGTAAGAGCGGATCCTACATACAAAGGCCAGCGAGGCCTGCAATCGAGGGTGACTTCAGTGAATACAGTACCTTTCAATTTAGCAGGGGTTTTACATTGGTAATTCAAATCTCCGAATAGAACATGTACTTTCTCATCCGTCAAGTACCATGTCTTAAAGTATTGTATGCTGTCACACGTGCATTTCCATTGATTTCCACTTAGGTCAATTTCTTGCAAAGAGGAATGTCCATTATCCGGGAAAAAGTTGGCAGGTATTTCAAACAAATTGTTCCTTGCGAGGTACAAAGCTACCAAGTTATTCATCAGACCTTTCAAAGCATCAACAGACACTAAGGAATTGTCTTCAAGATGCAGATATTTCAGATCTTGTAGAGGTTTGAACAATCCTTCCGTGACGTTGCTGATTTGATTGTTACTAAGATCTAGTGTCTCAATGGCTGTTGCAAATTCAAATATGTTGTCCTTCAGCCACGTTAATTTGTTATCAGCGACGCGCAAACTCGATAAGACAGGGAAATATCCTTTGTAAATCTTGTCAAAATCTTCACTTTTTAAACAGTTATTGGATATATCGATAGCCTTCAACGAAGAGTTCTTGTTAGCTGTGCCCAACGAGCCTTTGAACACAGCATTCAAACAGTTTGGATTGCTGTTTGTCAAGTCCAGGCTTTCCAAAGTCGGAATCGAGTTGACCAGATTTGTTATATCAACGTTCACATAGGTATCGTCCGTAACGTCGTTTGCCGACATGGACAATGTTTTGAGTGGCGACGGTACTTCAGATTGCGGCCAACCAAAGGGCGGGATACTCACAAATCCATTTTGCTTTAAATTCAAAGTTGTGAGGTTTTGAAAGTTTTCTAACCATCCCCATACATCAGAGAAGTCGTTATTAGACAAGTCTAAGAACTTCAAAGACGGTATTTGGAAGGATCGTCGTGGAAGTCGTCCTGAGAGCAAATTAAAACTGATATCAATGTGTTCTAATTTACGTGAGCCACCAAATGGCTCCTGAACATCCGGGATTTGGTTAATGTTATTATGATAAAACGTAAGCCACACCAGTGATTCTAATTGAGTCAAAGCTTGAGACGGAATAGTTCGTAGTGCATTACATGATAGATCAAGGACTTGAAGATGGTTTAACCTACGAAAGGCGTATTCACTAATAGATGTTATGGCGTTGTTTGTCAAGGAAAGCTCAGTCAGAAAAGGTGTCCAACTGAAAGTATCGTCCTCAATAGAGATTATGGCATTTTTTGTGATAGATAATGACGACAAAACATACGCATTCTGAAGGTGTCGTAGACTTTGGTTGCCGAGCACTGTAGGTTGTGACACCAAATCTTTATTGCATTGGAACACGATTTTCGTCAAGTGATGCACACTTATTCGTTTTATATCATCCAAAGATAGGCAACCGATTAAGAGAGATGAAAGGTTTGTCAATGGTCGAAATACATTATATCCTTGTAAGATAACCTGATTATAAAATCGAAGATCCAACTCGTGTATATTGTTCATATCTATCGGGAGAATGAAGGACGTATTGCTTAGTGTTAGCGTTGAGCCATTTGCATCAATTCCTTGTATAGAAAACTTCAATGGTTGACGATCGGACCGTGCCACAAAGGCACCCTCTTTACTCTTGGTTGAAGATACATCGTTACCATCAATGGAAAAAAACTCAAGAGAATGTAGATGTTGAAAAATGTAGTACGGGATGGACGTAAACTTATTGAATCCTAAGTCTAATATCTCCAGATTCGGCGTATCTTGAAAGATATTCTCAGGCAGTGATGACAGGTGATTTTGGAATAGAAACAGTTGCCGCAACGACTGCAATCCAGCAAAAGTGTTACTGTCAATCCAAGATATAACGTTAGCATACAGAAATATACTTTCTAAATTTGTATTGTTGATGAAACTCCTGGATGGAATTGATGTCAGGTTATTAACTGAGAGATCAACACTGGTTATATTCCGTTTGGGAAAGCTGGGAATCGTTCGTAGCTGCCTGTTGTTGCAATAGAGAGTTACTGAGCCAACAATACCGTTCTCGCTTTCGCTCAATTTGCAAGGAAGACCAGGTGCCGAGATATCTGGGTATCTCAAAGTATATTCAGGGTTGATCTGTAGGTCACATGTAACTAAGGTGATATTTGTTTGAAGCAAGAATCCTGCAATTGCAATCAACCAAAGGCGCCATGTCAGAATTTGACTCTTGTTATTCGACTCCATTATAAATCTCCGCGTTTGCCCATATAAGACTCGCATATACATGCAGGGACTCTTATACCAGCTGAATACTACTAGAATATTTGGTGGTAGTGTCAAAATTCACAAGTTGTCAAACACGGCTGTCAAATGAAATTGGAGAACACTTTTGAAGAGTAGAAATCTGCGCTTAAACAAGTAGGGCTTTTTTTTTAAATAACAGGATACATCACCGACTGCCTTAATGGGCTTTTTGAACTTTACGTAGTTGTAAAAGAATGCAGGACGTAAAATGCACGAATTTATTTTCTATTCAAATATTTCCCATGTTTACGGATCAATAATCAGAAACACGATTAGGTCTATGGTATATTCTTCGCGCAGTCAAGTCATATTAATATTATAACTACATAATTTTCGCTGTTGATCAGTATTAGAAGGAGAATAGTAGTCATGGTTATTGCTTTTTAAACTGCATGGTGAAAAAGGCACTGTTGGCACACTTGCACTAGGATCCCCAACATGTCCATCTATCAGGGCACAGTTCTATAACCCCAATACATTTGTACATTCATTGAATGACCTTTGAAAATTTGAGTACAAAAACTCATACTCCGCCACTTGAGGTCAAATATTTCACTATGATTGTTTAATTGATGTTATTGAACTATGCCACTGGGATGAGGCCATTGTGATCCATAATGTTGGTGTTGCATTAGAGCGCAACAACATGTATAAACACGATAAAAGCTTCTCAATCACCATGGTCATGCTCAGCTAACTATGGAGTCGACTACCAGTCGGATGCTGAATCACAATAATGTTGCAATTGCATGTGATCGTCAAATAAATTCTAGGTATAGTTTATATTTTCCCGATTATTTGGCACCAGATCTCCCTTGCAAATTGAGCAAAAGTGAGAAAGGTACAGTGGACTTGGTAACTCTCCAATGTAACAACAGAGGGTTACAAACATTTCCCAGCTTTTCCGAATGGAATTTCACCAGTGTTAACTTACGGAACAACAACTTGACAACAATACCTACCAGGAGCTTCATCAACAATACAAATCTGGAAAGTATATTCGCGAGTAACAACTTTATATCTCGAATTGAAAGTCGCGCTTTTGACGCAGTTATTACGACGTATCATTCTCGCAAATAATCGCTTGATGTCTCTACCGGCAGACATCTTCCAGGATACACCAAGACTTGAGGAAATTAACCTGAATTTCAATAAGTTTACTTCCATCCCGTATTACATTTTCAAACATATTCCATATCTTGAGACATTTTTGATGGACGGTAACGATGTATCATCAACATTATTCGAAGATGGCGAATTTGTGTCTGATCTTCAACCATTGAATAAACTTCGGAAAGTTTCTCTACAAGGAGTCAATGAAGATGGATCAACATTAACACTGAGTAATACCTCCTTCTTGCTACCGGTAGATATGAGCAACTTGCAAGAGTTAGATTTTCAATATTATAGTCAGATATATTTCGCCCATTTGACAAACCTCGCGTCTGTCTTCTTTGGGTGTCTGTCTTTCGATGACTTTCGGCGTTTAAGTGCGTATAAGTTGGAAACCCTCGTGTTTCAATGCAATGGGGAATTGCTGTCACATTCTACAGTTCTTGACAACTGGAGTCTTCGACCTCTAAATAATATGTCTTTGCTGACATCGTTAACTATCACAGAACACAACATACCAACCGTAGAACAGGACGCATTCGTTTGGACATCATTTCTGACTGAACTTTATTTGACAAGTAATGCAATAACATCCATAAATGACCACACCTTTCGTAGGCTAAGCCGTCTTCAAGTCCTCGATCTATCATGCAATTCACTACGAACCATTCCGTCTCAAGCTTTGACTCAATTAAGATCACTGATGTGGCTTACGTTTACTCATAATAAAATTAATGATATCCCGGATGTTCAGGAACCATTTGGTGGTTCGCGAAACTTACAACACATTGACATCAGTTTCAACACTATCTCAGGACGATTTCCACAAAGATCCTTTCATATACCGTCTGCGCATCGCTGATAACCAACTAACATGGCTGAAAGACAACACATTTGAATTTTCTACCGCCATTGAGACACTAGATCTTAGTAACAATCAAATCAGCAACGTCACGGAAGGATTATTCAAACCTCTACAAGATCTGAAATATCTGCATCTGGAAGACAATTCCCTGGTGTCAGTTGATGCTTTGAAAGGTCTGATGAACAACTTGGTAGCTTTGTACCTGGCACGGAACAATTTGTTTGAAATACCTGCCAACTTTTTCCCGGAGAGTGGACATTCTTCTTTACAAGAGATTGATTTGAGTGGAAATCCTTTGAAGTGCACGTGTGAAAGCATACAATACTTTAAGACATGGTACCTGACGGATGGGAAAGTACATGTTCTATTCGGAGAATTGAATTACCAATGTAAAACCCCTGCTAAATTGGAAGGTACTCTATTCACTGAAGTCACCCTCGATTGCCGGCCCCGCTGGCCTTTGTATGTTGGATCCGCTGTAACTGTCGTGATATTTATTTGCTTGTGTGTTGGTCTCGCTGTTAAGTTCCGTTGGCGCATACGGTACAAAATATTTCTCTTACGCGTTAGATTACGATCACGTTATCGTGTGTTTGTGAACGAACCAAATGATACAGACATGCAGGAGAGGTACGATGGTTTTGTGTCGTATTCTGGTTCGGATGAGGACTTGGCCTGGATTCAAAATGAACTGCTGAAACACGTTGAAGAAGGTGAAGACCCGATGCGTCTGTACTTCGCTGCTAGAGATGAACTCCCAGGCCAGTCCAAGTTTGATGCCATCTTAGAACAAATGCAGCGCAGTCGTAAGACCATCTTACTCCTATCTCCAAGTTATATGGAGAATGAATGGTGTTATTTCGAGATGCAGATGGCTCATATGAGATTGTTTGATGAATGTCTTGACGTGATTATACCAGTACTTCTACAAGAGATACCTGATAATAAACTGACTCTACTCACGCGTAAACTGCTGCTGAAACAGAATTGTCTGAAATGGACAGACAATCCTGTGGGACAATAACTGTTCTGGGGAAAATTGAAAGAACTTTTGAAGAAACCAAGTCTGGTTGATCGACGCTTTGATGTAGTTAGATATAATGAAAACCGGGAATGATTTTGTTACCTCTGATATCAATACCAGAATGAGATTATGAAGAAACCAAGTCAGGTTGATCGCCGCTTTGATTTAGTCAAGTATAACATGTATAATGAAAATAGAGAGTGATTTTGATTGAGTGTTTAATGTAAATATCAGAATGAGGACATTTTGTCCTGCTGAACACGTGAATTACTTGATTTGTAATGTAAAATATCACAAATAATTATGAAGTTTTACGGATATGTTCAAAAAATATCAAAAGCTATATCTCAAGAACCACCGAACCAATAGGCTACTAGGCTTGTTTGTATTCATTTTAATGCATTTTTCATGCTGATTCCAAATATGGTCATGCAAATGTACAATTATGAAATTCTTGAATTTTTAAAGAAAATTTTGAACTTGTCGTCTGCAGTCAACATCTGTGATTTTGTTTTGATTCAGAAATAAGGAAAAATAATCTTTAACACTTGGAATTATATGCATGATATAGCAATTTTTCAAGGAAATGCATAAGTCGAAAAAAATAATATACTTTTCCTTCTTTTATAGTCATTTGTTGTGACACTGTGTAGATCCGGGTTGAACTTTAATTGCATTGCATTTTTTTGCACCATGTTTACTTTAGTTTAATTTATTTCCTTTCTGTCACAAAATACATCAAAACCCTATAGACGAATCCAACGAGCTAAGTCATGGTCAAGATTTGGTCGGCCATCTTTGGGTCCCCGCAACACCAAAAAGCCGCTTAAAAATCGATGTTAGATTCTTTTGTGTTGTAAACTGTCATCATTCTCTTGCCTACGTGTAACACGGGTGATAGAATGCAGTTTAAAATACCCTCCAAGGCCGCATTATTTCACATTGTAGGTGAGATTGAGCCGACGGGGACCCAACTTTGATATAAAATTGGATGGTTTGAACCCAATACACAAATTTATTGGTCGAGCTATGAGTTTTAAAATATTGGACGAGACTTTTAAACTCATAGCGAGACCAATAAATTTTGTATTGGGTGAAAAAAACATCAAATTTTATCATTATTATGTTTTCAGAATCTTTTCTTGGTCAAAATGTGATTTTTGGTAAAAAAATGTGATTTTTGTTAACAAAATGTGGTTTTTGGTCAAAAATGTGATTTTTGGTCATAAATGTGATCTTTAAATGTAATCTTTGGTCAAAAATGTAATCTTTGGTCAAAAATGTGATCTTTGGTCAAAAATGTGATCTTTGGTCAAAAATGTGATTTTTGATCAACAATGTGATTTTTGGTTGAAAATGTGTTTTTGGTCAAAAATGAGCAAGTCAAAAATGAGTTTTGGTCAAAAAATTGTAGAAAACAAATTTTTTTGGGAAAAAGTGAGCCTATCCAACACAGTCCAAGTTTTGAGTCCAAGTATTGATTATATTGGACTCTTCAACTCTGTACAAAGTATAGGAAGGAAGATTCTGAGAACATAATAATGGCAGCCATTGAGGTATAGGAATGCGTGAAATTGGATTCGTCTATGTGGTGCAAAAAGGGAAACCTCAAACAGGCCAAAAAGCCCACAAGCCATTGTCCCTCAAACAAAGCAAAGCAAAAAAAAGTATATGAAAATAAAATACACAATTAAGGGCTGTGGTGTGAACGTTTGGACCGTATTTTTGTGGGACTTGAGAGCACATCAGACATATCTGGATACGAGGAATGTCCTTCTGATATAAAATAATTTGATTTTTTGAAATTCGCGATATAATACACATTTTATGGCAAATGATTAAAAACTGATATTGAAAAACGCAATCTTTATAATAATAATAGTATGTATAATTTTGTCTATGATAACTTAGTATGCGAGAATTCACAGCATACAAATCACTGGGACATGTACTGCTTGTGGTTAGTCTGTGGTTTAGTCTAAACTCAGTTTTAACTTTGGTTTTAAGGCCGGGGAAAAAGTCAGCTAAAGTGAATAAGAGTTCATAGACTACAAGGTGATTCCTGAGTTGAAGCTATGCTGAAGTAATTAATTTTCTAGTCTTATTGGGTGTAGTTGTCATGCATTATAATGTCATTTGGTACGGTGTAAGCTTTTGATAAAAAGGGACCATTGGGTTGCAGATATGCAGAAAAAGGGCCTCTATTGGCAGACACATCATGACGTGTGCAAGATATGGGAAATATATCCCTATTTTGAGCAATTTTTCATTACTTTCTTTTTGATATTTATGAATGTGAAATCTAGGTTTACAGTCATGTAGAAACACATGCATGTGGGGTTCGTGTGTTGATGGGTGGTCGGGGGTCATGTGGGGGTGTGAGTGAGGATGTGGGATCATGATGTGAGAGAAGAACATCTTCTCTGGTTGAGGTGTGCGTGTTTTTATCACTTCCAAAGACCTTGAAATAAATAATACATTCCTTCAGAGTACTGATTTGGATATAACCTTGTATCGTGTCTTTTTTAAAATGTTTACGAATATAAAATTGTAAATTCATACGTAGTGGTATAATTTAAATTAGAAGAATTTTTGACTTCAACACTACTTAAAATTTGATCGCTTACCGGGAGCGCTTTCAAAGTACCAACTGCGTCCTCAGCCGGATGTTATGGCTCTGATGTCAACAAGCCATAAACCATCAGAGCCATAACTTCCGGCTGAGGACGCAGTTGGTACTGTGAAAGCGCTCCCGGTAAGCGATGTTTACGAAGGTTTGGAATATATTATATCTTTTTTAATGTTTTCAGACATCCATGGAACTGACTGAGCTGTTCATGCGGTTAAGGGACGCACCATTAGACTTCAAGGGAGGGAGCAAAAAAAACCCCCCCAAAAAACCTTTCCCCACTTAAAGGAGTATTTCGTGATCCTAGCATCCTCTTTTTATGACATTTGTCAGTACATATCCACGAAAAAAGCATATATTCCCAAAATATCAGTTGATTCCGATATTGCGTTTGCGAGTAATGCATGATTTATGTGTATTACACTGCTCTATAGACAATACGTTGTAATTTCGTTCTGGTGCACCAGAACGAAATGCAAATTTCACGATATCTTTGCTAAACCTGAGACATAGAAGAGCAGTGGGAGCCATCACTCTATTTCATCGGATGTTCTATGGCGAAGCTCCAGAACTCCTTCAACATCTGTTACCAGATCGTATGATTATTGATCCTCGTCTGCGGCGTTCTGTCAGATCCCACGACGAAGCTGCAAAATCCCAAGATCCAATCTGGTCAGCCACCAGAGGTCATTCCTTCCATCATCAGCTCACCTTTGGAACGCTCTACCTGGTCCAATTATCTCTAACCAGAATCGGCTGAGCTTCAAACGGGAGGTTAACAACTATCTTGGCGCCAACCCATCAGCGCTATCATACCGATAGCAGCTGTTAATGCCTTGCATAGTTTAGACATAAAAAAACCCCAAAAACAAAAAAAAACCCGAATTAATCTGCAAGAAATATTTTGTACATAAACATTATGTAGCCAGAGGTTTCCAGTGATATAAAAATCTCAACTTTTTTTGAGAAAAGTGGGGGATGAGGCTGTGGATCACGAAATGCCCTTTTATAACTGTATAACTATAAATGCATGAAAATTAACAAAAAAAAACTTGCCGCCTTTGGCGACAAAAAAAAAATTGCCCCGAGTCCCCGACCCCAACTTCCTCCACCCCCCTTGAAGTCTAATGGTGCGTCCCTAAATGGTCCCTATGGATTGTCTGAGCTTTGCATGCGGTTATGGTCCCTGGATTGTCTGAGCTTTGCATGCGGTCATGGTCCCTGGATTGTCTTAGACAATAGAAAAAGAAATCCCGGGAGAAATAATATTCTGTGTGAGTTTCATTATGACCTGTAAAAATAATGATGGCGCAATTCCATTTCTCGGCAAGATGTGCGGATATCTATTTTTTATTTTTGCTATTTGAGGTTGACATTGGTTGAGCTTATGAATCAATCAGTCGATTAACCGATCGACTTATCCAACGAGCGATCAATCAATTGATAATATCAATCAATCATTAAACAATTAATCAATCAACATGTCAATCAACATATCAATCAATCAATCAATCAATCAATCAACATATCAATTAATCAACATATCAATCAATCAATCAATCAACCAATCAATTAATCGATCAATCAATCAATCAACATACGAATTTTGAAATTGACCAGCCACACTTCAAAATAGTCCTTCAAGAATGACCTCGGCTATGTGTGGGGGGCTCGGCGAAGCCGATCATGTTCGGCAAAGCCGAACAACGAGGCCGCTCGGCTTTGCCTCAATTATAGTTTTAAACTTCTCAAGCCGAGAGTCATTCTTGAAGGACTATTCAAAAACTGTGTTTAGACATTGAACACATTCTTGCCTCCACTTCGTACGCATGTTTAGAAATTAAACATTACGTATCAAATTCCTAAACATCAATGCATGTTCAATGCCCGGGGGTTTAATGGCTAAACATTATCCATCAATACTCTAAACATGTTTACACGTTTACAAAGTGAAGGCACTAAATGTGTTTAGAAAAGTGTTTAAATGCTTAACATTGTCACCCCACAGCATTAATTTATACATTAAACTGCAAAATTAAGCTTAACACTAACAGCCAAAAAACAACAACAACAAAACTAACACCAACTACAACACTGACAATAACAACGACGGAACAAACATCTGCTTTAAAAAAACCCAACAGATACATTATGAAAATATTTTTGTTTTGTATCATTTTGGTAGACTGGACCTATTCTAAAAATATGCAAAAATAAAATGGCTAAGCAAGAACATTATTGAAAACGACGCGACACCCGCTAAGCACAAACTCTTTGTTACGTGAAATAATGCTTTCCTTTTTAGTGTTTTTTGTTTGTTTATCACAAACCGTAAATCCATTGATATTCCTGATATTATCACCAGGCAGGTATATAATAAATTGGCAGGTTCACGGTCATGGTACTTTATGTTATCTTCCCAAAATGCACAATTGGTGTGACGATCATGACATATCGGTATTTGAAATGTAATCTTGTGTTAAAATGAATGAATGAAATAATGAATGAATGAATGATGTATTAATTGATTTTTAAAGATTTAGTGGAATTTATGGAATGAATAAATGTATTATGAATGGAATTAATGAATGGAATGAACGGAACGAATGAATGAATAAAGGAATAGCCTAAATGAAATGAATAAATGAACGAACGAACGAACGAACGAACGAACGAATGAATGAATGAATGAAACGGAATCGAATGAACGAAACGAATGGATGAATGGAATGGAATGAATGAATGAATGAATGGAATGAATGGAATGAATGAAAGGAATGAATGAAGGCGGCGATTTTTTCAATTTTACTTTTATACAGAGTTGGGTGGAGGAAATTTTTGTTTTTACTCATCAGTGAAAAATCTCGCTCATGGGCGAATTTTTATTTAAAAAAAATACCATGTCCTCTCCCTGAAAATCAAAATGCTACACACCTCATAGGCTCCAGAAGATTTTTTTAATACTGGGGGGGGGGCAAATTGTTTGATCTGCTCCGAGGTGCGAAACGCTAAAGTGGTGGGTGGGGAAGCTTTTGAAATGCATATTTTAACATGAATTGTACCTTACTGTACAATTATACCTAAAATTGTGAATTTTACCTTAAAATTATGAATTTTATCCTAAAATTATGAATTTTACCATAAAACTATTTACCTCAGATTATTGGGGGGGGCTAAGGTAGTTGGACCCCCTCACCAACATTATTGAGGTGGCCGGGCCCCCAGCCCCCCCCGGTTACGGAGCCAGTGACGTCGACCTAAAGTAGGGATATGAGTGCGTGAGTATCGTTGTCTAATTATTTCTCACATACAAATGAAAGTTAACCTTTTACAAATGCATCATGGGATATCTATATATCGTAGAAATCGCGACCTCCGGGTTCGAGGTCACCTTACCTGTCACAGAACAGAACAGCTAGACACGTACAGGTATGCGCCCAACCCGGACAAATAATATTAAGAAACGGGTCAAAACGCCCACGCCTATGTCTCCCAGTTCCATGTTTTTGTTTTGGTTGATATTTATATATAAATTTTGTAAACTTTTGCAACAGGGTCGCTGACAGAAACCTAATGGGCTCAGGAGGAGACCTAATTATCGGTAAGCATTATTTTGTAAGAATATAGGCTAATGGCACTGTGTATTGGTTTTTCATTAGGGCCTATAAATAATGAACAAATTTTGTTTGAGCACGGTAAACAAAGTTAAGTAAAGTTGTGAGTGTGAAGATAAAATAGTTTCACTACTAACAGACCGGTGTGGCATACAATTTTACATACTGCCAGAATATGATATTTTGCATAATTTTCATTTCGCATAAAGAAACGCCGCTCAATTTGTGCTGCAAGGGTGCATACTACCAAATCCCCGTCCCTCACTTGGACATACATGATGCAGTCATGTCTACAGTAGAATTCATCTCGACCTTTGCAGGACTTAACCCCATTAAAAGCTATTAAACCAAGATAACACTCATTGAAACAGCTCAACTGATTAAATCGGATCTTTTCTGGCTGTGCACATGTGACTGTTTTCATGTGCGATATCGCAATAAAGTTTGCGTATTATAGCTTCAGTTGGGTAACCGATTATAAAGGAAACGAAAGGAAACAATGGTATGTGTACTTTTGTTCACGAAATGAGACAATGGCGTGCTTTTTGTAAACCAGCATTCTTGAAAATGAGCAACATAATGATTGTTGACTTAACACGGTTTGGAAATAATTTCTTCATATTTTTGGTGTTATCTGTCGTTTACATATCCTTCCTAAAACACAAAAGTACGACCCTCTCCAAACACCTAAATTAGCTAAAAATTTAGGACATGTTACAAAACTATATTGTCTAGAATTTTAGAAGAGTACTTTTAATATTGGCCGGTTATTTTTCACACAGCGACGTTAACTAGGCAATGTACTATTACCTATAACATTAACTAAAACACCAAAGTAGGCCTACGAATAGTTCCAAACATCTAAATTAGCTAAAAATTTAGGACATGTTACAAAACTATATTTTCTAGAACTTTAGAAGAGTACTTTTAATATTGGCCGGTTATTTTTCACACAGCGACGTTAACTAGTCATATCCCCATACTTTTAACGTAGGGCTATTTGTAGAGGTCACGCGTCAATGGGAAAGAGCACTGTCTATTGTGTATAGGGAAACGGACAGTAACTGCAGTATGATTAATGTACAGTGTAAAATGACAAGTGTTTGAACAACAACATATCGGTATAAATATAAGTAGGCCTGCATGATATAGTATGGAGAAGCTGAAGGTCACTCAGTGTCAAACATGGATCTATATCTAAAATCCCGGGGAATGATCTAAGATCAACCATGCGTGGATAAACTATACAGGGTCTACAGGGTGTTACAATAAAATGTATACAATTACAGTACTTCTCATACAAATAGCTCAGGAAATAAACTAAAAGAGTTATAGCACAAATGTTATTATGCAATACAATCAGTAATCATCATCATCATCATCATCAGCCCATGTCATCCCACTGCTGGGTAAAAGCCTCTCCCAAATTCTGCCAATTTCTCCTGTCTCCTGCAATTCCTGTCCAGGCTGTTGTTCCCAGGTAGCTGACCACTGCAGCTCGTCTCTCCATCTAGCTCGAGGTCTTCCTCTTTTCCTTACTCCATACAACGGTTGCCACTCTGTTGTGAGCTGACTCCATCTTTCATCTGTTATCCTACTCAGATGTCCAGCCCACCTCCATTTAATTCTTTTTACTGTTGTTAACACATCCTCTACTCTTGTTTGTTCCCTAATCCAGCTGTTCTTTTTCCGATCTCTCCTTGTATACCCCGGCATCATCCTTTCCATACTTCGTTGTGTAGTCTGAAGTTTTCTTTCCATATCTTTGTTTAATGTCCAAGTTTCACTTCCATATGTTATGGCAGGTAAGATGCATTGATTGAAAAGGTTCCTTTTCAGACAATTTGGCATGTGTTTGTCTGTTAGTATATCTTTGTGTCTGCTGAAAGCTGCCCATCCTGCTTGCGTTTTTCTCTTCCTGCGGCTGATTCCCATCTGGCCAAATCTCTTGTCCTAGGTAAGTGTATTTGGATACATGTTCCAGTGTTTCATTTCCAATTTTGATTTCCTTATTATCTGCATATATATGTTGAACATGACCATTGTTTTTGACATGTTCATTTTTAGCCCCACTTTCCTACTCTCATTGCTCAAATCAGTTAACATTTCTTCCAACTCGGCTGCATCTCCAGATATGATTACAATGTCATCTGCAAACAATCAGTAATATCTTGGCTAAAAGAAGACGTTTAGTTGGTTTCTTTACTAGCTTGGTTTTACTAACTGAAATTCCAGTGTAGTAAGCGGATTCCTTGCCCCTATAATATACATAACTTTTGTTACCAGTGTGTTATTATTTTTTGAGAAAAATGCAAAAATAGTCACACATTTATCAAGGGATGTAGTACCACCTTAAGGGTAAGGGTAAGAATATCGCATATAGTGTTTTTGCAAATAGTTATGGCCAAATTTCGTTAAAATGTAAAAACAAAATTAAAAATTAAATTAAATTTCTGCAATTTTGCTCGAGCAAACGCACAGCATAAATCAAATGCACGCGGGGAAAACGAGACATTTCTTTGGCCTAAGGCTAAATAAAAGCTATGTCTCAGCATTTGAATTTTTCAATTGTCTAATTTTGTTGTTGTAGTTTTTGCCGTAAAATCATGAAATTCTGAGACAAATTTGGAAGATAGAAAATTTACTTGATTCGATAATCGCATTGCAAGAACAAAATGATAATGATATAGGCCTACAACCTAAAGGGAATAATCAGAACTAATCAGGGTGGTTACGTAACGGATGCATGCTTGAACCTCATTTTGTACTTTGTTCTCAAAATACAAAAATGATTTAGGCAGTTATCGTAGTAGAGTGACGATATGGCTTAATGTATAGAAATTGGAATTTGTCATGTCCCAGCAGGCTCTACTAAAACCTTCAATCATACGGAAAAGTATTGACTAATTTAATAGCCAACATCATGCTACACTCCACCAATAAAAATATATAAAATATATGTTCGATATCCCATTCTTTTTTAGTCGAAAAAAGAATTATTTAAATTTGGTAACATTTTTGGATACACCCTGTATCATAGCATATGCCTATAAATACTGCTACTGTTTTCCCCCTTTGAAATAAACATCATAAATACATGTTATTGTTAAGACAATGTATAATTTGCGTCACGATATTCCACGGGTTTCCACCATACCATTTATACTTCAGAGTTCGGGTTCAAACATTTATTTTCATTTTCAAAGGAACTTGTGGGTTCACTGGCTGACAATAAATAAACTTGCCCTATATATTCTGTTATGACGGTCGGCTGTTCATTGAATAATAATAACCAAGAATAACTATACAGCCGTTGACGCAAACTTACTCTGAATAACTTATTTTCGTATGTAACGTTTTAAAATCTGATCTTACGTCATTTCGATATAAAACATTTTAAACATAAATATTTTCAATCCTAATTTTGTATAAATTGATTGTCTTGCCTACGCAGATGCTCAGATTTGGAGGTAAACTCAGCCGAAACGACTGGGCTAGATATGCCACGACGGACTTATGTGTGTTAGATCGAATATTTCACTGAAGCTTTTCATTTCGACAATTCCAGTGCAGCTCAAGGTAAAATGATCAAGTTATGATTTTATTTCATGGATCGATGCAACTTTTCAAAATATTGAATTTATATCGATTGCTCAGACTGGAGGATTTAAGGTTAGCAACTATTTTAAACTGTTGCGATTTGGTAGTTCACAGCATCTTGCGAATGGTAGTGAGCTTTGGTAAAATTAGCATTGATCATTTCATAGGGAGTGTGTAGAAGAATTCAAATATCACAGATATACTTTTGTAGCGGCTGTGGTTCTTGAGTTATGTTGTAAAGAGGGCTGAAACAACAACACTTTTGTAAAATGTACATAACTCATTAACAACAATAAATCAAACAAGTTTTCAAAGTATATAATTTGTAAAATGAAGTTTTGCAAAACATCAAAGTGTTATTTTTCAATAATATATTGATTTTGATAATGAAAATCGATTTCTTTGGCTGCTTTGACCAACGATACATCGTGTACCCTTAAACTTTGTTTGTCTCACATTTTATAATTTGTATTTGCTCCATCTGTCATGGCAGTGTATAATTACACGCTCCATACATCAAATCATAGGCCTATGCTCAAATTATTGAACCACGCTCCCGGGACCACGCTATAAACAGGTATATTATGCCTGGTTCACACTTTTTTATTTGACGTCTATGACGTGCGATCGCTGCCATAAATGGACAAATTGACATATGTCAATTTCTTTCAGTGAAATCGACATATGTTGATTTCATCCAATAGCAGAACTTGTAATCGACATAAGTAAGCTAATTTACCTAAAATGTACATATGTCAATTACCTTGCGAGAAATCGCCATATGCTCATTATTTGAAAACTAGTGTCGAATTTATTACTGTTTATTGGTTGCTGCAACCGGCCTTCCGCCTCATTGGCTGAAATTACCGCCAGAAAAATTCAAAATGTAATCGACATATGCCAATTTAGAAATTGACATATGACAATTTCCAAATCACTACGCTACGAATGCACCAAAAATACACCTCGGAGTACGAGCTCTATCACTTGACTGTTTATGACCCTCATCAATCATTGTATATTTGTATGTTTAGGTCGCTTGTTACATTTTCTTATATTATTCTACAACTATTTCAACATGTTTTTCGTTCTAAAATGAGTACTAAATATCGTTTCATATTGAGTATTAGCTGGTATAAAGTAAATGGCTTAAATAAAAAGGCTTGTTTTTAAAAATACAATGTACGACATAACATGTACATGGTGTAAGAGTCTACATGGATGGAAGCTTATTTCCTGTGCCGGTCTTGGGGTGGTGCAATAACGATGTGTACTTGGAGGGGAGGAGGGGGTTATAGGGGTGGCAAAGATTTTTGGGTGGGCCAAAAGCGGTCAACGTACGTATAACGACAGCCCGTAGCATTATGCATTGCACATCTGTTGGGCGCATTGGATGTCTTTTTGGGAGTATTCTTTTCTGCAAGGAATCACATGTCTTGAAATTGACATATGTCGATTTATACCTCAAAATGGTTGAGAACAATTTTAACCAATCAGGTATAGGGAAGCAGTCACGCAGCCAATTACACAACATAAAATTGATGCAAACAGCGCAAGTGGTTTTAAATAATGGACATATGTCAATGTCCACCCTTGGAAATGACATATGTCGATTTCATGTACATTAGTTTACTTATGGCAATTACAAGTTCTCCTATTGGTCAAAATCAACATATGTCAATTTCTTTCAGCGAAATTGACATATGTCAATTTGCCTATTTATGGCAGCGATCGCACGTCATAGACGTCGAATATTCAGTGCAACAAGTATTTATTACTGAATCTATTCCATTTCCATCTTCTAATGTTTGTTAGCGTAAAATCATTAATACATGTATATTTCCACTATCATATACATGTACTCGACGTAAAATATATAATTGACGATTCATCAACAAACACTCGTTAAAATGAGTTGAAACAGGTTAAATAACATAATGCTTCGAATAAAACGTCGAATAAAAAAATTTGAATAGATATTGAATAAATAGTATTTTCAACTTAAGAATCGTTTGTATCTAATTTTTTGGGGGTCAATTTAGGTTAACATGCGCACACCATAGAGTTACGGCATTCCAGACAACATAGTCCAGATCACTATCCTTTATTTGGCACAGTATCTTGTCAGACGGCTTCAACACCATGGGGTCAGCATCGAGTTCAAGTTCTTACGTAAGTATTATCGGTGGGATACACTTTGATCAGCTCGTAATCGGCGGGCCTTATATAATCGCGCATTAATATCAAAATATTTTATTTTGTGAATATCAAAATATTTTATTTTGAGAATGTTCTTGTGACATATCGTCAGAAGCATCATAAATTATTAATTCAAGTCTATACTTTGTCTGACTTTCTTTTAAACACACAAAATATAGACCAGACAGGTCAACTAATAGCACTCTTAACACGGGTCTACTTTTCGGCGTTATAGTAGTAAAAACTGACAACGGCTCACGGCTATGGTTGCACATCCCGCACCCCCGGCTACAGCATAGACCTACAGCCTAAATCATATACACTATGGCATATAACCGTAATCGAGACAGCGACACAGGCAAAGAATGCACAATCGTGTGCGCATGCATGTCCGTCAGGACAGTGTACACTGTTGGGGGAACAGTGATGAAGGAGCTTATGATGCTGGTTTCTGAACCCCCCCATATCATGCAATACCATTAATTACATTATACCATATGACTTCATTCGCAGTTTCAACCAAACTATGGGGACTTCTATCTCTCTTCCGCACACTCCAATATTGATGCTCGATATGACGTCATAGTTATTGGTTCAGGATACGGCGGCTCCATCGCAGCCAGTAGAGCAGCCAGAGCGGGGAAAAAGGTGTGTGTCCTGGAGAAAGGGCGGGAATGGAGACCCGGAGATTTCCCTGAGACGGAATTGAATTCCGCTAAAGAGGTACAAATGACATTTCATGGGAATAAAACAGTCGGTAAGTTGTTACGCTGTTGGTATCTTATTAAAGTAGCAGGTACAAGCCGAATTACTTACAAAGTGGATTATTCTCCGTGATGATCCTCGGAGTTTTCGTAGCGCCCTTCAGACGTACCCAATTGGGCGCGCTGTCGAGGCCGGCACTAAGGACTAAGCTTTCTTATGCCGTGTAAAAAGCCTACATTTCGCATTTGAGAAACATCCATTTTAAGAGAACACGAAATCAACATTATATTGGAATATTCCAGTTGAAATCCATACACCTCTTATGGAAGACACATGCTATTGCTATCGGAGCACGAAAAAGGAGTGAAGATCAACAAAAAAGTCACTTTGTACCCCGGGATTTGAACCTCGGACCCCTCGCATGCCACGCTAAAGATGGCACCAGCCTCTTGCCACGGGGGTTACGCTAGCCCGGCCAGCGATTCCCTGAGTATGACTTAGGCTGATTGCGTCATTGCATCACGTGGAATGTATGCACGAGCAGTGGTTTTAATAGTGAGCTTTAGTGCGCTCTGGTTGGCTTCGGGTTAACGAGGCATAAATCTAGGAAAAACATGTAAACTAATCTTCCATCCATTATTATCCATTATTATTAGGTGACCCAACCAGTCTCTTTGATTTTGTAATAAGTCCGGATGTAGCTGTACTACAAGGATGCGGCTTGGGAGGCACATCACTAATTAATGCCAATGTGGCACTGGACTGCGACCCCAGAGTATTCCAGGATGAGGTTAGTAATACACGTGTATAGAAGCAGTCCTCGGGGTGTGTGGTGGGTAGAGGGGTGGTGTGGACCCGGATGTAGCTGTACGACATGGATATGGGGCTAATAGGAGGCACATCCCTCATATAAAGTCAGCTTGCCCAGTTGCCTTGAACTGCAACCCAAGAGTATTTCAGGATGTTGTTAGTAATACACGTGTGTGTATTATATAGAAGCAGTCCTCGGGATGTGTGGTGAGGTAGAGGGGTGGTGTGGACCCGGATGCAGCTGTACTACATGGATAATAGGAGGCGCATCCCTCATAAATGTCATTTGCCCAGTTTTACCCAATGTTGGATAATTTTTATATAATATTGAATGGCTTTGAGTGTGATACAAGAATATATTGCACGAGATAGAAAAATATTGCACGAGTCGAAGACGAGTGCAATATTTTTCTATCGAGTGCAATATATTCTTGTATCACATGAAAATAAGCCATTCAATATTATTATTATTATTTATATCAGGCTTTTGCTATGCGGTAAAATGAAAATTTAAGCTTACCTAGCCACCGGGCCTAACCAATGTGTATTGTAATGTAAGCTTACCTTTTGACCTTCTTGTTTTCTGTTCTTTACTCTCCAAAGACAATTTCAGAATAATCATATATAGGTTTATTTGTAGATATGAATTATTATTTCCTGAGGAAGGTTATCATCATCCAGAATTGCCGCGAATTAAGTTTGTGATTTTACTTGTTTATACAGTACGAAATCTCCTGTGAGCCGCGGTGTCTGTATTGTTGTGCTGTTGTATCATGACGCGTGTTGGTAACGCGCGACGCGAACGCGATACGCGTACAATATTTAAAAAAAATATTGTATTGCATCCGGGTATTCTGCAAATATTGTACAATATGCAGTTTTATTGTATCGCTCAAAAGCCTGATATAAATAATAATACCCAATATTGGGCAAATTACTAAAAATAAGTAAATATTGGGTAAAATGTTTACCAACAGGTATTTTACCCAGTGTTCTAACAGTGTATACTTGGTCTAATTACAGTTTATCATGTTTATGAACAACTTAACTATTGAGGTATCAAAATTTTTTTTTACCGAAATAGTTGAGTAACGTTGATCATAGTTACATTAAAATTACCGAGATTTTCCACCATTATTTTTTCAATACTTGCATTTTCACATTACTTTATTTTTTATATATCTTTCTATCCTATAAGGTTTGGCCAAAGAAACTTCGTGAGGATCTAGAAACAATGAACAACACGGATAAAAAGCGAGCATTGGACATGCTACAACCTTCAGTATACCCCGAAAAGTTTCCAGAACTACCCAAAATGGCCAGAATGGCCAAAGCAGCTGCCCACATTGCCGACATAGAATCACTCGATGCCACAAAAATATTCAAAAGGTAACCAGTAACCAATAAGTTGTTTAACCCCATGAGATCTATCTGCCGATTGGCCAAAAAGAAGTTTTATCATCAATTGGCCCAATCAGCAACATTGTTAGAATAATTTTACCACGCACAAAAATTTGGGTGAATTATTAGCAAAGTTCC
This sequence comes from Amphiura filiformis, assembly GCF_039555335.1. Classification (NCBI taxonomy): domain Eukaryota; kingdom Metazoa; phylum Echinodermata; class Ophiuroidea; order Amphilepidida; family Amphiuridae; genus Amphiura; species Amphiura filiformis. Next base: position 30,130,065 of record NC_092646.1, on the reverse strand, counting down.
ATTCTGATTGGTGACTAAAGCGAAGATATCATGTAATTAACAAATCAGAGGCAATGTTAGATCGGCAGGTAGTGCTCAGGGGGTTAATATTAATTGTGGGAAAGAAAGTAGTGGCTAACTTAAAAGATAACCGAACCAAAAGCGTTGGACTAGAGCACCGAAGGTTCGAATCCTGGATCAATGGTCAGTGGATTTTGTTCACTGTCTGTTATTGTTCTCAACAGTATAGTAAACTTATATTTTAAGCAAATGAAGTTACAGCTTTATGGTAATTAATATAAAAAAAGTAAGTGGGAATTCAAACGCTTTTTTGTGCAACAGTTATATATTTATTTCTGTTGTTCCATGCCAAGAGTATAGTAGCTGTGAATAAAGATTGCGATTTATGTGTGGGAAGTGGTTGCAAGCTATTTTGTTTTGATAATTACCCACGCGTTCTGACAGCTTTTCCGCAATTATTATAAAATAATATTGTTTTCGTGTTTTTGTTGTCGCACACGCTTTCAGCTTTTTCTGTCTTGTCATGTTTGTTATTGTTTAATTTCCAATATGTGTCAATATGAACTGGGATAGATGGCGATTTCATGGGGATATGTTTCAAACTTTTATTTTCGGAGAGTTGCCCACACGTTTCCGCATTTTCTGTAAATAAAAATGTTTATAGGCCTATGTTATTGTTTTCCTGTTGCTTACTTTCATTTCATATTGTGTCTTGTGTGGTAACCTGAGACCATAATACCTAAATGGTCTCAGGTGGTAAAAGTTCCTTTTTTTTTTGTCAGTAGCCCACGCTTGTAAAAGTTCAACTTGTTTTTTGTCAGTAGCCCACGCTTCTCTTTCGCATCATTTTTTTTTTTTATTGTTTGTTGGATTTTGAGCTGAAATAATGGAGTCAAATATTCAATTAGAGGTCAAATAAAAAATTCATTCGTTTCATTTTTTATTTTTCAAATGAAAATGGAGTCAAATATTCAATTAGAGGTCAAATAAAAAATAATTCGTTTCATTTTTTTTTATTTTTCAATGTTCATATTAAAATTTGACGTTTTTAAAACTTAAGTGCAACTCTAGATGGGGTCTAAAAAGAAGAAAAGTTGGGGGAAAAAGAAAGAAACAAAAAATCTCCGCCCTCCCTCCAAAGAGGGGGACGTGAAACTGAGGTCTCTGTCCGAGTCCCAGACGACTTTACGTGTATTTGAATTCAATCCATACCCAGCAAACTCAAAACGTGTTTGACATCATTCGCATAAGGTTAGAAAAGGTTGCATAAATCGTTTAAATGTCGGTCTATATAAAGGGTATATAAAGGGTATAAAATGTTTTCGTAACATTCAAAAACATTTTTGAATAATAACCTGCTGCAAATATTCTCATGTATGTTATCTAAGTGTTGACAATATATTTGGCAAAAATATTTGCACAAATATTTGAAAATAACATTTTGAAAACATTTTAAAAACATTGTTGTAGTGTGTTTTCATGACCTTTATATAACCTGAGATTTAATGTTGTTAAAACGTTTCTACCTAAACCAAACTGTTTATAACGTTTTAAAAACATTTTTGTGTTTGCTGGGTACCGCGTTCTTGCACTTGCATGTTTTCTTCTAGTTCTCCGGTTTCCTCATGTATTTTGCCTTCTTCCCTAAGCATGTGTCTGCCTTGTTGTCTCTTGTGACGCAAATGATCTGAGTAACCAAAGCGCCAATAAATCCAAGCACCTACACCAACCCAACCATCCGTGCAAACACAGATGTTCCAATATCTGTGTCCCAAACGTGCTTCTAAAGCTAGCATATAGAAATGCCCAGTCTGCCTGAGAAGTTCCATAATTAGTACTTCCGCACGCGCAATCTCTCCCAGGTTTATGCTACCAAGTTATTTGACGATCGAGAAGTAGCCTGAATCCTTCTGGCCTCTAATGGCGGCGCCTTTTTTTACCCACAATCCTTCACGTTGCCTTTTTCACCAACAGCACAACCCGATGACCGTGCGTAGTTGTTGAAAGACTGAAGGATCCAGCCTAATCGAGAAGCCCTCTGCCTAATTCACTCATTGACTGTGACAAGCTGATGTTATGATGTTATTTTGTTTTCTTTAGGACTCCATTGTTGGTGAACTTCAATGATAAGGAAAAGAACAGTGCAGGAATTCCTCAGCCGGCATGCATTAGCTGCGGCAATTGCTGCGGTGGGTGTAACACTGGAGCAAAGAACACGCTCAACATGAATTACCTGCCGGATGCAAAAGCACACGGAGCGAAGATATTTACGCAGGTATGTGTGTTATAATATACCGTAAAGATTCGCCTAATGGCGCTATTTTTTAGGCGCACATTAAAAGTGCCCTCCCGTAATATTCCCATCATCAAAATAAGGACACGGAACCTTAATTCTTGTTTGGATTTCAGAGGAGGGAGCTCTCTATTTGTACATGAAATTTACCCATAGGCAAAGGAGCCCAAATGCGCCCTTAGGCGAATCTTAACGGTGTTAACAGTTCTGTCGTGTAAAAGCAAACAAACAAAAACAAAATAAAAGCACAAACAGCAACATAAAAAATCTGGAGTCCTGGAAAGATGCATGTGAGGCCTATATTCAATGTTCACGATATCTTTTTAATCACCACTGTGGTCTATTTCAAAATAAAGGCTTATGTTGTATGATGACAGGGAATTGAATATCGCGCCAAGTATATGACAATGCTACTTGATGAACAGGTCTCACATTTCAACTGAGACATGTTAGGGGCGTACCTTACCAAAAGTAATCGCTTCTCCTGTGGAAATTCTTAGTTGAAAAAAGTCTGTTACTTAATAATTAAGGTACTCCAAACGATTTATTTGTCAGGGGCTGTTTGTTATTAACATTTTACATACTAGGTATTTCAAGAGTTAACGACATGACTACATAGTGCAGTCGGCATACTCAACTTCAACTTCACTTTTTGCTGAACCATGAAATGGTATCAGTCCATATTAGTTTATGTTACTTACTAACTAATTTACTTACTTACCAACCTTTTGGTCTGAAATTGCCATATTTTATTTTATGCTATGTCCTTTCAGGTTGAAGTACGAGGCGTAGTCAAAGATCCCGTCTCGGATGGATGGCGAGTTCACTACGTCCACCATCTCCGCAAGCAGAAATCATTCAAGGTGAAGGAGCAAATAGTCCGCGCCAATGTGGTCATCTTAGGAGCAGGAGCATTAGGCTCAACCGACATACTTCTCAAATCACAGATTCTTGGTCTTGAGTTGTCACCCAATCTTGGTAAGAGGTTCACGACTAATGGAGACGCGGTAGGTTTCAGCTACAACGGGGAATCGGTTGTGCGACATGTTGGGAAGCCGCTGGTTAAGATCAGGAAGAAACCCCATAAAGCACCGGGACCGTGTGTCACATCCATTATTGATATGCGTGAGCAGGAGGGTAAAACTGTTGACCAATGCTTCGTGCTGGAAGACGGTACGCCTCCATCGTCAACATCATTACCGTACAATATAGTGATACGATTTCTAGAATCTGGTAAAGACACTACATCTGGCGACGTTCAAAAGACTGGACGTCATGTTATCGGGAAGGGCATGAAGAACACAATTGCCTTTTTAGCAGTAGGTCATGATCCTGCTGCCGGTGAGTTGAAACTGGATGAAGAAACCGATCGAGTGTGGGTGAACTATCCCAACATTGGTGAAAGCGAGAACTTTGAAAGAGTAAGGTCTACAATGGAACACGCAACAACGTCTTTGAAGGGAACGTTCATACCGAATCCCTACTGGGCTGGACTGGCTGCTAAAATGCGAGACACAAAGGGTATTGTTACCGTGCATCCCTTGGGAGGCTGCGGTATGGGCGAGACCGGTGCTGGTGGGGTGGTTAACCACGCGGGACAGGTTTTTGTAGGGGATTCATCAGAGGTGCATCAAGGCTTGTATGTTTTGGATGGATCTGTCATGCCGCGAAGTTTAGGTATTAATCCCTGTTTGACTATCTCCATGGTTGCTGAGAGAGGCATGAGACTTATGGCTGAGGAACGAGGATGGAGTATAGATTTCGAAAGCTCTAAGGTCCTAGGTAAGTTTTGGAACATGAAGAAAATGATTATCAAACTTATTCATTGTAGATTTCCATTGCTCGATTCCAAGTACCCATAATCAATCATTTCAAGTGGTTATGTGTAAAATTCTGATTGGAGAGATTTCATTTGTCAATATCTACACAATATTGCGATTGAAGATCATGTAAATCGTAGAACAGAAAAATTTAGATCAAATTGAATTTTTATTGCAATGGACTATTCCAAGCATCCAAAATAACACTCATACTGCCCCTGTGGAAGATTCGCTGCCACCGCAATTCCAGTTGCACGTTATTCATTCCAGGTTGACATATTTGCCAGTTTCCCAGCCGCAAATTGTTCAAATATTTAATCAAATTAGTTGAATTTTGCACTATTTTGGCATAAAATTAAACAATTTTGTTTGAAATTACAGAATTTTCCACACCTCTTCCACTTTGTATGGATGGTAGGGTAATGGTAGGATCTGGAATAATAAACTGTTGAATTTAGTTAGAATTCCACAATCTTTAGGGAGAGGGTCAAATGGAATAATCCAATCAGTCAGTATAAATGTTAAGATGCTTGTTATCTAATTTCAGTTCAAAAAGTTACACAATTGCACTTAAAACGTTGAAACATCAAACCAATGCTATTCAATAGAAATTCTTTAGGACTACAAGTACTACACTTCATTAATCTGTGATGAATGGTTTTAAAGAAATGAATATCAAAAGACCTACCTGCTGTTACACAAGCGATCGTCTTGGTTTGCATTACCTTGCAACGCTTAACAATGTCCGGTGACTAAGAATTTCCGAATATCAATGTCAGAGATAAACGTTTTGTAGCAAGTCGAGTAAGATATACCAGGAAACCAATGGTATCATCTTCTGTCAAGAAAAAATGTACCAGGAAAATAATGCTTCCTGAGGAAACGAGATGGAACATGGATCCAGATTAGTCTTAAAATTTTAATGTACTCATACAATTGTAACGATATCCGTGCAGTTACTACCAGTATGATCAGATGATAGAATGCATCGATAGGAGATATCATCAGTTAAAATAATGAGCTAGGGCTAGGATTAGCAATGGGCTATTCCAGATGACATCCATACACCCCCTATGGAAGACACTACCTTAATCTCCCACACAGGGGGTGTAGATTTCAAATGGATTCACCGATTCAGGTAACCCCATTTGAAATTCACACTCCCTGTGTGGATTAGTAAGATTCATTCATTCATTCATTCATTTAGGGGGTGTATGGATTTCAACTGGGATAGTCCAATCGCAACCATCAGGACACGTTTATCCCCAATATGTTTGGTTTACTCATAGAATGACATAAAAAACTCATACCGTACCCCACAAGCTCCAGGTCATTTTTAAATTATTATTATTGAAATGAGTTACTAACTTGTGCCACTAAATATGAGACAAATTTTGAGAAGAGTGAAACCATCTGCAAATGGAGAGGGTTTTATGTGATCATGAAATATTAACTTGCAATTAATTTTCTCTCATTAAAGGGCATAAAACAAAACATGGTTTTACGACATTATGGAAATTCAAAAATTGCTCGAAGTTGTATAATTTTTATGATTTCATAATAGGCGCTAATATAGGAGCCACTGAATATTCACTGTCGATATGTAAACTGATCATGATGATTTCATTAATATAGTATGCTTCTTTATTTTATTTTTTTAATAATTTGTCATAAAATTTGTATTATATCGCGAATTAAAAAAATCTGAATTATTTGATATCTGAACGATATTCCTCGTATTCAGCATGTAATTTGGTGTGCTTGAAGTGCTCTCAGGTCCCGAGCCCTCAATCTTTGATTTAGTGCATTATATTACCGCACCCCTCCGATCTCTTCATAATCTGATAACAAACGCATTTTTATGAATCCACAGATTTGGAGTCCACCAGAGCACGACCTGGTATCCGATTCACCGAACGCTTGGGAGGACAGATGACAATCGGAGAAAACACTGGTCCCTGTGAAGTCATCCTCACGATAGAAAGTGAAGATGTTGAACAGATGCTAAACGAGGATGAAACTCATCAAGCCCGAGTCCATGGAAACCTCACCTGTGAGATCCTCTCATCGTGTCCTCTCACTGTATCTAACGGGTATTTCACCATGTTCTCGCTGAGTGAAGATAAGGTCCAATCGCGCGAAATGACTTACACTATGAATTTAACAAGCGCCGAAGGTGCTGTGTACTACCTGAAGGGACACAAACTGATTCACAAGGATTCTGCATTTGAGATTGGTAAGAAGGACACAACGCGGTTGGAGATATCTGTGTATAAAGGAGAAAGTGAGGATGGTGATGAAATTGGGAAGGCAAAGTTGCAGATCAGAGGCGGAGACATCGTGAAGAAGCTTTCCACTATTGAAGTCACGCATACATCGGGCAAATTGGAACGACTGAAATGGAAGACCAAATTCTGCACATTCTTTATGGGCAACATGTGGCAAATCTATGGAGCATTTACATCCGGGTGTACACCATTTGATCCAACAGCGCCACCTAGAGAAAAACGCCCTCTAAAGTTGAATGGCACAGAAGCGAAAGTTTATCCGATCGAGACTGAGGACGGTGTGGAACTGTACCTTACGCGATACCAAGGGGGCTCCAAAGGCCCTGTGATGCTTGTGCACGGAATGGGAGTCTCTTCCAAGATATTTTCTCTCGACACAGTAGACACCAACTTGGTGGAGTTTCTTTTCGCGGAAGAATATGACGTTTGGCTGCTGGAATGGCGCGCTTCGATTATGTTACCGTCTGCCAATGATAAGACCACCATCGATTTATGTGCAGAATATGACGTACCAGCCGGTGTGAAGAAAATACTCGCCGTCACCAATCAGAAGAATATACAGATATTAGCTCACTGCGCAGGCGCAGCGATCACGTGTGCGTCGATTTTGGCGGGTAAACTGCATGGAAAAGTCCGAAATTTGATCATATCTCAGTCAGGGTTCGTCAATGTGCCTACCAGACTCAACTGGTTTAAGGCACACCTGAAGTTACCGCAGATTCTTTACGGTATCGGAGTGGAGGGACTCACGGCCTACACAGATTCAGAACAGAATTGGATGGGGAAGATCTTGGATCAATTTTTTGAGGGTACGGCTGATGTTACCACTGCTTTTGACCAGCATTGCGACAATCATGTTTGTCATAGGATTACCTTCTTGTATGGGCTTCTCTACGAGCACTGTAATTTCAACAGTGCGACCCACGAGACTTTGCATGAACTGTTCGGTTACGGGGATGCAAAGCTTCTGAAACATTTCGCGCTATGCTTCGCCAAAGAGCATCTCGTAAATGACGAAGGAAAGGACACGTATCTTCCCGACTTCAAAAAGGGCCTGAAATCACAGGAATATAAAGATAAGATAGCATATATGGATATTCCAATTCAGTTTTGTAGTGGAGAGAAGAATAAAGCTTTTGACCAGGCGTCAACAGCGAGAGCGCTACAACGAGTTGCAGAAGCACATCCGGGTCAGAATTATGAGAGGTTTGTTGTCCCGGACTACGGGCATATCGATTGCATTATGGGTAAAAATGCAGCCACGGACGTGTTCCCATATTTCCTTCGATTTCTTGATAAGTATGCGGAAGGTTAGATAACCTTTCTGATTTGACAGATTTGGACGAGGCTTATAATACTTTAACTTTACCTTCCTCACTATGACCATGATGGCCATGAGGGTAAGGTGGCCGAGCGCTTGATGACCTCATGTCAGTCGGGTATTACTGTTTATCCCGGATGTTTACACATAGAGGATATCAGGGATGCGTTAGGGTATGTGTGGTGTGCGTGATCAAAAATTTCACATACTGATGAATCCATATAACTAGTAACCGTCCCTTTGTATTATGCCGACTTTTTGTTGGTGAATCACGAAACTTGTGGTTGTTCGTTAATTAGCGCTAGCCAATACGATATTAGAACACTGGGAAAAACACCAGTTGGGCAAAACATTTTACTCAACATCCGGTTATATTCAGTAATTCCCCAACAATGGGTTAAAAATCCCATTAGAGTGGTTCATATGGTACCCCGCAACGGTTGGGTTCTACGGCACTGTTACCCAACTTGAGTTACCCTTTGGGTAAAAGTGTCATTTTAGCCAACCGTTGGGTACGGTGCCACATGAACAAACCTAATATAGGTTGAGTAAACTTTTACCCAAAGTTGGATGAATTACTGCAAATAACCCAATTGTTGGTTCAAATGTTTTACCCAATTGGTTTTTTACCCATAATTCAAACAGTGTAGGAACGGATTATAGTAATCTGGTATCATCCGTATGCAAAAATCAAGATGTTAAAATCAAAAGTATTTCAGTACTACTATAGGCGTACAGTACTTCTGTGGTGTAACAATGCGGTGGTCAACTCATAATAATTATATTTTACGGCAAGATGATATTGATACAGTCAATTAATTTATTTAAAACAGTAAAACAGTTGACCCTTTTTTGATATTTTTTTAAAGTAAGATAAGCAAGAATTTTGTATTTCAAAAGATATTTTAGTAGATATACGCTGGCGAAGTTATGTAATTATCGGATTAACTACCATAGCAATAGGTGAAAACAATTTTTGAATTTACCACGCTGCACTGGTACATTCACGCTGTACCTCTGCATTGAACCATGTCATGCTGATCACTCGCACTTGTAAGATTAGTATCTTTGAAAAGACCGGTATTGTATTCAATATTTGATTGCAGACATACACGGGTCATGAGTTTAACCTGCTTGTAGTGCAGCGCGATATATTCAAAATTATTTTCACATATTGCTATGGTATTTAATCCGCTTTATTACGTAACTTCGCCAGCGTATAATGCACTTCTGTACAGTTCTGTGGTCAAATTGTTATTACACAGGAAAGATGATTAGTAAAGTCTCATATTTTCTGTAAAACAGTAAATTGTACGTTTGTGTATGGATATTTTTCGATGTTAAATAACCAATATTTTTGTATTATCTAATAAGTTGTTATTGGTCAAAACGTTAATGTACATCAAGCTAATATAATAAATAAAGCTACATATTTTGACTGCTCAGTGCCAGAAGTGGTTAGGTGCAACAGCTGCCATGTGTAGCTGCCATGTGTAGATGAGTACAATATGCTGTGTGTAAATTGCCATATGTTTACAGGGCAGCTATTGCACTTAACAACTTCTAGCACCGAGCAGTTGATTTGCTGTAGACAGTAAATTTTACGTTTGTGTATCGATAATATTTTCTAAGCAAAATTATTAACCCAATGAGAACTACCATCCGATTGGTCAAACTGAATTGTGTCCAATTTTGAACCAATCAAGGAGGGTATTAATAAGATCTTCTGCAAATGCAAGTTTGACCATAAATAGTTTAAAGCCTAGTCATAATTGTCAAATGAAATGAGCATTTCAAGTTATCAACCAATCAGAAATGCTGTTAGATGGCCAGTAGTGTCCAGGGGGTTAATAATCATTTAACTCTCTACTTGTTTGATTACCGGTACCTTGTTGTGTGTTTTAAAATAATAACGATCTATAAAAAAGATCCCGTTTTTTTTGGCAGTGGCTGCGCCAGGAATTTTTGGGGGAAGGGGGGGGGGGGTTTGTGAGCAATCGTAATTTTGGGTTTTTACTTGGGGGAGTTCTGACTGAGGGGGGATTTCCATCCCGGGTTTCAACCTCCCTTGTAGCGCCGCCAATGAACATAGTGCACACACCTCTGGTGCACACATGGCCGGTGAGAGGGGGAAGGCGAGTTCTTCAATAATGGGATGTGTCACGCGGACTCGGAGAATACTGACTTTCTTTATACCCATAAGGTAAATGTTACGATCTATTAAAAGGGCATTTCGTGATCCACATCACACTGCAAAAACAAGTGTTTATATTTAAACACCATATTGTGTTTATCAGAGCAACACTTAATAAACACATAATTCATGTTAATGGTCTAACACTAATGTTCATAAATTAACACTTGGTGTTATATTACAAACACTAATGTTTGTAATATAACACCAAGTGTTAATTTATGAACATTAGTGTTAGAAAAATTAACATTAGTGTTAGACCATTAACATGAATTATGTGTTTATTAAGTGTTGCTCTGATAAACACAATATGGTGTTTAAATATAAACACTTGTTTTTGCAGTGACAGCCTCACCCCCACCCCACCCCCATTTTGTTTGGGGTGGATTTTGAAAATATGGAACTTTCCAGGGAAGAGGTGGTGGGGAGGAGGCCGCACCCCCGCACTCGCCTGCGTGTCTGGATAGGCCTACGGCATTATAATAATAGCCATGATAGTCTTCAGATCAATCTTCAAACGAAACACCTTCGGCAAATGGAATACATTTTGTGTCATACCATTTTCATATCAAACGTAATAATAATACAGTTTTGTGTCTACACGACTGTGCAGCTTTTAATCTGGCTACCCAGCAAACACACCAATGTGTTTGATTTTGGTCAAACCGTTTTAATAAAATTTAAATATCATGAAAACATTTTTAAAACTTTTTATATGAAAAAACAACATGTTAAAATGTTGTCAATCTGGTATTGCAAAATATTTTTAGCAAACATTTGTGCAAAGCAAAATATTTTGTCAACACTTTATAAAATTATAAATTTATCACTGATTATGTTAAAATGTTTCCATCGAGTTTTCGAAAATATTTTCTGAATGTTATTAAAACGTTTTATACCGTTTATAATCCAACATTTGTTTGGTACGGTATTTAAGTGTTTTGAAATATACAGTCTGGTACACTGGTATTAGCCTACGGTATTATACACAGATTTAACAAGAAATGTCTTTAAAAAGACAACGCCATGGATGAAGATCATCTTACTATAAATAGGGGAATGTTGTATGTATGTATGTATCTATCTATGTGGGCACATAAAGGCTCCGTCAGTTTCGATCCAAATGTCGCGAAATCATACGGGAGATCGATGAATATACGGGAACGTGTTTAAACTTTATTTGGTTGAAAACGGTCAAGAATTGGCTGCAAAAACAGTGAAAATATGGGTAAAAACGGGGTTTTTGTTATGAAAATCGGTTGTCAGCCTACGCGTCACTGCAGCTGGCAGACAGCGCGTCGGCGCCGCGTGCGTAATGCGCACTACGCCAATTCGCGCGTAAACGGCGCAGAGCCACGCGACTAGCGAGCCAGAGACCAGTGGACATGATAATACGAAGGAAAAATAAAGGACAAAAAGGTATATGGACGGGTCACGGGATTATGATAACGGGTGAACAGATAAATAAAATGTACCTTTTCAATGATTCTACCTGTTCAGTAATTATTCCTCTTATAGTGAACGCTCCCATCTAGCGGGGACCCGCGCGAAGCGCGGGTATGTACACAATGTATTCTTTTTTATTTATTTTTTTCCAGCCATGGCTTAATTCCGAATTGTCACCTAATTTGGGTGTACTTTGTCTTGGGTCCAATCTCTATCATGGAAAGTTTGCTATATCTTTCTAAATATAATGATTGTTTGTTCTAGATTTGTGTTTTAGCGTTTCATATTTGAAAGAACTTATGTTTAATTGCAACATTTCGAAACTACAAACCCAAACTGGGTGCTATGATGTACAAGATTGGGCTACGAGTATGCATTTTACCAAGTTAGCAATAGGTATTTCCTTCATGTTGCCAATGCATGACTTTCTTTATTATACTCAAAAACGGATTTTATTATACATGTACTAGAAAGTTGTTTACGTGCATATAGGCTCCTTCACAGTCGGTTTGTGTTGTGTATATGTTTACAACTGAGCCACTTTTAGACTGGGTTGCCGGGACTACCAGACGAAGAATCTGTTTTTTGACTATAATTTGGCCTCCTATCAGTTTTACTGATAAGATGGCTAATTGATTTGACTATAATTTGGCCTCCTATCAGTTTTACTGATAAGATGGCTAATTGAAAATAAACACTTATTTTGTAAACAGATAATGCTCTGTGGTTATTTATGGATGGAAACTTAGGAAATTGCTATTAATGAAATAATTAATATATTAAACATACATTTTGCTTTGTTAACGATTAAAATCCGTTCAGAAATAAGGTTTTTAGAACATTTTGAACACTTTTGCTCTATGAAAAAGGATACAATTGCACCCCTGCTGATCTGACTACTGATAAGCTGTCAACAAACATTGACAAGTAAAGTGTGACCACTAATTAAACAATAATAATGAGCATTATCTGACCATTCCCTGATCTGACCAGAGCTGGGTATAAATAGTGCACTACTACCAACACTAATTGATGTTGGGAGGGACACTAGTCGTCGAGGGGGGGGGGGTACCAGTAATTGGGGTAGATAGTGGCTTTGGTTTTATACATTTTTGGTACGTGTAGAGCAACCGGGAATCCCTGGGATTGAGAAATCAGTCTTTTTGATTAGGCCAATGAAAGTCGATTTTGAGTTTCCCGTCACCGCCCTCACTTCATTTTCTGACCCTCATTTGAATTCATTATTGTGACTATTTTTAATATACTTTTGAATCTCATTAGGGCTAAACATCCATCTTCAAGTGAGTGAGTGGCAAATAACAACACATTTTACATTCGTGTTAGTCATATAACGAAAGGCAGAAAAATAATGAATAATGAAAAAGTTACCTCACTTGTTTTCAGAAATTATGTGACGGAAACTCAAAATTGACTGTTAGTGGCCTTATGATGTGATTGTAACTACCAGTAAACTATACATTGCGAATAAATATATCTGAAATTAATTACCATGCTTCAATATCAAGGTTAACAGTTACTGATAATAGATAATTGGATTGTCATGAAATGTGGTTGATATGAAATCCCTTAATTAAGCAGCAAACATTCTTAAGGTTATCTGAATTGTTGTAAAACTCAGAGGATGTGATTTCAATTGAGCCGTTTGTTACAAGTATGAATTAAATGTAGACCAATTTAGCACACATTTTCCAATTTAGCTTTCGACATGAAAATTTTGAGTATTTCCTAGTATGTCATTGGTGGTATTTACCAATAAATGCCAATATTTCGCACCCGGTTAGTTGTGCCAAACATTCAAATTTACTAGCTTTCCAAGTACTTGCAATGCAAAATTATGAAACATGATCTTCATCCATGGCGTTGTCTTTTTAAAGACATTTCTTGTTAAAGTTCACAATTATGTAACTCGAATTTGCTATCCACAATACTGCTAGTAAAAAACTGTAAATTTAACCTGAACCTGCAGGTTCTGGATCCTTTCATATATATCGAGCTCGGTCATGCATAAAGTTCCAAACACAGGACTATGACCGAATAAGGAAACTTACGGTTCACAGTTAATATCAACTGTTGTTATACCGTAGCCATGAACTTGGTATTGTTCATTTCCTATGACGATAATGCTCTGGAATTCAGCCGTATTGTTCTGAAGTTAAAGGCCCATTCAGTGATTTGCTCATTGGGAGGATCGTAAAAATCATCAAAATTCAGGGTTTGGCAACTTTGTTACTGTCGTAGATGTGCTATAACGTAAGCCTGCTAATAGTTAAGCTGAAACCCGCATAACAAAAACAATAGGAGACACATGGGGCTTCAACTTTGCCAATACTGCTGTTTTCTTCATTTTTTTAAATTCATTTTTTGCCAAAATTAAAGTTTCATTTAAATAATACCTAATGACAATCTGAATGACTCTCACTTCCTTTTAGGTAATTTATAAACAATTTTAATTTTGTTACACTGGCTGGAATCACTGAATGGGCCTTTAAATTTGTTCGTTGTTGGCTGCCACAAAATAAATATTACCAAGTTTGGTATTCCCGTTATTGTCATAAGTGAAATCAACTGGAATGCAAATAATTATAGCATTCATAAAATAATTCTGGCATTTCAATCATGGATATTTACACATTAGGTACTTATTTGGACTTGAAAGTTTTGAATCGCTTACTCTTAATTCTGTGTAGGCCTATTCCATTTTAAGGCCACATAAAATGAATGAGAACTACAAAAATTAAATATTTGCAAGTGATCCTTAATAAATTAATAAGTAAACAAACAAATAATAAATAAACAAATAATAAATAAGTAAGTAAGTAAATAAATAAATAAATAATAAATAAATAAATAAATAAATAAATAAATAAATAAATAAATAAATAAATAAATAAATAAAAATCTAAAAAAATCACAATGAGAACTACAAAAATTAAATATTTGCAAGTGATCCTTAATAAATCAATAAGTAAACAAACAAATAATAAATAAACAAATAATAAATAAATAAATAAATAAATAAATAAATAAATAAATAAATAAAATCTGACTATCCCAAAAATTGGGGCGAGAGTGGACGAGAACCAAAAAAAAAAAAATCATACGGCCTAAAGAATTAATTTTAAATTCCCATTTTGAAATTGAATCTCCATACGTCTAAGATGTAGGTCCAGTCTTCCTTTAAAGACCCATTCAATGATCCAAGCGAAAGTTAAAAATTAAAATTATAAATTACTTAACAGTGAAGGGTAAGTCATTACAATTGTTTAATAAGAACAGGATAACAGCAGTATTGACAAAGTTGAATCCCGATTAAAATATATGTAACTAATTTCTATACTTAAATTACTTTTCATGTAAAATGTCCTATTTTGCAGTTAACTTTCGGCTTAACCATCACTTGCAGGCTTTGTTGACATGCTACTACCATATGTGCAAAAAAACCCTGAATCTTGATGATTTTCTGAATAAGCAAATCACTGAATGGGCCTTTAATTAAGTAATTAATTCCAGTTTGCCAAAAAACCAGGAAACAATCTTTTCCGTGATAACAAATTGAGATAACCTTAAACAGTACGCGAGTTCTCATGACATGGTTTATTTTTAGCACCCAACGGCTTAGGTTTTGGTGAGATCGCAACAAGAGGTGGCGCTATGTCAGGCAATGTGCTAGCTCTATTTTTCATCATCTCAATACCATCCTCAGACGGTGCATTCCGCGACTTGTCCACCGCCTCTTCTTGGCACATACACGGAGACCTTGCAGGATTCCTGCTTCTGTATCTCTCCAACGTCTCCTCCATGCTTAGTTTCCTCCGACGATGTTGTCGAGTTGGACCTTTATTTGACATGGCGCTCAGTGCATTTTGGTAAGTATTCGAAGGTCGATTCTGAGTTGTTGACGACAACTTAGTTTTTTGGTGTTCGAATCTCCCAGTCGGAGTGACTTCGATACTCTTTCTTTTGGCAACCTTTACTCTGCGAGTACTCTCCAATTTCTGAAACTCGGGTGGTACGATTTTCTGTCTCTGAGTACGTGTCTTGCGGAAAGTTGCCATTGCGACTTTCTGCGCTTTTGACAAAGCTGCAACATCAACGGTATCAAATTCGGGCGGCGTTGGGGCATTTACTGTTTGGACTTCTTCAATAAGCTTGGAGAGTCTTGCCTCCCGTGGTGTAAATGTTCCCTGGTTTTTAATGGTTATGCTGGTGTCCAGGTTTCTGTCAAGGGGCTTCTTGTGTTCGTGCTGTCTGGATCGTCGCGGCGCTTTGACAGGGGAGTAAATCGGAGTAAGATTTACCCTTATGACACTATGACCGCTTGTGTACACACCCAATGTGTCACATTTCCGGCGCCTGTAGTTGAAATGCTCCACAAAACTTTCCTTAGACCCTGGATCAGATTGCCGAAAAGTGAGATTCACTTTGTGAGCGCAGTTCACTAATTTGTTCGCCGAGTCTTTACTGTTGAGAGAATGGCGCGGTACTTTGCGTGGCTGCCTATGAAAAGGTCCCGTCTTGACATCGCTAGCCCTGCATTCTATCTGACGTTTTGCAATGGCGCTTGTCTTTGTAGAGGTGAATGCCTCTCTGATATGTTTAGCTTTGTCTTTATCATTGGTGGCAGCGGTGGGATATTTGTGCAATTCGCTCATGCCAGATGATTCAGACGTTGCTGTGGGTGGATGGTTACGAGGACTATTACCATGGTTACGCGAAATCTGGTCATGTTTAGGAGAGCTTTCACCAGGCCTACGATGGTGACCACCGGTCTTTTGTGGTTTCTTCCCCACTTCTCTGTTGTTCGCCCTTTCACCTTGTGTTTCCACAGAAACAAGGTTATTGTTCTTATCAACATGATCGCACACTTCTACCTCTTTAGGTTTCTCGCCATCAGAATGATCGCCGAGTGTTATCGCCTGCGAATCAGCTTCTTCCGAATCTTCAGCCAAAGCAAGTGTTGTTACCTTGAAATGTAAGCTTCCGTGTTTCCGACCAGCTAGTTGAAGCGCCGTCTGTGAATGGTAAAAACAATGGAGATACATTGTATTAAAGTGAACACTTTCAAACAAACATGATAAACCAATATCGTACCAGTAGCATTGAGAATGTAACGCACTGAGTTAATTAAGTTAAAAGTCTCAGTCGATAGAGTAAGGCTCAGTCCTCATGGTCCCGAGAATGGAAGGGAAAGGGATGCATACCGGTACCTGCTCATGTGGTTGGTCTTGTGCATATCTATATCTTTTGTCTGGAAATCTGATCCTCCTTCAAAGAAACGCGCTTGGACATAATCGGTGGGCAAGGCTGTAGGTGAAGGCCTGGTAAGTCCTGATGAGTGCCAGGTATGAGTGGAGGTGAACGTGGGATGCGTGTCATGGTGTGGGGTGGGGGTAGTGGCGTAGCGTCATGGGGCACGGGGGAATGTGTCCCAATCGGTTTGAAAATTTAGAAAATCCAAAAAGGAAAAGTGCCGGCAAACAGGTGCCCCCAATCATGATCGGTTCCCCCTCCCCCTATAGACGCTACGTAGGGGGTAGATGATTGGTGATGCGGCTTACGCAGTTGTGAATTAATACATTCTTTTAACGTTTTGATACAGATATGAAGTGAAATTCTGTATTCTTAAATTTGTCCAGCTATATGGAAAAAATCATACAAATTTACGAAAAACTTGTAGAATAACTGCTGTAACATCAATGCGTCTATAAAGGCTCGTGGATTTAAAGAGTGCTTACTGATCATCCCGTTTAGTGTATACTTTCAAGTGAACTTACCATTTCAGCCAAAACTGCTTTGTCCTTGTTTTCTTCTTTGGTCCCGTGTGCATGGCGCGCGTCCTTCGTACACTCGTCACTCTTACTCAAGTTGGGCCCTTCGCGTCTTCCCGGTTCTTCTAACCCCTTCTGTAAAATCTTCACATCCTCTCGATCTCTTTTCCTGATCAGAAGATAGTATATCGCTGAATATTCATCAGCTCTTTTGCATATGACAGAATTGGATACGTGACTCGGTTGGATACCGTAGGTGTTCCAAATGTAATCGACAATATCGGTGTCCACGTCCATGCGACTCATACGACCGTTTGTAGGAGGCGTTGCAGTCCGTGGTCTGGGTGACGCAGGCCGTGTTTCGGCTAGCCATGGGTGGGACATGACATCTCGTACTGACGGGCGTGCTCTGGGATCTGGCTGAAGGAGATTCTTAATGAAATCTTGACAATCTGTAGTTTTAGCGTGTGAAAAAAAAAATTATCTCATTAAACTATTTTGAACGAATATCCTTTATTGGACGTCCGGTCCACCTTGGGCATGGGCGTTTCATAGATATTTTCAGGACAGTAATATAAATATTTTCAAGACATAGACTATAGACACTATGTTATCTGGGTTGTTGAAAATGCAACATAATTTTTTTCATTGCTATGATTTTTAGAGATGTTCCATCCCCTGAATAGCATGCAAAAAGTATAATGAAATATACTTGATAGAAAGAGTTTTGGCGGGAAAAGGTCATACAGGGGTCAAATTTCAAAATTGCTTCAATCATTTTTAACTATATATCAAATTATTCCTCTAGTCATAAGGATTCAGAAAAGGTATAGTAGATACAAGATTCCAGGGGCGGTAAAAAGCACATTATCCGTATAAAATTGAGGCCCGGAAGTAAGCCTTTGGAGCATCATTGATGCGCACCACTTTACTGTGCAATCCCATAATGTTCAACGTTCGCAATGAAGATGTGCGCATCGATGAATTGCGCAGTAAAGATTAGACTGTCCCACAGTCTCGGTTCGGTCCGGCCTGGATAATGGAACGATAGGCCTACATAATAACATAATAGCCTATCAAAATATGTCATAGTCCTTCACCCCCCCCCGATTCTAAATACACAGCGCCCAAAACCAATTCACAGCGCCCAAAACCAATTCCTCTTTCTACACAAATTGATGCCACTACACTAATCACACCTCCTGTATTGAACGCTAAATTTCAGTGACCGCTCCCCACGCCGAGACTGTTCCGAAGTGTTAGAGATCTCACTTCCAAAAATCGTTCAACTAAGCACGTGATTCTGGTGTCAATTATATGATAGCCCCGCCCCAGTTTCAATTCAAATATGGTAGCACAAAGCTATGCCGCGTATGTGATGCGCTGCGCTGGAGATCGAGCTTGGGACACTTGTAAACAACTGAACGGTATTGAGCTCATCTGGCACGCGTACGCGGTCTGGGGACATGGTATGCGCAAGGCAACAATACGTTCACTGCATAAATAAATCCTATTCATGATGATTTTATTTAGCAAGTTGAAAATATGATGTTTAAGGTTGTATTTAAAAAAGACTATGCAAAGAAAGTGTTAACATGAAGGTCTTGTTTGCACGTTTTCTCTTCTCATAGTTCTACAGTTTCTCAGGGCTATTAACGTGTTTTATCTGTCATGAAAAGGCCGTAAGCTAGTGTTAAAAAATGCGAGAAAATTACTTTAAGTTTAATGAACATTATGCATAAATTTATACACTAAGTATGGTAAAAGATAAAGTTTTTAGGCCAATCTATTGTGTCGATCAGCATTTCTTATTTCTTATTTTAGCCAATATATCAGGATACTCAAAGTACTAAAACGATTTATGCAGCCGTATATTATGGCCTTTTTTGGACAATCTCCCTCACTTCAGGGGCTGTGCAATAATTATGAGCTGGGGGATTTCCAAATAGCGTAGGCCTACCAACAATCTCTTGCCCCTCACGGCCTGCCACAAATCACTTGCCCCCCGAAGGGCACTCAACACAAATGACCATACGGGTATGCTCCCCGGAAAGACCCCCCTTTTTGGGTTTCGCAGCTCCGAAAGACCCCCTATATTTGACCAAAATAAAGCTCCGAAAGACTCTTGATTTTGATAATTTTAGCTCTAAAAGACCCAAAAATTGCTCATTCCTCATATTTCTTGTTTTTTCAGGCGATTTTCAACCAAAAAGCCAAGAAAGACTCTTGATTTTGACTTTTTGCAGCTCCAAAAGACCCCATTTTACTTGTTCACAGCCCGGTTCGCAGCTCCGAAAGACCCCCTTTTACCAGTACGCCGTCAGCTCCCAAAGACCCACCACCTCAAAATTCCGGGGGAGCATACCCACCAAAAATTTTTGATGTGCCCCCCCCCGGGCCCCCCCCCCCCCCCTCCAGTTTGCATGTCAAATTTGTGGGATCCCAATTTGCAAATTTTAAAAGGTCTAGATAGGATCTACCTATATTGCGAGTGCAGCAAGCGGGAAAATTTGCATATTTAAACATTTCCGTACTGTTTTCCTAAGTCTTATAAGTGCCGCAGACAAGGGGGGGGGGGGGGGGGGGCGTTACCCCGGGGTCCGTAAAAAGTGAAGAAAACATACTTTACTATGGGGCAGTAAAAGCAAAGATATAGGGACCTCAGGGGCCCGTAAATGGTAAAGAAAAGATACCTTGTAATTAAGGCATATTTTCTTTGCTTTACTATATACGGGCCACCAAAGGTCTCTTTTCTTGTCCATTAGGCCCAAGGTATCTCTTCTTTGCTTTTTACGTGCCCTCTGAGGTCTCTTTTTTTTCTTTTTATGGGTCCCTTAAGGGCTGGGGTATGAACGTTTGGACAGTATTTATTTTGGGACATTAGAGCACATCAGACATATCGAATTGCATTCTGAATACGAAAAATGTCATTCTGATATCAAATAATTTTGATTTTTTGAAATTCGCAATTTAATACACATTTTATGGCAAATCATTAAAAATTAATATTTTTGATATTTAACAGTACTTGAAGTAAACTTTATAAATCTGATGATTTATACTTAAAGTGTATGTAGGTGGGATAAAAAGCCGACGATCAATTGAAAATTTTGACCTTTCGTATTGAAGATATGGATTTTTTTCCCCACACACCCAAACAAATTTGCACTTTTTGGGAAAACATCCATATCTTCAATATGAAAGGTCAAAATTTTCAATTGACCGTCGGCTTTTCCTCCTGCTACATACACTTTAAAATATATCATTAGATTTATATAATTTACTTCGAGGACTGTTATATATCAAAAATTTGAAAATATCAAATTTTTATAATTTGTCATAAAATTTGTATGATATTGTGATTTTCAAAAAATGAAAATTATTTGATATCAGAAAGACATGCTTCGTATTCAGAATGCAATTCGATAGGTCTGAGGTGCTCTCATGTCCCACAGAAAATACTGTCGAAACGCAATAAACGCTCATTTTAGATCCGGTATCTTTTCTTTGCTTACATACTCACTGAGGTCTCTTTTCTTTCCTTTACGGGCCTATGGTATCTTTTCTTTGCTTTTTACGGGCCCACTACGGTCTCTTTTCTTTGCACGGGTCCATTATAAGGTCTGTTTTCTTTGCTCTTCTTACGCGTACGGCTCATAAAAATCAAACAAATAGCGGGCCCGTAAAAAAAAGAAAAAAAAAAAAGAGACGTGCATTTAAAAAAAAAACCAAGATAGCCTTTGAAGCACACCCTCTAATAAATATTTCACTTGATTTTCTGTTTGATCATCCTCGATATAATGAAATCTTTGAGAAATCAGGAGAGTGCAGCTTAATCGTGGGAACACTAATTGCACATTTTC
The DNA here is from genome assembly GCF_039555335.1 of Amphiura filiformis. Lineage (NCBI taxonomy): Eukaryota > Metazoa > Echinodermata > Ophiuroidea > Amphilepidida > Amphiuridae > Amphiura > Amphiura filiformis. Next base: position 30,109,051 of record NC_092646.1, on the reverse strand, counting down.
GCGCGCTTTGCCCGCATTGTGCCCATTAGTTTATTATTTGATCATTTACCTTAAAATTGGCAATTTTTCCGCGCTTCGCACGGAGTTTGTTTCAATACCTATGGTTTCAATAAGTCCAATCTGGGAGCAAAACTCGCTAATTCAAATTGCAAATTTTGACCAACTTAACGATTCATACTTGGATCATTTTAGCTTAAATTGGCTTAAAATTGGCAATTTTTTTGCACTTCGTGTGGAAGTTGTTAAGGGTAGACGAGGTGTTGTTGGTCGAAGCAACCAAAAAAAGCGATTTTCATTCTCTAGATCAATAAATTATTGACAAATAACACCTTGATGTTTTGCAAAAGTGCATTCTACAAATTATATAATTTGAAAACTTGCTTAATTTATTGTTGTTAATGAGTTATGTACATTTTACAAAAGTGTTGTTGTTTCAGCCCTCTTTACAACATAACTCAAGAACCACAGGACCTACAAAATTATTTCTGTGATATTTGAATTCTTCTACACGCTCGCAAGGAAATGAGCAATGCAATTTTTGCCAAAGCTCATTACCATTCGAAAGATGTTGTGAACTACCAAATCGCAACACTTTAAAATAGTGTATTACCTTAAGAGAAACTTTATCTAGGACTTAAGAATTGCAAATTTGTGCGCGCTTTGCCATTTGTCTCCTTCAATGTTCATATTTGATTTATTGGCAGCTAAACATGCTACTTTTGCTCCGCTGCAACATTATGTTCAAGGATTTTACACCAACCTCCGTCCCTCACCACTCACGCCACTGTTGCCCCCTCCCCCCACACACACTTACCACTGTTTATGAAGTCCTGCACATCACTGATCAAAGGGTCCCGTGTGTTCACATTGCCCCCGGGCCCGTAATGGCTCTCGGCGGCACTGAAGACGTCCCATGAATATGTGACAGAAATCGCTTGCTTCCCCCCCTACTCAAAAAAAAAAAGTAACATTGCTTGCCCCACCCTTCGAGACGACTGAGTAAAAATGTTTGCCCCAGCTCCAAATTTAATAATTTCTTACAATTTTTATTCATAGATACAGGGGCGTCGCCAGCCCTTTTTCATTAGGGGGTGTATAAGAGTCAATGATTGCCGACGAGCCGCTAGCCGTCTGTGTGCCGACATACCAAATAGGCCTACTAGAGCGGTTGTCACTATATAGCTGAACCATGTTCCTCCTGAGGAGTAAGAAACTTGTGCAAAATGAAGACCTAATTGAAGCGATTTGATGGACCATTTTGACACTATAGAGTGTAAAATTTTAGTTCGAAAAGGCCCAAACAATTGTGAAATGAGCGGTCCATGAAACCTTTTGCGCGAATTTTGTGGACAAGTTTTCCCTATTATTGTAGGCCTATAAATTGTGTTAAGTTAAACAAAAATTGGGAAATGTTGAAAACAGAAGCGGAAATGGTAATATGTTTGGCCACAATGCAGAGGGGTGTCTGAGGGCGGATGTTCCCCCCTTAGAAGTAAGAAACTTTTGCATAATGAAGACCTATAATTGAAGCGATTTGGTGGACCATTTTGACACTATAGGCCTAGAGTGTACAATTTTAGTTTGAAAAGCCGAAAAAAATTGTGAAATGGGCGGTCCATGAAGCCTTTCGTGCTAATTTAATGGACAAGTTTTCCCTACATATTAGCTTATATAAATTGTGTTTAACATAAATTGGAAAGTGTCGAAAGCAAAAAATGGCTACTTGTTTGTGCACTACAGGGGGGTGTCTGAGGGGGATGTAAGAAACTTTGGCAAAATGAAGACCTAATTGAAGCGATTTGGTGGACCATTTTGGCACTATTTTGTGTAAAATTTTAGTTTGAAGTCTGGCAAATATTGAAAGCAGAAGCGAAAATGGCTACTTGTTTATCCACTACGCAGGGGGTGTTTGAGGGGGATGTTCCCCACTTGGTGACAAAATGTGACGACGGGCCCTGCATATTGGCGGGCCGGCAGTAATTTTCACATGCTTTTTTTAAAAACAAACAAAAACAAACAAATCAATATTCATGATATTTTGAATATACTTTCTTTCAATGTTTTTGATATTGTTTGTCAAATGTTCCAATCCCACTTCCTTCAAATCCTTCGGGAACTGATCCCATATTACATTCAGCACAAAATTCTCAGCCTAAAATAAAATATCTTGCATTTCAATTACTCGGGAAAAAATTACTCAATTCTTAAAAGTTTCAAATCACTAATAAATGGTAAAGACACTGTATCACTGTCAAACTCGATCAACATTACGCGTTATGTAAATAAACCAGTCGACTTGATTTAGTCCTATTGTCCATATGCGTACATGTGCGCGTGCGGTTTGCAAATGTTTGCTCATTATTTATCAAGGGAAGCTTCTTCCAATATCGCCTCGCCGCCAAGCTGCATTGATTGGTCGGTAATTGTAGTCGCTTACACCACTGCTTACACAAACGGTGAGGCAGCGAGAACACGGACGTGGTATATAGAAAGATTGCGTGACTCCAAATCCGTAAAAGTGAACTTCCAGCGTTTTGTGGGAGCTGGAAGTCAAATTGCCTACAGACTGGGAGGGTCCGTGTATTGGGTTGGTTTTTAATGCTATGTAATCTACATTACCAGTCGTTCTCCACGGACCCGAGGGAGGGTCTAAGTAAAGATGTACGCAGATGATACGTCATCAGATATGTAATAGCAATAGCAAGGGCTTTCGTGCTGGTGGTGGGTTAATGGATAAATACCTTTAGAGACATGTTTCGGCATCTGCGTCATGTCCTTAGTCACCATCTTCCTCAGTAACACCTTGATGTTAAACGGCTCCACTATGAATGGGAGTGTTCCTGTCAACATGGCGAATGTGTTCACTCCTCTGGAAAGAAACATTTTGTGTCGTAAGACAATTGTTCTAGTTGGGATGAATAAGCCGTAAATGGGGTAATGATCTAAATTGTGGGAAAGGCTTTTACGACGGGATTTATAACATTTAGTTCGGTTTTATGGGGTTTGTCGCCTTCTTCAGGATAAAGTACCTAAGAATGAGACATGTAGGCTGCCCCTTGCCTACTGATGGCTCTGAAAAGAGCCGTTCACTGAAGACCGTCCGTTATCAACAAGCAGAACAAGCAGACAACGCCATTCTGGTAATGTAATTTTTTTGGTGGCTCTGAAAAGAGCCGTTCACTGAAGACTGCCCCTTGTCAATAGAGAACAAGCAGACATCGCCTATCTGCTAATGTAAAAGGTTTGGTGGCTCTGAAAAGAGCCGTTCACTGAACTGGGTAAATATAATTGATTTAACCATGCAAAATAAATACGGCCTCAACAGATATGTCTTATTCCGTTCATAATGTATTTAATTTCGGCACGTACGTGACATGGCAGGTAAAAAATATTTTCTATGCGAAAAAATAGACCTAAAAGGCTACTTGTTTGATCATATTGTAACCGTAGTACTTTCGAGTCCTGGTTAAGTCATTGAGAAGGAGATGTGCTCGGTGAAAATTTGCACTATCTAATATACTCACACACTCCACACGTCCACCTTGGCTCCATATCTCTTATTGGCGATGATTTCTGGTGCAGCGTACGCCGGGCTGCCGCATTGAGTTGCTTGCATGTCTGCGCGTATGCGACCATTACGTGATATGCTTCCAAGGAAATTACTCAAGCCAAAATCTACAAGAAAACAACACAAAGTATTTGAGGGAAAAGTAAGTGAACAGATAAATTGGTTATAAAAATTATGAAGAAAAAGCTATAGGTTACAGCATATATATACGTGTCTCAAAAGATCTTATGTTTACGGTTTTCAGGATGTTCATCATGTTCTGTTACAAATATGTTTGATGATGATGAAGATGATGATGATGAAGATGATGATTATCTGGTTGATTATGATGTTGTTGATGATGATGATGATAATGATGATGATGATGGTGGTGGTGGTGATGGTGGTGGTGGTGATGATGATGATATGGTGATGGTGATGATGAGTGGTGATTCAGAGAGAGAGATGATGACGAGATGATGAAGATTATGACAATGGTGATGACGGTGACGATGATGGTAACGATGACGATGACGTTGACGACTTAATGATGATGATGAAACAATGGACGACACAAACCATTTCAACACTCTAAACATGATTAACACTAACACGTTAATTAGATAAATATGCAAACGCTTTACCGATTAGCTTCAAATTGCCAGTGCCATCAAGGAGGAGATTTTCAACTTTCAGGTCCCTGGTAAAAAGAAAATACAACACGCAATTTAAACACACTTCATGTATACGTTTACCCCCCCACCCTCGCACACACCCGTCCCCATACCACATACCCATTACATGTATATACACAAGGTTTATATGGATCAAACAATATCTGAATCTACGAGTACTTCTTTAGAATCCATTCGACAATCATAGCCGTTATTGGCAGAACACTGGTACCTAGAAGGTCCCAATTTCAATAGTCTTTCAATGTCAAAATGTCAATGATTTTCTACTCGGGGTGTTACTAGTAGATTGTCACACGTGTGCTTGAGCGGCATGTGAAACCTTCTCAATTCCCCTACTGTATACTGAATAAAGATCCAGCGATCTGGGGAAAGCGTGAGGGTGAAGGAGCGTACATGCTCTTTGCCTCTCATGTTGTGCTAGTTTCAAAACTGCAAAGGAGTTCCTGACGGTTACCTTCGACGTAGCATATAGGCTATACTACAGTGAACACCGGGACGGATAATAGTACACCTTACCTATGGAGAACCCCAGCTTGATGCATGTGATCAATCGCCGATAACATCTGCCGGACAAATCGTTTGGTCGTTTCCTCCGTCAACTTGCCTTCACTACATATCTTGTCTAGGAGTGGTCCCCCCGTGCACAACTCCAAAACCATGTAGAAGTTATTGTCCGTTTCCATTACTTCATATAGGCGAACTATATGCGGATGGTGGAGGGTTTGTAGGATGGCTGCTTCACGGCGCATATTCTTGCGCAGGTAGACATCGTCTTTGATGCTCTTTTTGTCGACAACTTTTATCGCTACCTTTGAAATAAAATTGGAGAGAACATTATTATGGTAGTACAATCTCAATATGCCAAAGTCTTCTGCAGCGTTATATTTGCCTAATCGTCTTATTTTAATGAATCAATATAATACTGTGTAAAAATTCGTTAATAAGCATATGTGCCTATATATTTGTATATTTGCAAATATTTGTAACACATATATTTGTAAATTAAAAGAAATTTTTATAAATAGTTTAACAAGCTACCCTAAATATTCGTTCTTGTCCAAGTAACTCGTTAATAGGCACATGTGCTTATTAACGATTTTTTACGGTATTGCACCTCAACAATGATGTCGTGATTTACGTAACATGATAAATACGCAGACTGGTTGCTATAAACGGCGTCCAGATAACACCCTATGTGATTCACCGAGCGCGGGGACAGCGACAATGGCATATAAACAGAATTCACTTTATACGAACTTTTAATAATCGTCATAATTTCTGCATATTGATGAATACCAAATTACTATAAACCGTCCCTATATAACTCGTGAAGTGTCCTACGCGGTTCGCTGAGCGCAAGCAACGACAATGATACAAACGGTTCTATAGAGGTTGTGAATATGACGTATCATATCGTAAATATGGCGGCGGGCTACTCAAATGCATGTAACAAAAGCATGATTGCAATCTAGCGCGACATTTCATCTCACACACATAACAAATGCACTACGATCAAATAGGTTGATGACAACATTTAATTGAATGCACCATGATTGCGATGAAGGACACCGGGCCAAATCCTTTGTTTGGAGGCAATCAATAATTTCATGCACAACCTCTATAGACATTAAAATACAAAAAGACCGGCTTATAGATATCAAGGATTCGTCGGTATGCATTTTACCACGTGTAACACGTGTACGTACGTACATGAGACTATAATGTAATACTGTGCTCAGGAATGCACCTTGGATAACCGGTAGCCTATTACCTTTAAACTTCCATTATAATGGTAATTCAAAATCGTCCGATACAGAAGGCCATAGAATTCAGACAAAGAAATTTATTAATCGTTAAAAGAATTGTTAAACAATAGCTAATTATTAAATCAAAGACCTGTATAATGTTTAATGGTTGCTAAGATATTGAACTGTTTTGCATCTTATGAATAGTGATTAATGAATCCGATCCATAAGGCCGTATTTGGTTACTTGGCGCAGTCGACTCGGAGGAAGAGCAAGGTCCACATTTTTGAAAGAAATTTTCGCAGTAAAAACTGCGCAATCTGCAATTGTTAATTAACAACATAATAATTATACTGCCATTTTTAGGTTTATTTTGGAAGAAATATGATTCGTATATGTGATGTGATCAGACAAGCAAAATATATATGAGATATAGCCAAACAAAGGAAATATTTCCTTACATCCCCGTCACGTAATTTGAGAGCACCATTCCATTGGCATATATCAGGGGTTGGGATAAGTAGAAAAAATATATACAATTTGGGCGCCCAAGCTAAATTTTCGTCAGGAGGGACAGTGGCGGCGGAAGTATTGAAACAAGCATATTTTGTGGCAGTATGACTGGGAAATTTCAGATTATTTTAGTTCCAAATGACGGTGAATTGTGGCAGTGTGCGCGAAGTGCGAAACATTTGGCAATTTTATCCTATTTTTTTAAAAGCAAAAACAGGGTGTTTTCTGGCTAAAAATTATGATGCAAAGGACAATTGTTGCTTATTTTTTCTTCTCTTAGGGTTTGTAGCAGTACATGTATGCTTCGACTATATTTATAAATACGTTTTTATATATACGCATGTGACCCATGGGCAGGACATACCAAGACCAGCAAGCGTGACCAGATCCTCATGCATTGACCACTATACAGAGAAAGGGATAGGAACTCTGTAGATAACTATATCATCAAATTTAAGTATAAATTGAATAGCAAAATTATTACACATGGGGGATTCCGAATTTGTAATACTTATCAAAGTGTTTAAAAGTGTTTGACGACGAAAAAAATATTGAACGACGGAAACGTTTACAATAGGCCTATAATCAAAAAGTTGAACAAAATAGACAATTTTGCTGCACAGTACTCTCATGTTGTTCCGCCTTTACATTCAAATGTATAGGAAGACCACTCGCTACGTGCTATGTAAAAGGTCACTTCGAGACCTATTGTCTACAAGCTGTTAATGGCAGCGCGGATGTGGTCGGATGTCACGTGCGTATTTATAAATATAGTCGAAGCATACTGTCCCCCATGGAAAATTTCGAGGAACGTGCCCCTCGCCCCAGACTGGTACGCCGCGCCACTGGCCCCACCCATAACACGGACTTACCTTTTCCCCAATAACACTGTGTATTGCCTCCTTCACCTTTGCAAAGCTCCCTTCCCCCAGGATCTTCCCAACCAAATACGGACCAACACGCTTCGTGTGTGGATATCGTCCCGTCTCGTCCCACGTTTTCTTCTTCATCGTCCCAAGATTTTTCGACGCGACAGCTGTCTCAGCCGGGACGTGTCCTTGTCCGAGTCTGTCTGCGAGACGATGCAGTGTGTCTCGATGGGTTAGATCCAAATTCGGAAACCTTTCCGCAAGTGTATCTACAAGCGGCATGATGGTAGTGGTGGTTTAACGTCTTTCTGTATGTGTATGTCGATTTCCTTCAATTTGATTTGTTTTTCTTCACACTCATCAACTTCGTAAAATTTCTTCAATCCCGTTATTTCAAAATTAAGTTGGCAAATCGATAAAAATGTGTTTTTAATGTAGCTGCCGGCGGCCGGTCCTAATTCTGGCATGGACAAGAGTCCACCATACATAAGACAATATTATGGTGATAATCGTATCAAGGCACTCTCCTTTAGAAGTTCAGAAACAACAAATGAAGAAATCCTCTCTCCTTCGAAACAAAATGTAGCTCAATTATTCACATAAAATCATGGCTTTTTGCCAAATATGAAGATGATGACGGTGACGAAAGCTTAACTTACATCGTTCCACGGTATGTGTTTCAAAGTAAATCCAATTTATAAGCGTAATTAAAGCAGTAGGCCTATTCTCTCTAAGCCTCGCGTGTCGAATGATTTAATGATATACGAACAACTTTCAACCGACGTTTCTTGAAATTAAAAATTCATTAAACCTCCTCATTCGTTTCATGCACTTTAACAATACATAATTATCAATGTTCGCAATTGTATTCTAGTTCTAAAATGCTTAATGAGCTAGCCATGCAACCTGACTCCAACTCTAAGCACTTCTGAAATTTCGACGTTCCCTATAATATTTTCGTCGCACAAGTTACACGTAGGAACTTGTAAGACGCATAATTTTGCTTATACAAGCGGTTGTACAGCTCCAAAGTCACCAGTTTTCATTGGCCGAAATTTGAGCTTGAATTTGAAAGTTTACACTTGAAATCAGACGCAAAAGAAACTGTCATAAGTTTACGTGGAAGCTATATCTCAACAAACACGGATACAGCTCTTGTAAGAACAATATAAGTGTTTACTTTGACCTGGAAAAGTCTTTATACAAAGTTGTAAACGAATGAAACCTTATCTCTAAGGCTACTGTAACCTAAACTGAATCCACTACCTTGAGAAACATTACGCGAATGTAACTTGATAAGCGGCACATTATTCGCTTGGTTGACTGTGACGGTTAATGAGTGTTTTAATTTGCACGAAAAAAGCACTGTATGAGTGGAGCACAGTTTGGTTTTATACATTAACAAGTCCTGTATCTGAATCTCTATATAGTAGCATATTCACTTGAATCCATTTCCACAGGCCTACTAACCATAAACATTCCAACTTGAATATTTTCACCTTTCTTCCAGAACGTTATCGTATACAAATACGGTACATGTATTTACTGCATGCCTCTGAGTGTAATTCGTCATCAGTGATTTTGCAGAAGAATCATTTTTATGCTTCAACGTGTTTACTTATATTTTTTTTAAACATTTATTTAATTGAAATGAATTAATTGCTTCTAAGAATTGCAAAATATCTTAAAACGATGTGCATTTACCTATAGTTTCATAATCCATTGATAACTAAATTTCGACGTCCAAAATCCAGTAGCGTAGCTAGGGGTTATTTGCACCCATCATATCAGCAAACACAGAAATGTTCTTAAATTTCTTTTTTTCAAAACGTTTTAATAACATTTAAATGTCGGGTTGTATAAAGGTCATGAAAACGTTATTAAAACTTTATTGCAAATATTTTGGGCAAACATATTTTTTCAACCCAAAAATAACATTCTGTTTAGAATGTTAAATAACATTCTGTTTAGAATGTTTTGTATCAAGTTTTCAAAAATGTTTTTGGAATGTTATTAAAACGTTTTTATACCCTTTATATAACCCAATATTTAAACGTTTTCTGTAAAACATTTTGTGTTTGCTGGGCAGTAGGTTATAAAAAATGTTTTTTTTTAATGTTATCAAAACGTTTTATATCCTTTATATAACCCGACATTTAAATGTTTTCTGAACCTTTTGCGAGCGAATGATGTCGAAAACGTTAAGTATTATACGGTAAGTATTATACCTAACAAAACATTCTGAGGACGGGCATTCGGCATGCACATGTATTCTAAAGCGATAGTTGTTTTGGAAGCAAGATTGGGCGATTAAATAAGTTATGAACCAATGAGAGGCGCTTATTTAAGCTTTTACGTTTGGTGCTGGACAGTCATGACAGTATGATTCAATTCAATCATTGGGTGAGAACTATGCGGATAATCTCGCGGTAGCAAACGAACAACATTTATACAACGGTCAGTGTCAACACCATCAAAATGAAACCCTACTCTTACCTGATTGCGTGTCGAGTCAAACAAAAGGGAATTCGGCATGTTATATCAACAGCCTGATTGAAGAAACAATATGGTGTAATTAAAGTTGTAAAGTAGAAACGAATTGATATAAGAAACTCGTAGACAGTCTAGGTAAACATGGTATGGACCTTTAATTGACCCATAGCCATGATAGCCTATCATCAACATGATCAAGTATGTACAGTATTTAGAGCCCTTTTAAGATAAATAGTCTATACCTTTTACATTTAATTTATACCCCATTTAATTACCCATGTAAAGTCCAAACTGCACACTATTTTAATGTTGTGCACCGGAGTTTCCGTTTTCTTTCTTACCCGACCTTTTTCTTCTTTTTTTTAAAAAACATTTTTGTATATATTCATATGCCTATCCCACAACTGGCAGTTTAAATGGCTAAAGTATATGGTGATTTAAAAGTAATCGGAGTTAAACAATATAATAGGTAACATTCAGAATTATTAAAAGAGAAAACATTATTAATTGGATACCAACTTCTATTCCCCTAGTGTTAATGCGCGTCTTTACGCCCAAACGACTCAAGCTAAACAATAAAAATCCAAGATTTACATTTCGCTCTTGAAAATTACTCTAAGCGATATTGTCTTTTGAAGTATGGCGGACACAAAATGAAAGGGCGTACTTTGATTTGGGTAATCTTTTGTCAGCTGAGAAAGCATACAAACGATAATACCCAAATTTGACAGAATAGGGATGACATTCGCCTAGGTACTTTTACTTTGACTGATGGATGCAATGATAATATCTGCACTCTCCTTCAGCCCATCCTCCATAACCGCGATTTTTCAAGATGTTCATGGATTTCCCATGGATGGACAAATGTTCATTTGCAACATCAATATGATCAGATTGGTCAATATACATTGAGCATTATTTTACATTAGCACTATTTTAAGCGAATGACCGTGGCTATATATAGTAGCATCATGTATAGAATTTTATCAATTAGATGGTTCATTAGCGTTGTATTTTGGGGTCCACAGAAATTTACTCGAGGCAAAACGGAATGAGGCCATTGATAGGTCATGTAGGTTGTGAAAATCATCTCTGTGCGACGCGAGACGTGAAAGCAGGATGGAGAAGTATTCCGAGGAAAGACTTCTCCGGTGGCGGCGCCACCGGTGGGAGGACATGGAGACAATTTCCACTCTTGCATAACCCCCCTCAGTTTCTCCTAGTAAAAAACATTTCCACTTTTTTTTTCTCCCTTGAAATTCACTTTCTCCTCATGCTTCCCCCTCCATAAAATCTCGTACCCGTCACTGAAAGTTACCGTTCCGAATCTGATGGCGGCGTATACTTAGTATTAGAATTGATGACGTCACTTTCTCCCAGAGATGATTTGCAAACAGTGTTTGGCTTCATCATAATTATTACACTTCTCTATTGGTAGAGCTGAGTAAATCTTCCTGGCATTTTCTATGAAACTACTTTGTAACAGTAGGGTCCAATGCTCTTTAGACCATTTCAAATTAGTAGTTATCTTTTCAAAATGTTGAATTGTCAACTTATTTTTCTTGGAATTTAAGCACAACTTTAACATACTTTGTAACATCAAACCCCAAACTTTGAGGAGAAACTTTATGAGTATTTGTTATCTAGTTTTGCTAACTCTTGTTCAAACTCAATTTCTTTTTCTTTCAAATGTGCTTCGAAATCCTTTTCTTTGCGTGCTTTTTCTTCAAGCGCCACTTTCCGTTTCTCCATATCTAATCTTTCTTGTTTTTGATTCGCTGACTTGATAATTTCCAGTTTTCCTGTTTGGTCTATTTCTATTTTTCGCAGTTCTAACTGAATTTTCAACTCTTCCAATTTAACTGCATCCAGACCGATTTCAGTTTCTACCTCAAGTTTCCCTTCCAACACAGATTCATCAAAAATGTCTTCCCCGACCAAAATATCAATCAAGGCATTTTTGATTATTTGCTTTCTTGTAGCTTGTTTTACTTTCAAGTCATAACGTTTGGCAAATGCTAACAAATCAGGCTTCTTCAACTCATCAAACTTCTCCCAAGTTATAGTTTTAAGCAACTCTTCTGCATTGAACGCCATACTGTACTTTCACTTTGAGACTCAGTAATACAACTTTTTTTACAGTGTATTCCCGGACGAAGCCCCCAATTTTGTTACGAGCCGTAATAACTCAAGGCCAAAATCACCTTTTATCCAAATTCACATGAATGCACAACAATAATACACTGTTTGATTAAGTTAACAAATTCTAAGTCTTTAATGAAAAGTTTAATATGATTGGACAATATCCTAGCATTATAAACATGCATACATCAACAAATTACAACTTTAATTCTACAATGTTTACTTATCCGATTCTCTTCTTGTTGATGATGACAATGTTCCGTTCGAATAATGTCCAGTTCCAACTTTGTAATTATTTCACAGCAATGGCAACGATGATACTTTTACCATTCACACAATATCTTTTGGAAACAGGCCTCCCTACATATCAGCACTGTTTCCACTAACATTAACAGATGTATTGTTTCATAAACCAAACGTCAGCTTTTAGGGAGGTTATTCATATTGCAGCACACAGAATTTCCATAAGTCTCCTTCTGTTCCACTGTTCCTTTTGGTCATCTGATCCGCTTTCCCGGCAAACAAGTTTGAGTGGTTTCCGGTATTCCTTCCCAGCAAACACAAAACGTTTTCGACATCATTCGCAAAAAGTTATAAAAGGTTGTCAGAAAACGTTTAAATGTCGGGTTATATAAAGGGTATATTAAGGGTATAAAACGTTTTCATAACATTAAAAAACATTTGTTGGTAATTTACTGCACAGCAAACACAAATGTTTTACAGAAAACATTTAAATGTCGGGTTATATAAAGGGTATAAAAACGTTTTAATAACGTTCCAAAAACATTTTTGAAAACTTGGTACAAATCATTCTAAACAGAATGTTATTTTGGGGTTGAAAAAATATTTTGCAAAAAATGTTTGCCCAAAATTTTTACAATAACGTTTTAAAAATGTTTTCACGACCTTTATATAACCCGACATTTAAATGTTATTAAAACGTTTTGTAAAAAACATTTTAAGAACATTTCTGTGTTTGCTGGGTGCAAATATTTTAACATAATGTTATTTAAGTGTTGACAAAATATTTGGCCAAAATGTTTGCAAAAATAGTTTACAATGACATTTCGAAAACATTTTAAAAATATTGTTGTAGTGTGTTTTCATACAAAACGTTTTAAAACGATTTCATGACCTTTATATAACCCGACATTTTAATGTTATTAAAACGTTTTTACCTAAACCAAAACCCAAAATATAACTTATTTAAAACGTTTCAAAAACGTTTTCGTGTTTGCTGGGTTAGTCTCTGATGACCAAACTCAGTCATACCTGATGAAGTCCTCCGATGTGTAGGACGAAATAATTATTGTAATGAGTAAAATTTACCTTGGTTTCGAAAAGCATAAAATCCAAAATGTTTATTTATTGAACAAACCTGATGAATCTATTCAACGAAACCTATTTATAATATATAATTTATAGACCATTCTGTCACATTCAGCTTATTTTAGCAATGGGTTTTACATATTACATTATGCAATGCACTAAAATGAGCGATCTGGGAATTCCTTATATGGTATTAATAACTAGCTCTGATTGAGTGTGTTTACTGTAACCATTTTGGTAACCAAAGGGGTTTCCCCTACAATATGTTATAACACATGAACTCTTGAAATGGTGTTTTTTATGTCTCATATCTCTCATAACATAGCTTTAAATTGTAAACAAAGATAAATAATCAGATTAACTTACTCAGGGCATATCACAATTGGTTAAGTAATTGTGGGAAATGTAAGTCTAAACATTATGCTTAAATAATTCACCTATTTTTGATGGTATCTACGGTTCTGAAATAATCTTGTTCGAGCTTTTTTTAAGAATATAAACAGTCGTGTCCTCACACCTGTAATGATGAATTGTACGTTGCTTTATTACAGTTTCTAATACACCGGTCTCCAGACATTGCTGTAGCTTGGTCTCCAAAGCGTGTCCAAACTGTTTAAATCTGTACCAAAAATCACCGATATTGAAGGTTATGACGCCTCCTATAATATATGGGTAAAAAACAAACACACAAACAATCAAAAACATGCACCACTATAAATGTGGAAGTAAATGATAGCTAATGATAGAGCAAAATACAAGAGAGGTTGCGGTTTCCACTTTCTGACTCCTGTGTGACAAACAAAACATAAAACAACTGGCCACCCTGGCTGCGACCTTTTTGCTTTAATATGTTGCAGATAGGTCAAACTATACTTTTTCTGAATCCTTGAAATGAGTGGCACATTTTTTTTGTAACAGTTGTTGACCTTTGATTCATCCCTTAACGTGCATTCATTTTATGAACATCTAAGGAACCTAAACAGAGTTGGTTTGGTTTAGTCCTGGTCTAATACGTTCACATCAAATTGATTACTATTGATTAGTTGTGTTAATAGTATGACCACTCAAATAACTGGAAACTTTCTTTTTGTGAGGTGTTTATCACGTGTCCTTACCGGGTTTTACGACACGAATTATCTCTGGTAATGCGTCCGCTTGAATATTACATGAGTTAACGCTTCCACCGATGACAACACAATCATAGCTTCCTATTGAAATAACAACAACAAAATAAAGAGCAACCGATGCATACACATGTATTCAGTACATGCGCCATATCCTTTACTGTGGGATATAACTCAATCATAGCTCCCTATTGAAACAACAAGAAAAACAACAACAACAACAAGAAAATAAATGCATACACACGTATTTAGTACATGCGCCACATCCTTTACTAGGGCAGATGATTCATAGCTTCCTATTGAAACACAACAAAATAAAGATCAACCAATGCATGCACATGTATTCAGTACTTGCGCCACATCCTTTACTATGGGAGATTACTCAATCATAGCTTCCTATCGAAACAACAAAATAAAGATTAATCAATGCATGCACATGTATTCAGTACTTGCGCCACATCCTTTACTATAGGATATGATTCAATCATAGCTCCCTATAACAACAACAATTACATGCACATGTTTTCAGTACATGCGCCATATCCTTTACTATAGCATGTATAGGATATAACTCAATCATAAAACTTCCTACTGAAACAACAACAAAATAAATGCATGCACATGTATTCAGTACATGCGCCATATCCTTTACTATGGGATATTCCTGGTGTGTTTAATTCCAAAAGACAACGGCTAATATTGTAAAGGTATATCCAAATTTCAAGAGGAGAACCAACCCTAGTCATTTATGTGGATCCAAATTACATTGGTCTTGGAAATAATGTGATTTCTTGATGTTTATAGTTTCCCATTATAGATCACCATTTTGTTGTGACGATAGTGCCGCAAGCCATAGACGTGCATCAAGTACACGCCGTATGTGAACATCAGTGCATCAATTGCACGACGCGGGAAAATGTCTTGCCTATGTTTAAAGAATTGAATCACTTCTTGTTGACTATCTAACCGTGCGAACACAATCATCTCGTAGCTTCTCATCTCCGGATATATTTTGTTTGGACTGTTCATTTCTTCAAATTTACTGCTTGTCAGGTACCGTAGAGCACGTGAATTATATCAAATCCAAGACAATTAAGTGTCATTGGCTTAAAGAACTGCGAGATGCGTATGTTTGAATTTCTGTCGTGTCTCAACTTACCTGTCGGAATAGAAGTAGGACTTTCCTTACTTATCAGTTCTCTGTATATTTTGCCATAAACACCCTCTGGTTGATTCTTTATCATGTCTTCTACAGGCTCAAGACCGTCAATATTTTCAAAACCAACCTTCTTCATCTGAATATATATAAATCCGTATTTTGTTTCACTTTTGTAAACGTTTTTCTTTAGTAAAACAGTCACATATTACTCGGGTCATAATTTAGGTAGCCCCATCAACAAAGGCTTGTAAATACAAAAAGAGTATACAAATAAGATCATTAATATTCATAAATGTGCAAATAACCGGACACAAAACTATACAGCACAAGAGTAATCATACTCTATCACCCTGACCGGATTAGAAGTTAATCGACTATTGTGTGTGAGCTGCAGGGTGGAGTAATTGAATTTGAGGCAAATATGCAAACAAGCTCAGGCAGGCAAAATCTGTAAATAATCTCATTAATATTAATAAATATGCAAATTAAACGAAGCAAAATTATACAATACAAACACTTACCTGAATACCTAGGAATCCAGAACCAGCCGCAATATCAAGAATTCGACATTTTTTGTCCACTACAAAGGTTGATATAATATTGGCAAATGCACGAAGACCAACAGTGTATGGACTTATATGCGGATGCACGGGATGTTCGTCCTGGAAAGGAACGAAGTTTTTATTTTCTGTTTAGTATTTGTTTTAAAGTACAAACTCCACACAAAGTACTGCAAGATTGCTGATAAAGAAGAATTCGACAAGCTGTGAATTGAACATTCATCCAATATGAGCGAACACTAGCGATTTGCAGCTGCGCCCAATGAAATGCGCACTGACGTCACTGCCACCTCAGGGTAAAAATGGTGTAGCACATACTTCACAATTTGGTCCTATAGAATCCGTGTAGGCACCACTGACTCTTAACATCACCCTGGTGGTGTAATAAATTGTATCAAGCATAATAATTAACATTTGCTTAGTGTCGTTGTTTTTCAGTTAAATAAAAAATGAAAGCACTGTGCAAATGTTCACGGTACGATACAAAGACCCCGGGTATCTATCGGGGACATCGATAGATATAAATAACTTGAAAAATAACTTGAATAACTTGATAGTGCTATAGGACCACATTAGATGTTGTGCCTAAACCTGTCTTCAACATGAAGTATATTTACACATGTATCCAGGAAATGCATACATCTATGCCTAATGAGTAATAATTCCAATAATCGCAGTGGCTTGGTTCGAATGTACCCTGGGTGGTGAATTCCTGGGGGTGAATTCTCATTGTCTGCCAAAAATCGCTTGGTCGGCCCTCCCCCCTTATTTCTATTCAATATTACGGCATAGTTGCCTAATTCTGGCAAAATGTCACAAATTCTCTGAAACATCTTCACTTTTTCCAATTTGTTGAATAAAATTTAAAATTGCAACCCAAAGTTATACCAAGAAGCCAAATTGTGTCCCAATTCAGGTATAACTCTGACAGATTGAGATTCTACCCACCTGTCCACTGAGAACCCATCCCGGGGCTATGTACACATATGAAACAAACACCATAAAAACAAACAAACAAACAAACAAACAAACAAACAAACATGTACATTTAGATAAACATCCACATTACCTTACATAAAATTGGACTCTCTCACCAGGAGGCCAGTTCTCAAGTCTTTGCATTCTTTTCTGCTCCAGTATGTGGTAATATTGTTTCATATCTTCATCGGTCTTCGATGCAAAATAAGCAGCTTCTTCTTTTGTGAGAATAAATTCACGGCTTTGAATAGTAGAAATCTCCGACATTTTGAGTGAAAGTACTATATTCTTTAGCGTTCACAAATCGACTAATCACCAATGTATGATATTAAGGTGAAAGTCTATTTTAGTACGGCGCAATTAATTTTGATACTCCATTCATACATGAACATGTAGACCGCATGCCACATGACCTTGATTGATTCACCAGGATGATTCACGCAATCGCAAAATACCCGGGGGATTGAGTCTGTGGTATACGGGTATGTGGCTGTGCCACGGTTTTGAGCATGTGGCTAGCTGTACACCTAGCCCCCCCCCCCCATCCGGGCCTGTGAGACACTGTCTAGCTTCGTGGTCGAACAGAGGCGTACCGGGACGGAATTATTTTTGCCGACTACAATGTTCATTATGACCCATCCCATGATTATTTGAGCCACGGCTCTCGAGAATCTAAAAAGATTGGGGACACCAACTTATGTATAATGCGTGAGATTTCACTAATTAGACCGCTCTTTGCGTGAGATTTACTACCTGCGTGAGATTAAACTACCAAGGCGTGAGACCGTGAGAATGTGACCGAATGCGTTAGACTCACCCCTAATGCGTGAGAGTTGACATCCCTGTACCGCATTTAACGTTAGTTGTGGACATTTTAATTATTTTCTTTATTTTCCACCCGACTTACCCGGGTGAAAAATAAAAAAAATTATTAAGTATTCAATTGATTAGCTAAATACGGCGCCTCCGTCGAATGAAAAAGCGCTTTTCTTCTTTTGTCCAACTTGGGGTGGCCTATGTCCATGGTTTGACCTTTAAAATGATCCACCCGTATGTGACTGTTGATATCCTCGCGGTTGTTTGATGTGATCATTTATTAATTTTTCGAACAAAACATTATATAATGTTAATTCTAGACCTGAATAATACCAACAGCTATCACACTAATAAACTAACACATATATCTTGTAACAATTTTTAACATAGAAAGTTCGTTTCTATATCAAAATATTCATCCTTTTCTGCTTTTTAGTGGTAATTTTAATTCAACCTATACATTTGTGTGCAAATTGAGGGCGCTAATTATTTATATTTTAGATTTAAATTGGCCAAATAATATGAGCTATACCTTACATTTCATGATAATAAGTTTTTTTTAAATTCCCTTGTCATTTGTTAGTCTGTTTGCTGATGTTCTAATACCATTTTACAAGTGTCTAACCCTTGAAAAGATGCAAACAAGATTTTAGATAAATAGCGCCAGCATTGTTCAACTTTTCTGAAATATGACTTAGTTTTACATGCAACAACCGTGGTGGGATGACATATAAAAACAACAGCATCTCATCCATGGAAGCATAACTATTATGAAATCATTTCTGCCGCGTCTTGATGCTAAATGTAGCACTCATATTAATCAAATCTTGATCAGTTTCCTCATGGAAGAAGAATAGAGCACGAAGTGCGATGGAATTGCAACTCCATTCATCGATGTGAGGTCAGCGATCGTCACGCTTGCAACATGTGGACGTAGATGGCAGCAGCATTTTTCTTTAATTAGCATAAGTCTCCACAGCACTACGCATATTTTTTTTACGTAGCTTTTGTGAGCTTTTAGTACTATCGTGGTGGCAGCAGCATTTTTTCTTTACTTTTCCAATATGGCGCCGCCCATGAATCAATTTGGTGCCTTTTGGCGACGCCATCGGACGCCATTTAAGCGCACAGTAATACACAGGGAAAGCCGACGCTGTCGCCACCTTTTTGTATTGCGCTAGTATATGAGTTGCAACGGCCTGGTTTCCTTATTAGAAAAAAAAGATCTATTTTGGTGAAAATATGTATGTGTGATACAACGTAGCCTTAATGCAAGGCGTAATTACTTTTGAGATTTTTGGTCCTAATGCAAATCCAACATAACAAAACTACTGTTTGTTTAAACATGTCCATGCATCACCTCCTGATAGACTAAGCTATAATATTGTCTTTCCAATACCCGGAATACCATATAAATAAGACCCCCGAGCGCCATCTGCCAAACACATCAGCTATTGCAGAATTATTTCCCTCCATTTGCAATATGGACGGTAAATAATAATATGATAAACCATGCACGCTTAGAGCGCAATACCCTTTATTATAATGGAAAGTGAAACATCCAGGGAGAAAACCGCCGCTGATATTTCAATTAAAATACTGAAAATTATAGAAAATATGCAGTAATCTATAGCAGGATTAAACAACACTTGATTCTACTTTAAACTATTTTGAGTATTTCATTAACTCCCCAGCAAACACAAAACGTTTTCGACATCATTCGCAAAAGGTTACCAGAAAACGTTTAAATGTCGGGTTATATAAAGTGTACAATAATGGTATAAAACGTTTTCATAACATTAAAAAAGACTTTTCATTTTTGCAGAAATTTTGTCACTACTTTTTGTACCAGTTTTGAGTTAATTATTTTATTATTTGAAATTAAAGTATTTTGATCATTTCTAAGAATTTTAGATCATTAAGATAGCACATTCCGTTCAGAAGTTACATGATTCTAAAGGAAATAGGTGATTTTACACTTTTCATCGCAACGCACCATTTTCAAAGATCTATTTTACTACAAATACCTTTTAAGTGAGAATGATATGTTGAAAATCTTGGAAATGTTTTATTTTTTCCTTGCCTATTTCTTTATTCATTATGTATATAAATGATCTAATGAATATTTATTGGTTGAGAGTAATGCCTTTTATATGACGGTAATTTAAATTGTAGTACAAGATGCATTGAGATTAGTAGATTGTGTGGCAGAATGGTTATAGACTGTAGTGTAGACAGTGTCTGTTAGGTTAGACCTTGTAAGAGTTATTAGAGTGGCTCCACAGTATTCCACACTTCAGTGTGGTTTCTGAGTGAAGAATTACTGGTTGACACGAAGCTATGGAGAAAAAGCCCAGGAGAAAAAGAAGTGCAGAGAAGATTTAGAAGACAGTTCCCAAGAAAAAGGAGTATCCCATGTCAAAATTTGATATGGGCAGTTACAGAATGGATCCATCCTAGGTGCTAAGTTCATTCAAGATGGGGCTTCACCTCACACTGACATAGTCGGAAGGCAGAGACTTCAGGAACTATCTTTCTCAAAGTACATGTAATGTAATTTCATGTTATATAGACTAAAATGAGATATTGATTGAGAGTATGTATGCAATAAATAGTTCAAGTGGCAGTGAACCTATTCATCTTGTGTTGTGCAAGTAAAACTTCGATTACGACGATCTTCGTTTAAATGACAATATCTTCCAGATGCATCACCCTATTATCTTCAGATCAATAAGTTAACATATGCTCTTTTCTATTAATAGTAAAAAAAACTATATTAATTAGCAATTTCATATTTTTCATATATTTTTGAAAATGTCACATATCCCGGTACCAATCATTTTGATACACCCTGTATAAATGGTATAAAAACGTTTTAATAACATTCCAAAAACATTTTTGAGAGCTTGGTGCAAATCATTGTAAACAGAATGTTATTTTGGGGTTGAAAAAATATTTTGCAAAAAATGTTTGCCCAAAATATTTACAATAACGTTTTTAAAATGTTTTCATGACCTTTATATAACCCGACATTGAAATGTTATTAAAACGTTTTGTAAAAAATATTTTAAGAACATTTCTGTGTTTGCCTGGTGCAAATATTTTAACATAATGTTATTTTAGTGTTGACAAAATATTTGGCCAAAAATGTTTGCAAAAATAGTTTACAATGACATTTCAAAAACATTTTAAAACGATTTCATGACCTTTATATAACCCGACATTTTAATGTTATTAAAACGTTTTTACCTAAACCAAAACCCAAATATAACTTATTTAAAACGTTTTAAAAATGTTTTTGTGTTTGCTGGGTCGCTGGTTGTTTCTGCTTGTATCGTTGTTCTACTTGAAGTCTAATAGCCCACATTCTCGGAAGATGGCAAAGTGGAGAAAAACACATTATGGAAAGCGAATATTATATGTGACCTGCTACCACGAAATGAGCGCAAAGTCGCAAGTTGGTAGTCTCGAGACGCCCTGGCTACTGTGTTGGTGTTCTTAGTTTTACACGCACCTGTTCAAGCCAAAATTATGTCTGTATGTCCTTTGTGAATGGAGGCACAATGGGCCATTCACGAAGGACATACTACTGGCTTGTACAGAGCTAAACAGATGTGCGGCAAACAAAGAACATTAACTCAGAAGCTTGGATATCTCGAAACTAACAACTTGCGACTTTACGCTCATTTCGTGGTAGCGGATCACGTAGTGTGCTATCTTCAGTAGATGGTAGAGTGTACCAGTAGAGTGTACCAGTGCATGGAAGAATTACCCGCACATACTAGTTCAAAAATAACGTCACAAACAATTTGTTTATAATTTGTACTCCCAATTCCAGAAAAATACAGCACATTGTTTTATGGATTAAAAAATGTTATTCTCTTTTGCCCGAATGAAACATAGCTAAATCCTAATCCTTTATTAAAATAGGACTTTCATTGCCAGTTAAAATTAACTAAAGGATTATGATTTAGCTATGGTTAATTTGGCAAAAGAAAATATACAGGCATCGCACAATAGCACAATTAAACATGAATTTACAAATGGAAACATTACATGCATAGGCAGATATACCAGAGTAAAAACTCCGGACATACCTGCCTGTGCGGGGACTCGAACCCCAGACCTCTCGCTTGTCGGGCGAGCGCTCTTACCACTGAGCTACACAGACTGTCCCTGATAAACAGGACTCAAGTCTGGTACTTATGGATATGAGCAGTCATGCGGGGCAAACAGTACAAACAACACATTACATACCAGTGTACGAGATCAATTAATGATGCTTACCCGCCGGCCTAATATAATCATGCAAACAAGGGAAGAGGCCTACGCATCATACACTGGAACATGGAAACATGGAAACATTACAAACTAGCGCACGAGATCAAATTAATGATGCTTAATCGTATTCTTAATATATCAATATACAGGGGAAAGAAGAATTACGCATCGCACACTAGCACAATTAAACATGAATTTACAAATGGAAACATTACATGCATAGGCAGATATACCAGAGTAAAAACTCCGGACATACCTGCCTGTGCGGGGACTCGAACCCCAGACCTCTCGCTTGTCGGGCGAGCGCTCTTACCACTGAGCTACACAGACTGTCCCTGATAAACAGGACTCAAGTCTGGTACTTATGGATATGAGCAGTCATGCGGGGTAAACAGTACAAACAACACATTACATACCAGTGTACGAGATCAATTAATGATGCTTACCCGCCGGCCTAATATAATCATGCAAACAAGGGAAGAGGCCTACGCATCATACACTGGAACATGGAAACATTCAAACATTACAAACTAGCGCATGAGGCAGCCATTGCACTTACGACTTTCTTGCAATCACAGGACGATCTGATTTATTATTTTTTGCAGGTACTATAATATGAAAGACAGAAATAAAAAAAAGACTAGTTCGCGTCTGACGTCAGGGCAAAGGCACGCCGTGATTGGTTGCCGACCTGCGCCTTTCTTTTCATAAAAAAAGTAAATTCTAGACTCAAATTTCTTTACAGACAGGCAAAGTTTCTTGATCAAAATATCAAGAAAATTTTATGCTCTGCTCTTGTACTTTGTTTGTTTGATTATTCTATATCTTCTTGGCATGCTGGCACACATAAGCAGAGGAGTAAAAGCCTACAAATTGCTCAAAACAAAGTTATTAGATTCATTTTAAATAAGAATTACATGTATCATATTACAGAAGATGATTTTAAAGATCTTAATTTCCTTAACATACAAAATAGGGCAAAACAACTCAGGTTGAACCATGTTTTTGATATTTTTAATGAAGTTGGCCCAGACTATCTTAGTTCAAATTTTACCAGAGTTTCAAACGTGCACCAATACAGTACCAGAAACAGTGCTAAAAATTGTCGTGTTCCAAAATCCACTACAATCACTTCTGGCTCTTTTTATTATAATGCCATTCAGGATTGGGCCAACTTACCAAGTGCAATCAAATCAATTTCTGATAAACCAAGTTTCAAAAAGTCTGTAAAAACTCATCTTTTTAACCAAATTTAGTTTCTAATGATTTTAATCATGTTTAAATACTTTTTTACTTTTAATATTCACTTGTATATATATATATATTTATATAAATGTAATAATATCTGTGTTTATATTTTTTATATATTTATTTGCATGTTTTGGTTTTTATTTATGCTTTTTGCCCTTCTATGTATAAAGGATCCCTTCGGAAATAAGCCTTTGGGCTCAAAGGGCTATCCTGTGATATCTCCTTGCTTTGTTTTTTTTATCTGTATTATATGTTATATATCTTAATGCATTTTATATCTATTTACCTTGTATTGTTGTATCATTGTATGTGCAATATGGAGATACCGAATCAAATCAAATCAAATCAAATCAAAACGGCATTTTCTGTCTAGTTGTCAGAATTTCAGACGCGAACTAGTCTTTTTTTTTTATCTCTGTCTTTCATTTTATGTATCTACTTGGGAGGGAAAATATGTTCAACAGTATACTTTGATCAGTCAGTAATCGGCGGCAAATATTAGGATTTTATCACTACGCCGAAAAAGTAGAATCACGTATAGTTGATCTGTCTGGTATATATTTTGCGTGTTAAAGAAAGTAGCGTAAGTACAGGACTTCAATTAATAATTTGTAATACTTTTGGCGCGATGTCACAAGCCAATTCTCCAAAATAAATAATACTGATATTAATCCGCGATGTGATAAGGCCCGGCAATTTACGAACCAATCAAACTGTAGCTTAATGCTATTTAATGCTCTGCGTGCTAGCCATTGGCTTCGACATAAAATGACCAAGTTTTGAGATATTTTTTTCAAAATATAAAGAGCAATCTGAAGAACTATTGAACTAATACTATATAGGCTTGTTTGTTCTCATTTAAATGCATTTTTCATAGATTCCAAATATGTTCATGAAAATGTTTTTTTTTAATTAGAAAATTGAAACTTGTCTGCACTCGACATCTGCCTGGTGAGAGTTAATATATCTTCAGTGGCGGCACCATGAATTTTTTCGGGGGGAGGGAGGGATGGGGAAGTGAATTTCAGGGGAAATCGACAAATTTTGCGCAAAATTGCCGCAAAATTTGAAATTTACGTAATTTAGGGTTTTACCTCAAAATTGGGGGAATATGGGGGGCGCAAATGACCCCGTAGTGCCGCCACTGTATAATATCTTGTTCAAGATTTTCTAAGAATATAAACAGTGCCGTCGTCATAATTGTACATGAACACGGTACGTTGCTTAATAACAGTTTCTAGTGCACCGGTCTCCAGACTTTGTTGTAGCATGGTATCTAAGGCCGGCCCAAAATTGTCGAGCTTATACCAAAAGTCACCGATGTTGAATATGATGAATCCCCCTTAAAAAGAAAGAAACAAAAAGAAGCACCTTAGTACTAGAAACACAGGGACGGCGCCATTCGGGGATCCCCACCTTCGAAACTAAACTCAAACCCCGTCAGATAAAAAAAATCCCTCTGAAATCCGTAAAAACGTAAAAATAAAGTTAATTTTTTATTACTTCCGTGGTCTGTGCTGTGCGCGTAGTGTACACGAGAGTAATCACAGAGTTGATAAACATTCACGCTGATTGGCTGATCAACGGTCTTGACAACAAGACGGTTTACCCATTGGTGCGTCAGCGCGTAGAAGGGGAGGAGACCTCGCAACTTTTATGCGTACCTGGACCACGGAAGTAATAAAAATAACTTTACAGGTAAATTGGGTAATTTTTGGACAAGTTCGAACACTCGGATAATGCTTGTGGCACATTATAGCGCGGTACAGAATAAAGCATGAACGTGCCTTGCATTGCGTACATACTTAGTACGCTACATGGACGCAACAGGTACGCTCGAGCTTGGCCAAGAATTACTTGTAGTTACATTATCCATTAAGAAAAGTATGTTTTTAAATTCATCATTATCATTTACCTGTGTTACGAGTCGTACTTGACTCAAGGCCAAAATCACCTTTTACCCGAACTCACACGAATGCACAACACAAATACACTGTTTGATTAAGCTAACATAATCTAAGTCTTTAATTGAAAACAATGTATGCTTGGTACATATAACAACAATTACAATAAAATCACACAATCAGTTTTATTCTATAGGTACTTAACCAGCGGTCTTCTTGTTGGTGATTCTAGAGTTCTTGCAATGTTCTGGACGACTGATGTAATATATCCTTATTCACTTGTCCTGCGAAAATCAGCGAAGTCCATAGTACACTTGCATTTATAAATCCTTGCGTATAAAATCCTCATACGAAAATGATGATGCTTCCTCCAATCTCCTTTGCACTGCTATCTCCACAGATATATCTCCTTGCGCTGCTTTCTCCACAAATATATCTCCTCGCGCTGCTTTCTCCAAAAATGGTGTTTCTTTCACCAATCACTCTTTTCCCAGGGAACAGGTTTCTTTAACACAGCTCCGCTGTTTTTTGACAGATGCGTGGCCTTCACAAACCCAGCAAACTCCAGCAATTTGACAGAAGAACTTTTAATCCTTTGATGAGGAAGAGCACTTTTGTGTGCTCGCTGTCTTCTTCGTTGCTGTATTAAAATTAGCTCAATTATTGGCTATATAAACTGGTTAAAATGTACTTCTTTTTTGAAGCACGAAGACCATCACACACATGTGGAGTATCTCAATCTCCCATGGCATTCTGTAAAGTCCCAACAAAAGCCTCCAGCTTTTTATATCAGTACTCATGCAAAAAAACCCATCATCTATTAATAAACCATTACTTCAATCACATTTTCACAACATTGCTGCAATCTTGGGATTTCCCAAGATTAATTATACACATTCACCTTTCACATTACATCACTTCCTGGGGTTTTTTTTCTGACTATGTTGCAATATACTGAACTGGGGATTTCCAAGTTCCAAACATAGATCTGACTTTGTTTACAATAATTTGGGGGAATTCCAAAATGACTTTCCACACCATTATCTTGCACGTACAAGGGGTTTTCCCATCTCATGACTACTTTCAGCTTGTAAACAAAGTTAAATAATTAAATTAAATCAAATTACTCAGGGCACATCACACCCTCCCCTTAAAAGAAGAAAGTTCGAATGTAATGAAAACTTTCTTAAATGTTTTCTTCTTTTACATCAACTTCAACATATTATCAACTTTGAGTATTTAACTCATCATACACAGTGACTACTTGTCACACACAACTTCCCTCTTAAAGGAAATTGTTATTTGTCAGGTTTTATGCAATTCTGGACAGGGCATCAGCCATTACATTGTCTTTTCCCTTAATATGTTTGATGTCCAGATTGTACTCTTGCAAGGTCAAACTCCACCTCACCAGTCTTTGGTTTTTGTTCTTCATCCTGTTGATGAAGGTGAGGGATTGTGATCTGTGAAAACAAGCACAGGGTATACTGTGGTACCCAAATACACATCAAAATGTAGCAATGCTAATAGCAATGCTAGACACTCCTTCTCAATTGTGGAGTAATTTCTCTGGTGCTTGTTGAATTTCCTTGAAAAGTAACAAATGGGGTGATCTATTTGATCTTCACCCTCTTGCATCACAACACCTCCACAACCTATGTCACTGGCATCAACAGTCAACTTGAACTGCTTCTGAAAATCAGGTGCAGTAAGTACTGGTGAACTCATGAGTATTGATTTGACTTTGTGAAAAGCATTTTCACACTGTTCTGACCACATGAATTTGGCATCCTTCTTCAACAAATCAGTCAAAGGACTTGCTATCTCTGAAAAGTTTGGACAGAACTTTCTATAATAGCCAACCATTCCTAGAAATCTCATGAGTGCCTTCTTGTTTACAGGTGTGGGGTATTGCTCAATTGCTTCAACTTTGGCTTTGATAGGTTTCACCTGACCTTGACCTACAACATATCCTAAGTATGTGACTGTGGCATGGCAAAACTCACTTTTTACCAGATTGACTGTCAATTGTACTTCAGACAGCTTCTTAAACAATTGATGGAGTTGTTCCATGTGTTGTTCCCAAGTTTGACTGTAAACAATCAAATCATCTACATACGCTTCACATCCCTCTATGTCTGCCACAATTTGATTTACCATTCTCTGAAATGTTGCGGGTGCGTTTTTCAACCCAAATGGCATAACTTTGTATTGGTAAAGACCAAATGGTGTACAAAAAGCAGAAATCTCTTTGGCACGGTCTGTGAGTGGAACCTGCCAGTACCCTTTCAAAAGGTCAAATTTGCTAACAAATTTTGCATTCCCAATTTTGTCTATGCAATCATCAATTCTTGGAATTGGGTACGAGTCTGTCTTTGAATGAACATTTGCAGCTCTCATGTCTGCGCCCAATCGGTATGAACCATCAGGCTTGGGAACAAGTATACACGGTGAACTCCATTCACTACTACTTGGTTCTATGATATCATTGTCTAGCATATAATTGATCTCATTCTTGAGATGTTCCATTTTCAATGGATTGACTCTGTAAGGATGCTGCTTGATTGGTTTTGTATCACCAACATCTACGTCATGAAATGCAGCATTTGTTCTACTTGGCGTATCAGGAAATATATTGTCAAATTTGTGAATCAAATTTGCAATTTGACTTTGTTGATCTTGAGAAAGATGACCTAACTTTGAGTCCAAATTAGTGAGCACATCAGAATTGTTCAATTTTACATTATACTCTTTGTGCTCCAGCTCTTTATCCTGGTCAAATGTGACATCAGAATTGTCATCTGTCTACATTGGCGATTTTGTCTACATCGGCATGTTTGTCTACATTATCAGCATGTTTTACTGTACACACAGGTTTTGGAATGCCACTGTCACTTCTTTCAACATACTCTTTGAGCATATTTATGTGGCATAACTGCCTGCTCTTGCGTCTACCAGGAGTCTTGATAATATAATCTACTTCACCCACTTCTGACTCTACTTCACATGGGCCATGATATCTGGCTTGTAATGGGTGTCCTGGAATTGGAAACAGTACTAGAACTTTGTCACCTGGTTTGAACACTCTCTCTTTGGCATGTTTATCATACCATTGTTTCATTTTGGCCTGACCCTGTTTCAAGTTTTCTTTGGCAATATCAGTTACTCTGTTAAGCCTATGCTTAAAATTGGAGACATAATCCAACAAATTGATATCTGATTTCTCATTGAGCCACTTTTCTTTCAACAACTTTAAGGGTCCGCGTACTGTGTGTCCAAACACTAACTCAAAAGGACTAAATCCTAAAATCCTAAAGTTTCCTGAACAGCTTCCCTAGCAGCAAACAACAACAAGTGCACTCTCTCATCCCAGTCTCTCTGAAATTCCAAACAATAAGTCCTGATCATGTTTTTCAATGTTTGGTGGAACCTTTCTAGTGCACCTTGTGATTCTGGATGGTAAGCACTTGAGGTATACTGTTCTATACCTAATTGATACATGACCTGCTGAAACACTCCAGAAGTAAAGTTTGATCCTTGGTCTGACTGTATGGACTTGGGGAGCCCCACAAATGTGAAGAACTTGGTTAAAGCTTTCACTATTGTCACTGCTTTAATATTTCTCAAGGGTATGGCTTCAGGAAAGCGTGTTGACGCGCACATAATTGTCAGAAGGTATTGATTACCTGACTTAGTCTTTGGTAGGGGGCCTACACAATCAATAATAACCCTACTAAATGGTTCATCAAAGGCTGGAATTGGCTTCAATGGAGCAGGAGGTATTTTCTGATTTGGCTTCCCTACTACTTGGCATATGTGACATGTTTTGCAATATTCAGAAACATCTTTTCTGAGAGTGGGCCACCAGAAATGTCTCAGAATTCTTTCATGAGTTTTCTTAACACCCAAATGCCCTGCCATGGGACTATCATGTGCTATGTTAATTACCTCAGTGTGGTATACTTTTGGTACCACAATTTGGTGCACTACCTTCCACTCTTCATCGGCAGGTACATCAGGTGGGCGCCATTTTCTCATTAGCACATCATCTTGTTTGTAAAAACACACAGAATTTTGTTCTGCTTCTTCTAGGGTCAATGCCCTTTGATTGATCTCTTTGAGTTCTGGGTCATTTTGCTGCTCCAGAATCAGCTTGTCATGACTTAATGGGTCTCTCATGGTTTCCCCAATTTGTTCATGCTCAGAGGCTGTGTCATTTTTAGGGTATTTTTATCCCCAGGAGAAGGAAGTTTATCTTCTTTCTCATTCAACTTTGACACAAAGTGTCTTCCAAATTGTAGCCTAAGTCATCAATTTGGTTGTCCTCAATTGTTTCTAATGAGGCTTTCTTACTCATTGCCCGTGTCACTGCACATGCAGGAAATATCTCCTTTTCCTCACTATTATCATCCTGCAAACAGGGCTTATCTCAGTGACTATTGGGTCAGGAAAAACCTTCCCCCCTGCCAGATCATTTCCTAGCAACATGGACACTCCCTTGACTGGCAATTCATGTCTAACTCCTATGGTTACCGGACCAGAAACCAAGTCAGATGTCAAGTTTGTGGAGAGGTACATTAAGTATTTCCATCCCAATACCCTGGATCAAAGCATTACCTGCTGAACTATCCTCATTAAAGGACAAAGTTCCTTCCAGAATCATAGACCGTGCACAACACGTATCTCGCACAATCTTAATGGGCTTTGGACTACCATCACACCCTCCCCCTTAAAAGAAGAAAGTTCGAATGTAATGAAAACTTTCTTAAATGTTTTCTTCTTTTACATCAACTTCAACATATTATCAACTTTGAGTATTTAACTCATCATACACAGTGACTACTTGTCACACACAACTTCCCTCTTAAAGGAAATTGTTATTTGTCAGGTTTTATGCAATTCTGGACAGGGCATCAGCCATTACATTGTCTTTTCCCTTAATATGTTTGATGTCCAGATTGTACTCTTGCAAGGTCAAACTCCACCTCACCAGTCTTTGGTTTTTGTTCTTCATCCTGTTGATGAAGGTGAGGGGATTGTGATCTGTGAAAACAAGCACAGGGTATACTGTGGTACCCAAATACACATCAAAATGTAGCAATGCTAATAGCAATGCTAGACACTCCTTCTCAATTGTGGAGTAATTTCTCTGGTGCTTGTTGAATTTCCTTGAAAAGTAACAAATGGGGTGATCTATTTGATCTTCACCCTCTTGCATCACAACACCTCCACAACCTATGTCACTGGCATCAACAGTCAACTTGAACTGCTTCTGAAAATCAGGTGCAGTAAGTACTGGTGAACTCATGAGTATTGATTTGACTTTGTGAAAAGCATTTTCACACTGTTCTGACCACATGAATTTGGCATCCTTCTTCAACAAATCAGTCAAAGGACTTGCTATCTCTGAAAAGTTTGGACAGAACTTTCTATAATAGCCAACCATTCCTAGAAATCTCATGAGTGCCTTCTTGTTTACAGGTGTGGGGTATTGCTCAATTGCTTCAACTTTGGCTTTGATAGGTTTCACCTGACCTTGACCTACAACATATCCTAAGTATGTGACTGTGGCATGGCAAAACTCACTTTTTACCAGATTGACTGTCAATTGTACTTCAGACAGCTTCTTAAACAATTGATGGAGTTGTTCCATGTGTTGTTCCCAAGTTTGACTGTAAACAATCAAATCATCTACATACGCTTCACATCCCTCTATGTCTGCCACAATTTGATTTACCATTCTCTGAAATGTTGCGGGTGCGTTTTTCAACCCAAATGGCATAACTTTGTATTGGTAAAGACCAAATGGTGTACAAAAAGCAGAAATCTCTTTGGCACGGTCTGTGAGTGGAACCTGCCAGTACCCTTTCAAAAGGTCAAATTTGCTAACAAATTTTGCATTCCCAATTTTGTCTATGCAATCATCAATTCTTGGAATTGGGTACGAGTCTGTCTTTGAATGAACATTTGCAGCTCTCATGTCTGCGCCCAATCGGTATGAACCATCAGGCTTGGGAACAAGTATACACGGTGAACTCCATTCACTACTACTTGGTTCTATGATATCATTGTCTAGCATATAATTGATCTCATTCTTGAGATGTTCCATTTTCAATGGATTGACTCTGTAAGGATGCTGCTTGATTGGTTTTGTATCACCAACATCTACGTCATGAAATGCAGCATTTGTTCTACTTGGCGTATCAGGAAATATATTGTCAAATTTGTGAATCAAATTTGCAATTTGACTTTGTTGATCTTGAGAAAGATGACCTAACTTTGAGTCCAAATTAGTGAGCACATCAGAATTGTTCAATTTTACATTATACTCTTTGTGCTCCAGCTCTTTATCCTGGTCAAATGTGACATCAGAATTGTCAATTCTTGTCTTGTCTACATTGGCGATTTTGTCTACATCGGCATGTTTGTCTACATTATCAGCATGTTTTACTGTACACACAGGTTTTGGAATGCCACTGTCACTTCTTTCAACATACTCTTTGAGCATATTTATGTGGCATAACTGCCTGCTCTTGCGTCTACCAGGAGTCTTGATAATATAATCTACTTCACCCACTTCTGACTCTACTTCACATGGGCCATGATATCTGGCTTGTAATGGGTGTCCTGGAATTGGAAACAGTACTAGAACTTTGTCACCTGGTTTGAACACTCTCTCTTTGGCATGTTTATCATACCATTGTTTCATTTTGGCCTGACCCTGTTTCAAGTTTTCTTTGGCAATATCAGTTACTCTGTTAAGCCTATGCTTAAAATTGGAGACATAATCCAACAAATTGATATCTGATTTCTCATTGAGCCACTTTTCTTTCAACAACTTTAAGGGTCCGCGTACTGTGTGTCCAAACACTAACTCAAAAGGACTAAATCCTAAAATCCTAAAGTTTCCTGAACAGCTTCCCTAGCAGCAAACAACAACAAGTGCACTCTCTCATCCCAGTCTCTCTGAAATTCCAAACAATAAGTCCTGATCATGTTTTTCAATGTTTGGTGGAACCTTTCTAGTGCACCTTGTGATTCTGGATGGTAAGCACTTGAGGTATACTGTTCTATACCTAATTGATACATGACCTGCTGAAACACTCCAGAAGTAA
Organism: Amphiura filiformis; assembly: GCF_039555335.1. Classification (NCBI taxonomy): domain Eukaryota; kingdom Metazoa; phylum Echinodermata; class Ophiuroidea; order Amphilepidida; family Amphiuridae; genus Amphiura; species Amphiura filiformis. Next base: position 30,076,530 of record NC_092646.1, on the reverse strand, counting down.
AGTTTGATCCTTGGTCTGACTGTATGGACTTGGGGAGCCCCACAAATGTGAAGAACTTGGTTAAAGCTTTCACTATTGTCACTGCTTTAATATTTCTCAAGGGTATGGCTTCAGGAAAGCGTGTTGACGCGCACATAATTGTCAGAAGGTATTGATTACCTGACTTAGTCTTTGGTAGGGGCCTACACAATCAATAATAACCCTACTAAATGGTTCATCAAAGGCTGGAATTGGCTTCAATGGAGCAGGAGGTATTTTCTGATTTGGCTTCCCTACTACTTGGCATATGTGACATGTTTTGCAATATTCAGAAACATCTTTTCTGAGAGTGGGCCACCAGAAATGTCTCAGAATTCTTTCATGAGTTTTCTTAACACCCAAATGCCCTGCCATGGGACTATCATGTGCTATGTTAATTACCTCAGTGTGGTATACTTTTGGTACCACAATTTGGTGCACTACCTTCCACTCTTCATCGGCAGGTACATCAGGTGGGCGCCATTTTCTCATTAGCACATCATCTTGTTTGTAAAAACAGACAGAATTTTGTTCTGCTTCTTCTAGGGTCAATGCCCTTTGATTGATCTCTTTGAGTTCTGGGTCATTTTGCTGCTCCAGAATCAGCTTGTCATGACTTAATGGGTCTCTCATGGTTTCCCCAATTTGTTCATGCTCAGAGGCTGTGTCATTTTTAGGGGTATTTTTATCCCCAGGAGAAGGAAGTTTATCTTCTTTCTCATTCAACTTTGACACAAAAGTGTCTTCCAAATTGTAGCCTAAGTCATCAATTTGGTTGTCCTCAATTGTTTCTAATGAGGCTTTCTTACTCATTGCCCGTGTCACTGCACATGCAGGAAATATCTCCTTTTCCTCACTATTATCATCCTGCAAACAGGGCTTATCTGTGACTATTGGGTCAGGAAAAACCTTCCCCCCTGCCAGATCATTTCCTAGCAACATGGACACTCCCTTGACTGGCAATTCATGTCTAACTCCTATGGTTACCGGACCAGAAACCAAGTCAGATGTCAAGTTTGTGGAGAGGTACATTAAGTATTTCCATCCCAATACCCTGGATCAAAGCATTACCTGCTGAACTATCCTCATTAAAGGACAAAGTTCCTTCCAGAATCATAGACCGTGCACAACACGTATCTCGCACAATCTTAATGGGCTTTGGACTACCATTATCACCAAGTGATACTACTCCCTCTAACACAAATGGTTCAAATTCTTCACACACCTTGTCTGTCTCACCTCCCTTTTGTGGGAATTCTTGTTTCTTGATTTGACTGACTTGTTTCTTTGACCCAAGTGACACTGCACATCCTACAGTATTACTAGCAGTTTGCTGCTGTTTTTGTGCATCTTGTCTGCCTTTTAAGAAATAACACTGGGTCATCGTATGCCCTGGTCTCTTACAATGAGTACAAGTTACTTTGGCTTTAAATTCAGTCCCAAATTTTGCTCTGTTACCTGAACTCCCTGGGGTCCCTCTACCACCAGCACTATGCTGTGAATTAGACTGAGGTTTCACTTCTTGTGTACCACCCTGATTTGCTCTAGGTTGGTTATGGCTGAACCTGTTTGAATAACTTCTGTTATGACTAAATTTACTCCCATTCAATTTGTGAGTTAAGCCATAGTCGTCCGCCATTGTCGCCGCCTCGTTTAGTTTCTTAATTTTGCTAGCGCTTTCATCCAAATGGGTGTTAATGTCAACGTGGACACATTTCTTGAACTCTTCTATAAGAACTAATTGCTTAAGTTGGCTGAAATCATCTTTGACTTCTTTTGAACCAAGCCACCTGTCAAACATTTGTTCTTTTACTCTAGCAAATTCTACATGGGTTTGATCTGCTTGCTTTCTTGAATCTCTGAACTTTTGTCTGTATGCTTCAGGCACCAGCTCATAGGCCTTAAGGACTGCCTGTTTGACTTCTTCATAATTATTACACTTCTCTATTGGTAGAGCTGAGTAAGTTCCCAGGCCTTCCCCACAAAACTACTTTGTAACAGTAGGGTCCAATGCTCTGGAGGCCATTTCAAATTTGTAGCTACCTTTTCAAAATGTTGAAAGTACTCGTCAACTTCTTTCTCTTTGAATTTAGGCACAAGCTTTACATACTTTGTAACATCAAACCCTGACTTTGACTTTGAGGAGAAACTTGATGAGTATTTGTCACCTAGTTTTGCTAACTTCTCTTGTTCAAACTCAATTTCTTTTTCTTTCAAATGTGCTTCCATTTGAATCTTAGCTAGTTTTTTTTTTTTTTCCATATCCAATTTTTGTTTTTCAAGTTCCAATTTTGCTACCTTTTCCTTTTCTTCTGTTTCTAATTTGTGGTGCTCAAGCGCCATCTTTTCTTAGCGTGCTTTTTCTTCCATTTCTAGTTTTTTGTTTTCCATGTCTAGTCTTTCTTGTCTTTCTTTATTTTCCATATCTAATCTTTCTTGTTTTTCTTTATTTTGCATATCTAGCTTTTGCATGTCCAACTGCAATTGCATTTTCATTTTTTCCATTTCCACCTGAACTTCTAGTTCTTTCAACTTAACTGCATCCCCGATTTCAGTTTTGACCTCTTTTCTCTTGTCCAAAATGGATTCCTCAAAATACTCTTCATCAACCAAAACTTCGATCAAGGCATTTTTGATTATTTGTTTTCTGTTGGCTTGCTTTACATCCAATTCATAGTATTTTGCAAATGCTAATAAATCAGGTTTCTTCAACTTATCAAATTTCTCCCAATTTATAGTTTCAAGAAACTCTTCTGCTTTGAACTCTGCCATACTGTACTTTCACTTTTCAGACTCAGTAAATTAATGTCAACTTTTTTTTACAGTGTATAATTCCCGGACGAGCCCCCAATTTTTGTTACGAGTCGTACTTGACTCAAGGCCAAAATCACCTTTTACCCGAACTCACACGAATGCACAACACAAATACACTGTTTGATTAAGCTAACATAATCTAAGTCTTTAATTGAAAACAAAGTATGCTTGGTACATATAACAACAATTACAATAAAATCACACAATCAGTTTTATTCTATAGGTACTTAACCAGCGGTCTTCTTGTTGGTGATTCTAGAGTTCTTGCAATGTTCTGGACGACTGATGTAATATATCCTTATTCACTTGTCCTGCGAAAATCAGCGAAGTCCATAGTACACTTGCATTTATAAATCCTTGCGTATAAAATCCTCATACGAAAATGATGATGCTTCCTCCAATCTCCTTTGCACTGCTATCTCCACAGATATATCTCCTTGCGCTGCTTTCTCCACAAATATATCTCCTCGCGCTGCTTTCTCCAAAAATGGTGTTTCTTTCACCAATCACTCTTTTCCCAGGGAACAGGTTTCTTTAACACAGCTCCGCTGTTTTTTGACAGATGCGTGGCCTTCACAAACCCAGCAAACTCCAGCAATTTGACAGAAGAACTTTTAATCCTTTGATGAGGAAGAGCACTTTTGTGTGCTCGCTGTCTTCTTCGTTGCTGTATTAAAATTAGCTCAATTATTGGCTATATAAACTGGTTAAAATGTACTTCTTTTTTGAAGCACGAAGACCATCACACACATGTGGAGTATCTCAATCTCCCATGGCATTCTGTAAAGTCCCAACAAAAGCCTCCAGCTTTTTATATCAGTACTCATGCAAAAAAAAAACCATCATCTATTAATAAATAATAATAATAATAATAATTTATTTCTTATATAGCGCAGTACAATAAAATATCTCAAAGCGCTTTACAATAAACATGATAATAACACATTATACAAATTTAAACATGGAAAGCAAATATATAAATTACACTGGTTAAAAAGTATGCACATATTTAAAAACCAATTAACATGATTAAGAACAATAATTAAAACCTACATGTATACCAAAACACTGCAAAAAGATAAGCTAACATTGCACATTTAACGAGCGCAAGTACACTGAAACAAACCAAAAAAATTATGTGCAAGGTAAAGCTTAAGTAATCATTTAAAAATACAGCATAATTAATTACACATGAAAAAAACCAGTATCAAAACGCAGGGAACCAAACTGCGGAGGCAAAGACAATTAAAAAGTCGATGCGCAACGAAGGATCAAAAATGTAAACCAAAAAAGGCTCCTATGAATTATTAAAAGCAATTTTAAACAAATGTGTTTTGAGCTGACTTTTGAAGTGTGCAAGAGATGAAGAAGATTTAATGTGAGCCGGCAGTTTATTCCACAGAAGGGTGCAGCATTACAGAAAGCCCGCTCGCCATAAAATTGAGTTTACCCCTTGCTGGTAGACGGAGTAGGTTTTGTGACGCAGAGCGCAGAGATCGGCCAGGATTGTATGTGATTAAAAGATCGGTAATATAAGATGGAGCAAGATCATTTAACGCTTTAAAAGTGATAAGCAATATCTTGAACTCAATACGGTACACAACAGGGAGCCAGTGGAGATCGAAAAGCACTGGCGTAATGTGATCGCGATATTTGACCCTTGACACCAATCTAGCCGCAGAATTTTGAATTCGCTGCAGCTTGGCAATGTCACACTGAGGAAGACCAAATAAAAGACTATTACAGCAATCCAATCGCGAAGACACGAAAGCATGAACTAACCGTTCTGTTGCGTTTTGGTCAAGATATTTGCGAATCTTACCTATCCTGTAAATGGCAAAGGAGGCAGCCTTAGACACATTTTTAAGGTGATCTTTCATATCAAGGCTCTCATCAATGACCACACCAAGATCACGCGCTGCTTTTGATGCACTAATGGCTGAGTCTCCAATGGCAAGAGGTGGCAAAGAAGGTCTATTTATAAAACGAGAACAAAGATGGATAACTTCCGTTTTAGAGTCATTTAGCATTAACTTATTGCACACAGCCCATGCTTTGATATCAGACAAACCATTACTTCAATCACATTTTCACAACATTGTTGCAATCTTGGGATTTCCCAAGATTAATTATACGTACACATTCACCTTTCACATTACATCACTTCCTGGGTTTTTTTTCTGACTATGTTGCAATATACTGAACTGGGGATTTCCAAGTTCCAAACATAGATCTGACTTTGTTTACAATAATTTGGGGGAATTCCAAAATGACTTTCCACACCATTATCTTGCACGTACAAGGGGGTTTCCCATCTCATGAAATACTTTCAGCTTGTAAACAAAGTTAAATAATTAAATTAAATCAAATTACTCAGGGCACATCACACCTGGTTTTACAATACGTATTATCTCGGGGAATGCGTCAGCCTGAATGTGACCTGTGCAGACGCCTCCACCGATTACAACACAATCATAGCTTCCTATTGAAAAACAAACAGATAAACATGATCTATTGATAATAAAAATGATTCAGTCCCTCGGATCTATTTTACTGATTTTCCTTAAATCCGCCGCTGATTATTTCCCGCCAAAATGTTCATATATTTATGTGTTTCTTTTGAATGGTTTGTTTCCATATTCCTAAGTATTGGGCTATTCCAGAAAATAGATGCACACCCCCTTTATAAGGAGTTCGGATATCCGGACTTTTTGTTCAGTCGTGACTGTTAGATATCTAGACTTTTAAAGTGCCCAAAGGCAAAAAAATCCGGCAGAAAAATGGTTCAAAAACAGAAATCCTCATTTTGAGAGATCATTTTCAACATTTCCGTGATTTTTCCTTCATTTTATTGAATTTCCAAGCTTTTTCCAGTAACATTGGCAACTGGAATTCCAGTCGTTTCAGAAAGCAAACCTGGAAATCCGGACATTTCTTTGATTGAAAATTTGCTCCTCTATAGGGGGTGTGCACCTATATTTTGGAATCGCCCAATAATGAGTTCTAACTGAAAACTGAACTTACCTGTCGGAATAGAGCTTGGATTTTCATTACTGATCAGTTCTCTGTACATTTTGCCATACACACTCTTTGGTTGTTTTTTAATCAGATCCTCTACGGGCTCAAGACCGTCAACATTTTCAAAACCAAGATTCATCTGAAAGTAATCCATTTATTTTGTTTATTACTTTCTAAACTATATATTTTGGTGAGCATCATATCCAGCGACAATACAGAAATTATGACAATTACAGTATAGACGAAACAAATAAATTTGACCCTCTCAGGTTTTCGACAAGCCCTCTCTATACATAACATCTGCTTATCGATGCCTGGACATAAGAAAGCGATCCCTTTTCGACTTCACCATGTTTCTCTTCAGGAACAAAATACGAAAGTACCGTTTGTATAATTTGTAAACCAATATACAGCCTGTCTCAAAAAATAAGTGAAAAGCGCCCTCTTTGGCAATTAGAAAATACCGTTATGACATGATGCTTACATCAACGTCAAGAGCGTAGTCTTAGCTCTCAAATGCCGTTTGTTCTGTTCAATTTGCTTGTTTTAATCTCGAGCTATGTTTAGTTAACAACGAAAGGGTAAAATCACAATTGTGCCATTGTTACTAGGGAAGAGGGTTGTACATGTTGGACATTATCACCTAGACCTCTGAGTAGGTGAAGCTACAGACAAACGAGCACATACACAAATGACTTTTATACACCCCTAGATAGTGAGAACCAATCAGAGCAATCGTTAGTAACTTACTAGCCGTGCATAAATGTTGTATAATTGCACGGGCGCGCTTCCGCGTAGTACACGCAGTGCTTTCGGATGCGTTCATTTTTACGGGTGGATGGATTTATATTTGCTTGCATTTTCCAACATTTTTGTGGCAATTTTTTTAAATAAAAATAGCAAAACTCACGGGATCAAGTTTTTTTCTCATGTATTAAATAGGTTAATAAATGCGTATCACTTATTGCTCCAGAAATCGTACAAAATAATGTACTTGTACTGAGATGCTGATGCGTCTAATGCACTCCCCCCTCACTCCCAACAAGTGATATGCATTTATTAAGCTATAGTTGGTGTGCGTCGTAAAGTCGATACTGCATATTCATAACCTCATTAATATACGCGATAGGCCTACATGCGACCCAATCATTTATATTTATTTGGCAAAACGCAAACGCTGAACGCGGTAGACTTCTCCGTAGTCCACTTGCCCATTTTGCATACTCTGGCTATTACATTGATAGATTTTCACATCTGATATTTTCAGTCACCGTACTCCCTCTGTTTGTTAGCTTCCCAAGTGGACTACTTACTTTGACTTGCGGTTAAGATTCTTAACACGGGACTCTATGGAGAGTTAGGCCAATTTCTGGCCGAACTAAAATTGGCTATGATGTAATGCATCTTTAAATGGATCTGGCTTGTGATTGGTCGCCCAGATCTCGCTATGGTTTAAATCTTCCGGGCACGTGCCATTACCATTAACTACATCGTAACAGCAATCTATGGAATTTGCGGCATGTTTGATCTGGCGCGAAAGTTAAACTCTCAGTGGTGTGTATGGACGTACATTTAGCGCGTCTCACTACCATGCTTGGTACTACTTGCGGTTAAATTGGATTGATAAACAAGTATGATTGACAGTGTGTTTTAGAGACCAAAGTCCCGGGGTAAAGTTCTGCTTAAAAGTCAAAGTACATAGTCGGATTTTTTACTCGGGCTTTCGCGATCAATAAACTGGTAGATTCCAAAATCAGAATTGTTCAATATTAAGTGAGCAATTAAAATTAAGCAAGATATATTGCATTCAATATAACTTTTATTGTCACTAATCATCTAATTATTTAAACTCTTTATGACCATTTTACTATTGAACACTTTAATTCTAAGAAACATCAGTATAATTTTGAGTTCAACGGAATGCGTTCATCATGATTAATAATAACATGTTTTTTATCAAAATTCGACTATGGCATAGTCTATGAAGAAAATACGCAATATTTGGTGCCAATATCGATTAGGTGACGTCATCAGAAAAAGGTCTATAATCACCTCAACTCGTACATGTCTAAAAAGAAAGACGCGCTCATTTGCGTCCTTGCTAAAATTGTTGCTATGCAATGTCGACTTCACTATGCATACCACAAGTCAGTTGTCGTTTATCTGTGCCCTCCATAAGCAACACACAAACATGACAGAGTCGGTACTCTTTGGTTTTATTGGTATGAGCACTAACCTCGATACCTAGGAGGAATCCAGAACCAGCCGCAATATCAATCATTTGACATTGTTTGTCCACGACAAAGGTTGATATAGTATTGGCAAATGCACGGACACCAACAGTATATGGACTTATATACGAATGCACATCATTGTCCTGAAAAGAAAAAACAAAAAGATTTGTTTGTTTTAAACAAATAAATGAGACTACCGGGAGACTACCGGGAGACCCTATACCCCCCGGTATTCTCATGTTAATTAAAATACATAATTTTGATACATACATTTCTTTACCCTGTATTCTTGGACATTCTGTCACACGCTCCTACCGCAAACCCCATCATGATTACAGTCTGTCTACTCTGAAGTACAAAGTACCGACGCGAACGCACACATTGTGCCGACTTCGAAGGCACGCATACCTCAGCAGAGACGCAGCACTACGCACTGTTTACGCGCTGTATACGCACGCGTTGTTATTTTTTGTACTTCAGAGTGGACAAACTGTATCCACTCACACGCATACACTCTAAAACGACTGGGTCAATTATATGCATCGTCTAAAAACATGGTGTCAAAATTAAGAAAACAAAATGTTTCATTTTGCAATTTTTGACCACAACAAAATTTTGAACCCTGGTTCATTCATAGATGAATTCGTAGTTTTAAAAGTATACGCAACCCCTGTGCAGTAGCACTACAACGCGCGAACGAAAATACACATAGGCTATAAACTGAAACACATGTAGAGATTGCCAATCAAGTAGCTTGCACCTACATATCCATGATATGTTTCTTTTTCCACTGCCACACAATTTATTATCTGCTTTCTATCCCTTTCAAGTCCATCAATATATTGTTTCATATATTCATTACTTTGTGACGCGAAGTAACTGGCTTCTTCTTTCGTGAGAACAAAATTGCGACTCTGGATTGTAGAATAAGCTGACATGATTGCTGACACTATGTTGATACGTTCCGTTGTATTGCAATATTGAAATTTGAGACTGAAATATGTCCACTAAATAAAATTAAGCATGAAATTATGCATGTACAGATGACCTTGAGAGTTTGTACATGAATAGCAAAATAATGTGTAGTGAACACTGATGGCTACCTTCTGTGAACTTATAGTAGGGCCCCAATAGTAAAAAAAATGATAGGTGTACGGGGGCATTCAAGAGGCATTGCCCTCCCTCCATCCAATTTTTAGGCACCTTATATTGTTTACACACTCCCAATTTCACACCCTCACCCCTTCTAAATAATTGCCGTGCTGCCATAACTTCTACAAGTTTCACTACACTTCCGCGGTACACCCGGCCATTTTTTATATTCTACATTAATTTTATGTTTTGCCTTTTTTTGTTTTTCCACCATGGTGGGATAATTCTGAATTGACACTTAATTTGGGTGTACTTTGTCTTGGGTCCAATCTCTATCATATCAGTTTGCTATATCTTTCTAAATATAATGATTGTTTGTTCTAGATTTGTGTTTTAATAGCGTTTCATATTTGAAAGAACTAATGTTTAATTGCAACATTTCGAAACCACAAACCCAAATTGGGTGCTATAATGTACAAGATTGGGCTACGAGTATACATTTGACCAAGTTAGCAATAGGTAATTGCTTCATTTTGCATATGCATGACTTTCTCATTATACTCAAAATCAGATTTTATTATATTAAAGGAAGTTGTTTACGTGCATATAGACTCCTTCACAGCCGGTTTCTGTCGTGTATGTTTGCGAGTGATCCACAAGCAGACTGGGTTGCCAGGGACTACAGGACAAAATATCTGTTTTTGACTATAACAATGTAAATCCACTATACTGATAACACAATTAATTGGCAATCTGAAAATAAGCACTTATTTTGTAAACAGATGATACTCTGTGATTACTTATGGATGAAAACTTAGGAAATTGCTGGTAATGGAATAATTGATATATTAAACATACATTTTGTTTTGTCAAAAATAAAATCCATTCACAAATGAGGTTTTTAGGAACCATTTGACATTAAATATTTTGAACAATTGCTCTATGAAAAATGATATAAATGCACCCCTGCTGATCCAGGCTACTGATAAGCTGTCAACAAGTGACCACTAATTCTACTATTATAATGAGCAATTATCTGACCAGACAGGAACCAAGCTGGGTATAAGCATGATAAGATGCCCAGGCACCTGCACTGTTAACTAGGGTTAATTACCATCACTAATTGATGTTGGGAGTGACACTAGTGGGGGGGTAAATACCAGTAATTGGGGTAGATAGTGGCTTTGGTTTTATACATTTTGGCAGTTACTGATAAAAGATATTGGGATTGTCATGGCTGGTTATGATCACCGGCAGCAAACAATCTTAAAGTCGTCTGAATATAGATTGTTGGATTGATGCGAAACTCGGGTGGATGTGATTTCCATTGATCTCTTTATTTGTACTATATAGTATAAATGAAGTATAAATTACATGTAGACCTATTTAACACACATTTTTCAATGTAAAATTACGACACATGACTTTCATCCATGGTGTTGTCTTTTTAAAGACATTTCTTGTTATGTATTATCATACTTTGTTTGTTGATAACGATATTTCCCTTCAGACTATAACACTGCCTGCGTTTCTGTTTCTAGCTCGTGACCTGGGGTTTGTTATGCTTCACTCCTTTGATTGATTTGAAATACGTCTGATTACACAACATCAATGCTACTGCGATCATAATGAACACAAACTTCACCCATCACTTAACGTGTTGAAGTGAAAACTCCGGGGAAAACTCATAACAAGTATATAGTTCACTGAATTCAGTATGTTTCTATGCATGAACCTGCATTAGCCCTTGGGTACATAACCCATTCTCCACAAATTAGTAGAACGCAGCAATAACTTCACCAACCATGTCAGCTCATTCTACCATTCAGAGCCGTAAGTTTGTGCTCACGAAAGAAGAAGCCGATTACTTTGCTAATCATGATATGAAACAATATCTTGATATGATTGAAAGGGAAAGAAATCAGACGATGAAAGGTGCCGCCGAGGATAGAGAATCGTATTATGTAGGTGCATGTCTGCTTACTTATCTGAGTTTGACAGTGATAGTATGCGGGTTTGGGTAAGAGGTGGGGTGCTCTCTTGAAGATCAGAGCATTCTATTTTTTTTAAAATCAATTAATCAGATAGAATATTAACGAAATAAAATAGGCAAGAAGATCTGGCAAAAAGGAAAGATTACTTTAGCATGTTTAGTGGCAAAATTGGCTGTCAATGCACTCTGATATACTATTTTGTATATTTCAAACTCAAAGTACAGACATAATGTTCGTGATTCTGACATCGAAACAGCGGAGCAGATTTGTTTGTTTTTAAAGACAAAGAATACCATCGTAATACATAATTTTGTAACAACTCTGTATTTGTAGTGTGCTTAATAGTCTGTCAAGTGTTCTACGGAGCTTTCCTTTCCTCCGGATCTTTACATCATAATTATGCCAAATACAAATGCAAACGTTCACCAGTAATCTACATTTCTATAACCTGTATTCTTAAGGTTATTAATTATTTTAAACTGTTGTGATTTGGTAGTTCACATCATCTTACGAATGGTAGTGAGCTTTGGCAAAAATTGCATTGCTCAATTCATAGCGAGCGTGTAGAAGAATTAAAATATCACAGATATACTTTTATAGGTGCTGCGGTTCTTGAGTTACGCTGTGAAGAGGGCTGAAACAACAACACTTTTGTAAAACGTACATAACTAATTAACAACAATAAATTAAGCAAGTTTGCAGAGTATACGATTTGTAGAATGAACTTTTGCAAAACATCAAGGTGTTAATATTTAATAATATATTGATCTAGATAATAAAAATCGATTTTTAGGTTGCTTCGCCCAACAATACCTCGTCTACCTTTAAACAATTGAGAACGTTCCTGCAATCTTATTGGTTCTTACCCGTGTGATATGACACGATATCACACGGGTCAGCGCGTGTGTATCAACCCGATACGCGTACTCGCTATTTGAACCGGGACTTATCAATTTTAAGTCCTAGTTCCTTGTAAAATGCAGGAATTAATTTGATTAAAATTTGTAATACTTATGACATTTGAATTGAAGTGTTTAAGAATGAGAATAAAGGTATTGCTTTTAGCCGCTGTCGTGCATCTATCGTCTCATATAACACGGGCGACATCATTATTTTTGGTGTAAAACAACTCGGCTTCGCCTCGTTGTTTTACTTAATTATGTCGCCCGTGTTAACTGTTATATGAGACGATAGATGCACTCCAGCGGCTAAAACCAATATGCCTACCTTTATTTTCTAATTCTTGGACACTCTGTCACACACGCCTACCGCACACCTCATCATGATTATCTACTATTACTCTAAAAACGACTGGGTCAATATGCATCGTATAAACACGTGGCGTCAAAATTATGACCACAAAATGTGTCACAACAAAAGTGGTCAAAATTTTGAATCCGGGATCATTCAGAGTTGAATCCGTAGTTTTTAGAGTATAAACACCCCCTATATAAACACATTAATTACATAATATTAAAAACACATAATTATACAGAGACCGCCAAGCAAGCAGCTTGCACCTACATATCCAATGATATGTTTCTCTTTCCACAGCCACACAGTTTATCGTCTGCTTTCTATCCTTTTCAAGTCCATCAATATATTGTTTCATATATTCATTACTTTGTGACGCGAAGTAACTGGCTTCTTCTTTCGTGAGCAAAAAATTGCGACTCTGGATTGTGGAATAAGCTGACATGATTGCTGACACTATATTGATACGTTCCGTTGTATTGCAATATTGAAATTTGAGACTGAAATATGTCCACTAAATAACATTAAGCATGAAATTATGCATGTATACAAGGAGGTTAGAAAGGAGAGGAAATAGATTACGTAACGCATATTGTTCCTTTGTGCCTATTTGAGTATCCGAAACGCTATTCATCGAGAAGTACCTTTTGTTCGGGACAAAGGGCTTCCGCCATTAAATCGGTAACTGTCCTGACAACGTATTAACGCTATAATAGGCAGGCTACTGTCAATAAGTGATCAAACGAAAGTCACGTGAAAGCGCCTACACTTGCGAGAGGTACCCTTTGTTCCCATATATCACAAGGGTGTAATTGAGTAGCCGTATAAGCATAAAAGGCACACATTAGCCGTGGGTGTACAGTTCGTTATCAGCCACTGACTTTAGGTGCTTCATTTAAACAGGAATAATAGACAAAGGGATAGGCATCCTAGACTGCTGCCCTCTGTTGAAATATGTATCCTAGGTCTAGACAATAGGCGGATTAGCGGCCATTTTGTCTTCGACATGATTTTATTCACGTGTCCTTATACTTTAGTACACAAATATACAAGTTAACAGGTTTACAATATTAAAATTATATTTTGAATAATCAATTATATTCTGTAGTAAATCGATCAAATGACGGTGATTGTTCAGGTATTATATGCTTGATAAAATTAAACTGTCTGACCAGCTAGTATTCTCCTCCGCCGTCCATACTGCAGTTACTGTCCGTTTTCCTATACACAATACACAGTGCTCTTTCCCATTGACGCGTGACCTTTACAAATAGCCCTACGTTAACAGTATGGGGATATGACTAGTTAACGTCGCTGTGTGAAAAATAACCGGCCAATATTAAAAGTACTCTTCTAAAGTTCTAGAAAATATAGTTTTTAACATGTCCTAAATTTTTAGCTAATTTAGATGTTTGGAAATATTCGTACTTTGGTGTTTTAGTTAATGTTATAGGTAATAGTACATTGCCTAGTTAACGTCGCTGTGTGAAAAATAACCGGCCAATATTAAAAGTACTCTTCTAAAATTCTAGACAATATAGTTTTGTAACATGTCCTAAATTTTTAGCTAATTTAGGTGTTTGGAGAGGGTCGTACTTTTGTGTTTTAGGAAGGACATGTAAACGACAGATAACACCAAAAATATGAAGAAATTATTTCCAAACCGTGTTAAGTCAAAAATCATTATGTTGCTCATTTTCAAGAATGCTGGTTTACAAAAAGCACGCCATTGTCTGATTTCGTGAACAAAGCCACACATAACATTGTTTCCTTTCGTTTCCTTTATAATCGGTTACCCAACTGAAGCTATGAATACCAGCTTTATTGTGATATCGCACATGAAAACAGTCACTTGTGCACAACCAGAGAAGATCCGATTTAATCAGTTGAGCTGTTTCAATGAGTGTTATCTTGGTTTAATAGCTTTTAATGGGGTTAAGTCATGCAAAGGTTGAGATGAATTCTACTGTAGACATGACTGCATCATGCAGTGTGATTCCAGACATTCCACGTACCGTGTTGCGAAGGTGGAGGAGACTAAAGCTATATTAACGAACACGCACGCGTTAAAAATGATGTAGTCTAAGTCGAACAATAGCGTGACGTAGTTTCCGGCATTGTTCCTATGCACTTTCACCCTCCTGATTTAAATCGATTGCACATCATAATTAAGGCTGTCAAGTCCACATGTCTTTAGTACATGGTAATACTAGCTACGTATACATGTAACATATAATAAGTTGTTTCGCAAATTGACATTTAATTTTATTTTAAGAAGGAGATTGGCATACCCAGTGGCGTACCGAGGGGGGGGGGGGGCAGCTCTTCTGTAAGAGTTCTTCGGAGGGGATAGGGGAGGAAGAGGTGGAGGAGGGGATATGGAGAATGAGAGGGGGACTTTAGGAAGAGAGAAAGAGGACGAAATGAAGAGAAAAAATAAATAGAAGTAAATAAAATAATAGAAATATAAGGAAAATGATAGGAATGAGAGGGGACAAAAAGTAAGAGGGGATGGAGAAGGGAAGGGAGAAAAGGAGAGGGGTGATACTTTAGCAAGGAAAGAAAAAGTACAGAGAAAGGAAAAGAAAGGGATAAATAAATGTAGGCCTAATAATAAATATTATAGCCCCCTCTCACATAGGCCTAACACTAACAGCACTACAGGCAGCCATTCGATGATGTCAATGCTATTATGCGTTACGTAATTAAAACGCCCAGTCAGATGTACTTCACACCTACCAAGCACAAGTCACCCAATTTCGAAAATTGGACGTTGAATGTACACTCTCATGAATATTGATTGGCAACATTTTCCAATATGTCAGCGCTCAAATCGGACACAATAGAACAATAGACCTGTCAGTGCGTTGCATGTATAGATGACCTTGAGAGTTTGTACATGAATAGCAAAATAATGTGTAGTGAACACTGATGGCTACCTTCTGTCGACTTATAGTAGGGCCCCATTAGTAAAAAAAATGATAGGTGTGCGGGGGCATTCAAGAGGCATTGCCCTCTCTCCATCCAATTTTTAGGCACCTTATATTGTTTAATTTTACACCCCTCACCCCTTCTAAATAATTGCCGTGCTGCCATAACTTCTACAAGTTTCACTACACCTCCGCGGTACACCCGGCCATTTTTTATATCCTACATGTTTTGCTTTTTTTGTTTTATGTATTATTATACTTTGCCTTGTTGATACCGATTTCCCTTCAGACTATAACACTGTCTGCGATTCTATTTCTGACTCATGACCTGTTTTTTTTTGCTTTACTTCTTTGTTTGATTTAAAGTCTCACACAGCATGTACCAAGCAGATACGACTGATTAGACAACATGAATGCCAATAGAGGCCCTGCATGAAATTATCGATTGGCTCCAAACAAAGGATTTGAGCCGGTGTCCTTCACCGTAGTTATGGCGGAGTGCAGTCCATTCAATCAAATGTTGTCATCAACCTATTTGATCGTAGTGCAGGGTTATGTGTGTGAGACGAACTGTCACGGTAGATTGCAATCGTGCTTTTGTTGAATGCATTTGAGTAGTCCGCCATATTTACGGGATGATACGTCACATGCAAGGCCTCTATGCGATCATAAAACTTAACCGTTCATTTAAGGGATCTGGAATGAGCATTTTGAGCGTTTCGACAGTATTTTTTGTGGGACATGAGAGCACATCAGACATATCGAATTGCATTCTGAATACGAAGAATGTCTTTCTGATATCAAATAATTAACATTTTTTGAAATTCACGATATAATACAAATTTTATGACAAATTATTAAATTTGATATTTTTCACATTTTTGATATAACAGTCCTCGAAGTGAATTTTATAAATCTAATGATATATTCTTAGAGTGTATGTAGCTGGGAGGAAAAGCCGACGATCAATTGAAAATTTTGACCTTTCATATTGAAGATATGGATTTTTTCCCAAAAGACTTAATTTTTTTTGGTGTTTTGGGAAGAAATCCATATCTTCAATACGAAAGGTCAAAATTTTCAATTGATCGTCGGCTTTTCATCCTACCTACATACACACACTTTTGTTCTTTAAGTATAAATCATCAGATTTATAAAGTTTACTTCGAGTATTGTTCAATATCAAAATATCCATTTTTAATCATTTGCCATAAAATGTGTATTATAATGCGAATTTCAAAAAATCTAAATTATTTGATATCAGAAGGACATTCTTCGTATTCAGAATGCAATTCGATATGTCTGATGTGCTCTATGTCCCACAATAAATACTGTCCAAACGTTCATACCCATCCCTTAACATGTTAGAATAAATATTCAAATCTCATATGCAAGGACAGAGTTCTCTGAACCCAATATGCTTCTATGCATGACCTTTTAATATCTTTGGTCCCGGGTCTTGGAAACATAGCTCGTCTTCCCACAAACAGAACGCAGCAATAACTTCACTCATCATGTCAGCTTATTCTACCATTCAGAGTCGTAAGTTTATGCTCACGAAAGAAGAAGCCGATTACTTTGCTAATCAGGATATAAAACAATATCTTGATATGATTGAAAGGGAAAGAATTCAGACGATGAAAGGTGGCGCCGAGGACAGAGAAACGTATTATGTAGGTACATGTCTTCTTACTTATCAGTGTAGTATTCGGGTTACTGGGTGAGAGGTGGAAGTGGAGTGCTCTCTTGAAGATCAGAGCATTCTATTTTTTAAATCAATTAACCAGGTAGCATATTAACGGAATAAAGCAGGCATGAAGATCCGGAAAAAGGAAAGATTATTTAGTGGCAAAATCACTGGGGGGGGGGGGGCACATCAAAACATTTTGATGAGTATGTTCCCCTGGAATTTTGAGGTGGTGGGTCTTTGGGAGCTGACGGCGTACCGGTAAAATGGGTTCTTTTAGAGCTGCGAACAAGTAAAAATGGGGACTTTGAAGATCCGAACAGTCAAAACTAAAGGTCTTTCTAGGCTTTCTGGTTGAAAATCGCCTGAAAAAAACACAGAAATACGAGAAATAAGCAATGTTGGGGTCTTTAAGAGATGAAATTATCAAAATCAAGGGTCTTTCGGAGCTCTATTTTGGTCAAATATAGGGGTCTTTCGGAGCTTCGAAATCCAAAAAGAGCGTCTTTCCGGGGGAACATACCCGTATGTCCCAATGCTCTCTGATACTAGTATATTTCAAAATCAAAGTAGAGACATAATGCACGTGATTCGGATATCTAAACAGCGGCGCTATTGAGTCATTTGTAATTTTAAAACGCGTAACAATAGGGTAAATATGATATTGTTATAGTTACAAAGCCATGTACTTTAAATTAAATTCTTATTCAGTGGGCGTGTCTTGTATCGCAGTCGGCATCAACTACTCAAATTATTGGCCAGCCCATCTATTATGAAACGATATTGGATAGACAAAAGACACAATTTTATCTTTTATTTTCTAATCAGTTTACATTGCGATGTTAATGGATGTTTTCGCTATACTACAATAACAACAAATTTTCATTCTTACAACAATACTTTTCTTTCTTCAGTTCAAGCATCCGTATCCGTATATAAGTCCATATACTGTTGGTCTTCGTGCATTTGCCAATATTATATCAACATTTGTCTCAGACAAAAAATGTCAAATTATTGATATTGCAGCTGGATCTGGACTTCTAGGGTTCGAGGTAAGTGTTTATGCAAACAAGGTGCAAATCATTTTAAAAACACCATTTATTTTCTAAAATGCATGTATGTATTTTGCTCACCGCAAATCTAGCAAGTAAAAAAAAGTAATGTGGATTTATATTATCAGATGAAAAAGCTTGGTTTTGAGAATATCGACGGTCTTGAGCCCTTAGAGAACATGATCAAAATGCAAATAAGCGGTATCTATGGCAAACTGTACAGAGAGCTGATAAGTAAGGACAATCCAACATCTATTCCGACAGGTAAGTTGAGACACACTACAGGAATTCAAACAGACTCATCTTTCAGGTCAAAGTTCTTTAACACCAACATATTCATATATTGGAATGACCTTTTTATGTCTTAAACTTGAGGTCGTAGTTTGGGCTTTGGAGGTTATGAATTTACATTTGCGGGTAGACCTGTGATATCGTCACGCCGATACGCACATTTTTACTGTGTACGTCACGGCTTTGAAATGCGCAGTAACGATATTCGCTGAGCGATGCGCACACCGGCTTAACATCAAGTGATGTCATCGCAGGTCTACCCACAAAGGCTTATAGGATGTACCAAAAAGTTCAATTATGTGAATAGAAATGAGATCATTTTGGCAGGGCTCTTTAAGGGATGTTTCGTAATCAAATTCAATTTGATTATGGACAGAGTAAACAGAGGCGGATTTAAGGACAAGGGCCCTGTCAGCAAAATATCCTGGGGGCCCAATAATAAAGAGTTGAAATCAGGAGCGTGCCTGAATTTTTGTCGGGAGGAGGGCAAGAAACAAATTTGGTAATGATCATTAGTTCGGCCCATACGCGAACATTCATTCCATTTCATATTTATGTGGGAATTAAAAGTTGATGTAGGCCTACATTTTCACACTATTCTATACCCAAATCGAGGGTTTATCAGATTTGTGAGTGTTTAAACGGTACTAAAGAACAAGGAATATTTCCTTTTCTGTTTTTGCTTGATAGTCAAGAAGGAAGCAAAATTTTTAATATCATAATCTGACCTCAAGGAATATAGGAAGCCAATACGTTGGTACGAGTGAATTTTGCCATTAGAGGGATGGGGTTGGAAAAAAATTCTTAAATCTAGGACCTTTTGGCGACAAAATAAGTTTATGAGACAAATGCACGCAAAGCGAGCGACAAATGTTGCAAATTTGAAACTAATTTTAGAATTCAGAATTTTACCCTATTTGACCCAAAACAGGACAATTTGGGAGGCCTGGGCCCATTTGGGCCCTGTAGCCCATAATATTTGACACTATAAGGCTCATTTACCCATGTAAAGGTACATTGCCCAAGTGCTGGGTGTACCAACCGTGAACTGTTATATTTGCTTTAAATTACTTTTTAAAAACATTTTAGGCCCCGGGGCAGAGGGCCACAAATGTTAAAACAAAGGGCCAAGTGGGCCTATAATATTTGACCTTTGGAACTCATGTACCCATGAATAGTTATTGAGAAACGACTGGCCCTTTGTATTGACATTTTGGCCCCCGGGAACTCTTGATCTTGGATATCTGGACCAAAATTGGCAAAATTCATATCTAAGGGGAAAGACCTTGTCAGCAACTGCTGACTTGCTGACAGCTTAAATCCGCCACTGAGAGTAAAGCAGAGTAAAATGTTATCTTACGTCTCCTTATCAAATAAATATAACTTATAAGAAATTGTTTTTTAACGCAGGTCGCCACATACCGTATAAAAATAACAGCCAGTGACAATTTTGACAGTGGTCAACGAAATGCATGCATTGAAATAGTTTAAAATTGATCATATTGGAAATACAATTGTGTGTGTTTCGTCATGAACATTCTAAAATATGTCAAGGTCTATAATAGGGGCATTGACCATGTTACCAGGTTAAAGAAACATCCAGGTTATGGCAAACTATTCTTTATAGCATTTTTCAAGTTGTGACCCCTGTGGAAAAAAATCTTATAACAAAAGGGTATGAGAAACATATGCTTTTCTGGATTCTTATGGCAAGAGGAATAATTTGAACTTTTCTAGAAGGTCACTGAGGTACGTGAACATGATTATAGTGATTTATAGTTGTACCACATAACTACTACATTAGACTTCTCCGTAGTCCACTTGGCCATTTTGCATACTCTGGCTATTACATTTAAGCACAAAATTAATTTGTGTTCAATTGATATATTTTCACAGCTGTATCTGATCTTTTCAGTCACCGTACTCCCTTTGTTTGTTAGCTTCCCAAGTGGACTACTTACTTTGGGTTGCGGTTAAGATTCTTAACACGGGACTCTATGGAGAGTTAGGCCAATTTCTGGCCTAACTAAAATTGGCCATGATGTAATGCATCTTTAAATGTACCTGGTTTGTGATTGGTCGCCCAGATCTCGCTATAGTTTAAATCCTCCGGGCACGTGCCATCACCATTAACTACATCGTACACAATAATCTATGGAATTTGCGGCACGTTTGTGGTGGTGCGAAAGTTAAACTCTCAGTGGTGCATAGACATACATTTAGCGCGTCATGTACTACCATGCTTAGTACTTGTGGTTAAATTGGATTGATAAACAAGTATGATCGACAGTGTGTTTTAGAGACAAAAGTCCCGGGGTAAAGTTCTGCTTAAAATCCAATGTACATAGTAGGATCTTTTACTCGGGCTTTCGCGGTCAATAAACTGGTAGATTCCAAAATCATAATTGTTTAGTATTGAAGTGAGCCATTATAATTATGCAAGCTATGTTGCATTCAATCTAATTATATAAACTCTTTATGACCATTTTATTATTGAACACTTTAATTTTAATAAACAGTATAATTTTGAGTTCAACGGAATGCGTTCATCATGACTAATAATAACATATTTATATCAAAATTCGACTATGGCATAGTCTACAACTACATTGAACATGAGTGAAATGTTTTGTAATTATTTCTTTCAAGTCCGATAATCCCATCAACGAGATAGACGAGTCTTTCAAGCATAAAATACCTTAACTATTCACCTATGCACTCCTGTTTTTATGTTATGTTTTATTTTTATTTGTCGTTAAATTAATATAGGAAGCTATGATTGTGCTGTCATCGGTGCAGGCATCTGCGCAGGTCATATTGAAGCTGACGCATTACCTGAGATAATCCGTATCGTCAAACCCGGTAATGATATGAAGTAATAATCACTTCACAAAAAGAAAATCCATACTTAAAGTACTCAAGTAATTAAAGCAATCAAATTGATGTGAACTGTAGAACCTTCCGCTGTAGTATGATACCACATATAACCATACTTGTGTTCAGTGTTAAACATGATGACAACTCTAATGATTGAGGACTTTCTTTTTGGGAGGTGTTTATTTAAGAGTGGGATATTCCAGAAACGAAACAAATGCACAGTTCCTATCTAGAGCATTTCGGAATTCTATTTCCTGGAAGAGTCCAGTAAATTTACATCATTATTTTGTGCTTGAAATAAATGAAATAACTAAAAGGAATCACAGTTTTATGAATCTAATTTTAATGTATAATCCAAGACCGAATTGAAAAGACTGGTTTTGTGTGACTTTAGTGACGAAGGAGCACAAATCGGCTGGGACCGAGACTAGGTTTGCGTATGACGTTCTGTCAACCACACCAAAATGCCGTACTGCGCATGTCAGCAACCAATCACGCCGCGCCTTTGCCCTGACGTCAGACGCAAACTAATCTTTTTAATTTGGTCTTGGATGATAGTATTCGTTTGTTTTTAGTATGAGGGGTTCTATGAAACAAATCTTATCTGTTCGAATGACATTTAACCTTTATATATACCCGCGGGGCCGTGGATAGCGACTGGTAATGTAGACTATGATATTTTGAACCCTTAAAGGGTGGGGTATGAACGTTTGGACAGTATTTATTGTGGGACATTAGAGCACATCAGATATATCGAATTGCATTCTGAATACACATTTTATGGCAAATGATTAAAATTGATATTTTGATATTTAACAGTACTCGAAGTAAACTTTATAAATCTGATGATTTATACTTAAAGTGTATGTAGGTGGGATGAAAAGCCGACGATCAATTGAAAATTTTGACCTTTCGTATTGAAAATATGGATTTTTTTCCCAAAACACCAAAAAATTAGGTCTTTTGGGAAAAATCCATATCTTCAAATTGAAAGGTCAAAATTTTCAATTGATCGTCGGCTTTTCCTCCCAGCTACATACCATTTAAGAATATATCATTAGATTTATTAAATTTACTTCGAGGACTGTTATATATCAAAAAATGTGAAAAATATGAAATTTCAATAATTTGTCATAAAATTTGTATTATATCGTGAATTTCAAAAAATGAAAATTATTTGATATCAGGAAGATATTCTTCGTATTTAGAATGCAATTCGATATATCTGATGTGCTCTCATGTCCCACAAAAATACTGTCGAAACGCTCAAAACGCTCATACCAGATCCCTTAATGTTTTGATTGTATGTGTTTTTTTATACTTTTATATAGGAGGCGTCATCGCCCTCAATATCGGCGACTACTGGTACAGACTGAAACAATTTGGGCCCGGTTTGGAGACCAAGCTACAGCAATGTCTGGAGACCGGTTTACTAGAAACTGTAATAAAACAACGTACAATTTACATGTACAATTGTGATGACGCAAATGTTTATATTCTTAAAAAAAGCTCGACCGAGATTATTTCAGAAGTATAGCTATGTAAAGATACATTGTAAACATGGCAGTTATATAAAGCCTACTTTATTTAGATATACTTATTATACTTAAGGGAAGAAGTGCAGCAAAAACACCCATTTATGGTCATATTTCATTGTCATTCCATGTAAAAGAGCAGACTTTTGTCTTTCACATACTTTTTATTCCACAAAAATCGCACTTACGGTTCCCAAGAAACGGCAATTTGATGTATTTTATTGTTTTTCAAGCAGTGATATTTATTATGTATTTTATTGTTTTTCAAGTGGCGATATATAACATTTCTATAGTCAAAATTCTGTATCTCATAAATCAAATAAGCTATTATCATGTTATCTTCACAACAAATTGTAATAAATCATGTACCTGCTTCTTTTACATGTTGGATGTAATAAATTGCCATCTAATTTGCATAAAAAATTAAAAAGGTGTTTCTAGATGTTTTCAGGATTTTTCTAATTTTTGCATTTTTGAGCCTTCAAAATAGAACCGGGAAGCCATTTTACGACGGATTTGAATGAAATTTTCACAGAATGTGTGTTTTGTTATTAAAGTATGAGAGTAGATTTTTGAATTTTGTTTTTGTTTTGACGCACCGTCACATTTTGTAGGTAAATAAAATCGCATTTTTGGCGTTATCAGGTTTTGGACTTTTTTTCCAAAAAATTAAGCATTTTATAAAAAAATCTGCTCTCATACTTTTTTTTTGCTGCATTTTAACTTTCATTAAAAAAAAATTACATCTCTAGCATTTACGGTTGCGTTCCGGTTCTATTTTGAAATCCAAGATGGCCGCCAATTAAATATGCAAATGAGAATGTTTTTTGCATTTTCAGATTTTTTGGTTTCAAGTGTCATTTGCACCAAATATGAAGTTCCTAGCATGTTTAGTTTAAAAAAATGATTTTCCCTTAAGGGCTGGGGTATGAGCGACCTTGAAGTTCCGGTATCTGGAGAGGGAAAGCAATGACTTACCCCAAATCACAGCGGCAGGTAGTGACTGGGCCGCCGAGTGCTAATATATATTTATTTTGGAAGGTTCGTGTTTGTTTTAAATTTTGGGGCGTTTTTCCAAAATTTGATATTTTTGGTCATATTTCAAAAAAGCGACATGCCAAAGACAACTCTTTGGGCACATAGTTTGTTATTGTTATTGCAGTTCTTTTCCACATACCTACGTTAACATTCGATTGGGTGATTTACTAATATTATATATTTTATGACTGCAATTTGGCGTTTTCAATGCGTTTTACACGTATCATGAAATTAACGCAAATATCTAGTCACGCTGCTTTTAGAATTTTTACCTGATCGTCGGCTTTTGCAGGCAACAGAATGCAGATTGGCTCACGATAGATGTCGTATTCCTCTATGTGGTTCACTCATTGATAAAATGAGTTTGCGTTCCTTGTAACAACACACACATTGCCGTCCGGAAACCGGGTCTGGTACTGATTTTGGGACAGCCAATAGACTTCAGCGCCGTATCAAATCTCATAAAAACCACACGACTGACGACTATGTGTTTATGTTTCCCGCACGAAAGCTTGTGTCTACATCTATTACTATACTTCTTTGGAAACGTTGACCTTTGACCATTCTTTTGTATAACGCCCTGATATGACCTTGATATGTTCGCTTGATTGGGTACGTTATAGCATCCATTTCATTGAGGTGTTAGGACTTGGTCAGTAGATAATACTTGCAGGGATACAATAGTTTAACATGGTGTGTGAGCATGGTGAAAGACTCATTATTGATTAGGCGCGGACATATTAAAGGCACAGGTCCTTTGCGTGTATAGCAGAAAATTATAATAGAATGTGTGAATAGAATGTTTGGAATTTTGCAACTAAAATACTAACTGCATTCTGCATTATGTATTTATTTATTTATTTAGGCCTACGCCTATTTATTTATTTACTGACTTATTTATTTATTTTATTTATTTGGTATATTAGTTAGTAGGCCTAGTTAGTAATATTCCATGATAGGCCTACGTCGGTTTATTATTGATTGTTGATAACTTGACAACTTGATTGATTGATCGATTGATAGTCATTTCACATTATATTCCTAGTTTATAGGCCAATTTGAATAACATCGTACATTAGATAAATAGACCTATCAGTATTGATTTATTCTATTCAGCAATATCAAGGATTACTATCAAAATTCTCATAGCTGATTGTCAGTTGGCTCAGTGGTAACGCAGTAGGTTTTACAACACCGAGGTCCCGGGTTCGATTCCCACCTCTGCCTATTTTTTGCAAAAAAAAAAAAAAAAATGAAATTTCTGGACTGCAAACTTATTTGGCGCGCGATCTGAGCTGGTCCTTTTCTGGTGGCTGTGTCTGTTACAGGCACACTCCCTCTGCATCCAAACCAGGTTCACGCTCATTACACCTCCCTTAAGTAGATGCACAATTAGCTATAGTCAGGGGGCTCTCAAGGATTTTCTGGGTATCCGGGGTACCTGGAGGTAACCCCTACCATGCCCACCGGGACTAGTTTTACGTAAAAAGCGGGACCAGATTTCTATAAAAACACACCGATCATGCCGATGGGCGGGACCAGATTTTTTATCGGGACTTGTTTTCGTTGAAAGTTCCCATTATAAAACCAAGTACACAAATATGATAATTATTGTACCAGAAATAGCTTTTGGAAGTCAAAAAGTCACATTTAGTTCTATTTTTTTTTCAAAAATTCCAAAAGATAAGATACGTGGGCATGGAATCAGAAAATGTGATACCCGTTTGCGAGAGGTTACGGGTTCGAACCCTGTCGGTGCCTAGTATGCTCTCATGAAAAAATGAGTTACCTTGCAATTCCCATGGACAAGGAACTTACTGCTAATTTGTCTCGTTATAACCCGTACGAAACTCGGGGAGCTGATCCTAGTTGCAAGGATATTTTGTGGAATGACTAGGGTGTGCGCTCTTGAAGCAGCAAAGTCCCTGAATTGTTGTTTAATGATTTATGGAATGATGTTGGCCGTAGTGGTCAGCGAAAACCTGTAAAGTGTGCCGAGGCTTGTGAATCAACGTCTAGGCATTGTGCCTGTGCGTAGCGCACTATAAATCGCTGCGCTTTAAAAATGGTTTTTAGTGTTTTTGATGAAATCTATTAATAGGAAACAGCCGTAAATATGCCAATACAATAGATTGGTCTTACAATAATACTTGGTTGTATATGCTTGCTTGTATCGGTAAAATGCTAACCGTAATACATAAGAAACGTATTCAATGGGTGAACACGGCCAGTGCCGCTGAGAGCCATTACGGGCCCGGGGGCAATGTGAACGCACGGGCTCCTTTGATCAGTTATGACGGTGTAGGACTTCATAAGTGTGTGCGGGGTGTGTGTGGGTGGGGGGGGGGGGGGCAGCAGTGGCGTAAATTTCTTTGTGACATTACACAAGAAGCCTGTCATCACGCTGTACGATCTTTGGTCCTGTCCCGAATAGACTATATGCCAATTCGTTACTTTTTGGCGCCAAGGAAGTCGACCTCAAGCGTATTCAGCGCCTGCAGAATAAGGCTGCGCGGTTGGTATTTGCTTGTGGACGGGACCAAAGTTCGTCACAGCTTCATTGGCTTCCGGTTAAGGACAGAAGTAAGTACAAGAGTAGTAAGCCTGGTACTTTGGCCCAAAATGCAAATGAGGTGGCGTCATATGCAAATGAGATGACGTCATATGCAAATTAGATATGCAAATTAGATATGCAAATTAGATATGCAAATTAGATATGCAAATTAGTTATGCAAATTAGTTATGCAAGTAGTAGTGATATAGGTACCCGACCGGGAGCATTCAGGAGTAATTTTTCAGGAGCACAGCTTATGACATCATAGTATAAACAGGGTATTAAGTGTGAGTCATCTTGAATGTATTATTTTTAGCTCAGTGACGTCACATGGGATTTCCCTATGTATTACTTAATGTATGTGTATTTTGCGTCGTAAGGGGTACTTTACGCCTAGTTCGTTAAATGTACGTATAGTTTTTTAATTCCCAACACACGTGACAAAAGAAAGAATAAAAGGAAACAACGATATCAGTATTACGCATGGTGTTTTATTATAATACAACTTAAAATCCCGCTGATGCACATTAATTTCCATATTGTACAATAACATCATTTTATTACATATTGTAAAACATACATTACATACGTTACTAGATAAATAAACGTGCCGATTACAATTGACTAAATTTCGAGTATGTTGTGTAACATGGTGGCAAGCGGTATTTCAAGCTTTCCTGCCGTTTATAGACCAGCTACAGTCAAATCAAAGATACAGTAGTAAGTAGAAATCGCATAGAAGGTTTCAAAACGGTAAAAACGCGGTATAGTAATATCTGATATGCCCACACCGAACGATAATACTGACGGCCATGGCGGCGCCAGAGCCGGAGCATAGTCGCATGCCGGTCAAGGGAACCAGGCACCGCAAATGCGGGTACCCCCAGGTAGCAAAGCACCTCCCGAACAATGGAAAACGTGGAGACAAATGTGGAAGAACTATGTTATTGTAGCTAAAATAAAGGAGCAACCGCCTGAATATCAGACAGCAGTCTTCCTGCATAGTATAGGGGTAAAAGCCTTAGAAATCTATAATAGTTTTGATTTCACAAATGACCAGCAAAGTGTAAACTTAGATGTAATCATACAAAAGTTCAATGCACATGCAATTGGTGAAAAGAATGAAACATACGAGAGATACGTTTTCAACAGCAGGCAACAAAAACAAGGTGAAAACATTTTTGGCCTCAGTGCGCACATTAGCAAAAACATGCAATTTTTGTGAGTGTTTGAGTGAATCTCTCGTACGTGACCAAATCCTCAAAGGTATTTTCAAGTCAGCATGGTCAGGATACACGTAAGAAATTGTTAGAAGAGCATACACTTGATCTTAAGCGTTGATATTTGTCGCACTGCAGAGAAAACCCAAAAGCATGCTAGCGAAATAAAAGCGTCAGAAACTTCAGCAACTGTTCATGGAGTTGCAGGAAGACACAAGTCTACCAATAGGCCTAAGAAAAAATATGGTCAACACAGTAGAAAATCAGATAGGCCTAAGAGTACAGATACTAGGCCTAAGCAGCAAATAGATTGCAGATACTGAGGTAAAAGACATGTAAGAGACAAATATGCCTGCCCAGCATTTGGCAAACAGTGTACAAGATGTTCCAAAACAGGCCATTTTGCTGAGGTGTGTAGGACTAGGGCAACAGGAATAAAAAGAGTAGAACAATATTACAGTGATAGTGATACATCAGACAGTACAGACTACATAAACATGATAAATATACAGGATGTAAACAATACTGATATCAACAGTGCCAGGCCTACTAAAAAAAGACGACATATATGCAGAGATGGTGATCAAACATAGTGATAACAAAAGTGGTGTTTCAAGTAGATTGTGGTGCAAAGATAAACACCATACCTGAGAAAATGATAGAAAAGAAAGAACTCATATATACACTACAAACCCAATACATTACATATGTGGAATAATGCCATATACGAAGCAGTTGGCACTTGCAGGTTAAATTTACGGAACCCGGCAAATGGCAGAAATGGGAAGAAATACTCGGTGCCATTTACTGTATGTAAGGACAACATTACACCACTCTTAGGGAGTGTAGCTAGTCAACGCATGGGTTTAATTACTGTCAACACAGACAATATCACCTCTCCAAACACAGTACTACAAGTATATAGGCCTAAAGAAACAAAGCTGCCAGATTCGAAGAGCAGTATGAGCAAGTGTTTGACGGAGACCTGGGAAAACTCCCAGGAGAAGTACACCTGACTACTGATCCAACTATGGAGCCCGTCATACTTCCGCCAAGAAGATTGCCACATGCGATTAAGCCTAAAGTAAAAGAAGAACTAAAACAGTTAGAAAATAAAGGCATTATTGCACCAGTGGTAGAACCGACAAAGTGGGTGAGCCAGATGGTCGTAGCAGAAAAGAAAAATGGGTCCCTTAGAATTTGCATTGACCCTAGCCCTTTGAACAAGGCACTAAAGCGCCCTCAATATCAATTGCCAGTAATTGATGATGTGCTCCCTGAGTTAGCACAGGCAAAAGTGTTCTCCAAACTTGACCTTAGCTCAGCCTTTTGGCAAATTGAACTAGACTATGACTCTAGCATCCTGACTACTTTAAATAGCCCATTTGGACGCTATAGATGGCGCCGCTTACCATTTGGTACTTCAGCATCCTCTGAGATTTTCCAACATCGTATACATGTTGCATTAGAGGGACTGACTGGAGTAATCTGTGTAGCGGATGACCTCGTAGTGTATGGCAAAGGTCAGGATGATGAGGCGGCATTAAAGGATCATGATGCCAACCTCGAGCAACTGCTTAAGCGTTGCACAGATCAGAACATTAAACTTAACAAAGACAAGTCAATCTTCAGGGCTACAGAAATCCCATTCTTAGGTCATCTGATAACAAATCAAGGTCTGAAAGCAGACCCAGAGAAGGTCTCGGCGATCTTAGACATGCCTGCACCAACTGATGTGAATGGTGTACAACTATACCTAAGTAGATTTCTCCCCAGTCTATCAGATGTCCTAGAGCCAATCAGACAGCTAGTCAAGCAAGAAGTAGAATGGCATTGGACTTAGGTGCAACAGAATGCATTAGACAAAGTCAAAGCAATGATTTCTGAAGCCCCACTGTTAGCATACTACAACCCAGAAGATGACTTAGTCATCCAGTGTGATGCAAGTGGTAAAGGACTGGGTGCTGCCCGAATCCAAAATGGACGCCCAATCGCATATCACAGCTGCGCACTCACAGATACCGAAACACGCACAGTGTCGACTTCCTATTCGATAAATATAAATTTAATACTCCGTTGGTGAGCGACGGGCGACTGGTATTTCACCGAACGCAAGAAAAGGAGTTCTATCTGATTGGCTAGCAATCGATCGCTTAGGTCGCTTAGTAGTCAACTACAAACTCAAAACTGAGCATCGTATTCAATTCGATTGAAATCGATATTCTATTATTGCCGTAGATAAAGAGAGTGATAGTGTGTCAATAATGTACTTTGTATTGCAGCTGGATTTTACATGCATTCTTTTATATAATTGTTTTCTCAAAGAGTTGAATATGATCAAAATTTTTACTCAGGATTTCAAATTTTTTACCCGCAAATTGCAGTTAAACATAGCCACAGCAAAATACCGGTCCTCACTAATTAGTGTATTTAATTTCCAGTTAGTGTATTTAAGATAAAACCTGACAACAAATAACATTTTCTTGCAATAGAAATATCATATGGGATACTGATATGGTAGGCCGCAACCGCCACAACGTGGAGCTGCTACGCGTAGCTGACTTTTTGCTCCGTGGAGCCAAATTGACCAATCATGATCATGTTAGAGTTTTACATTACTCGGAGGTAAAACTGACTAATTAAGTACGACTTACTTATTACCTTGCGTTCGCTTTATAATCGTTCACCCAACTGAAACTATAATACCAGCTCATTGCTCATTGCACAGGTAAAACAGACACAAGTGCAGTGTGTATTTAACCAGAGAAGATCTGATGTAACATAGTTGAGCCGTTTTCATTGAGTGTTATCTTGGTTTAATAGCTTTTAATAGGGTTTAAGTCCTTCAAAGGTCGTGGTGAGTTCTACTGTAGACATGACTGCATCATGATTATTTTTAAGTCAACAACATTCAACAATATGATCACCGTGATAGTATGAGAGTATCAGTACCGTGGGTGTCAGTGATCCTGGCCTGACACAGTAGACAAACAAACAAACACGCCACACACATTACACATGCATGCAAGGTAACATTGACTATACACTAATCAAACAATGGTATTGATCCTGTACAACTGGTCGTGGTTTATTTACAATCGATTCATTTAAAATCCCCATAGTAAACATTAATTTTGGCAAGAGTTTTCTCTCTCTGGAACGAGGATGCATCCACTGGCTCCGCGTAATGAAAAGATCTAACATGATTGGTCAATTTAGCTCCGCGAAGCGAAAAGTAAGCTACGCGTAGCAGCTCCACGTTGTGGCGGTTACGGCCAGCCATATATTGATCATGCGAAAATCGTAAAACATAGAATAGAAACAGTGTGGCAGGCGCTCAAAATCTCAAATTGTATGCTTAGCCTGAGTTGCACGGCCTATCTCGAATAAAATCACCATGCGTAGTTGTTGAAAAACGTGAGGATTCATCGTACTATCACGGCAATTTTTAACACGAAGATATAGGGATGATGACGGTGTGACACGGTACGCATCCATTGAAAGAGAGATGCTCGCGGTAGTGGATGCATTCGAAAGATTCCATCAATACACTTTCGGACGTTTTACACAAGTTATCAGCGATCACAAACCGCTGGAAAACGTCTACAAGGAATGCTTCTGCGGATCCAGAAGTATGACTATGATATCAAATACAGTCCTGGCAAGACAATGGTCATTGCAGATGCCTTGTCACGTGCCTATTTACCACATACACCTGAGAAGGCAGAACCATATGCAGAAGTCAATATGGTAACTTTCCTGCCAATCAGAGACGAAAGACTTGAACAATTAAAGACAGAGACATCACAAGATGAGACATTACAGATGTTAAAGAAAACCATCATAAATGGGTGGACGGAAAAGCGAGATGAATTACCTGAGCAACTCACTCCGTACCATAGTTTCCGTGATGAACTAGCGGTACAGGACGGTCTCATATTCAAAGGATCGCGCGTAGTAGTATCACAGAAACTTAGGAAAGAAATGATGCTCAAAGTTCACTCCTCCCACTTGGGAACTGATGGATGTCTGAGACGAGCAAGAGAGTGCCTATTCTGGCCTCATATGGCATCAGACATAAGACAATACATAGGCACATGTGATGTCTGTATACATTTGAGACTAGTCAACAAAAAGAAACACTACAAAGTCATGACCTCCCCGCGAGACCCTGGGAAAAGGTCGGTGCAGACCTATTTACTTGGGACGGTCAAGAATTCCTAGAAACAGTCGACTATTACAGTAACTTTTGGGAAGTCGACAAACTTGACGACACATCAAGCAAGACGGTAGAAGCAAAGCTGAAGAGCCATTTCACGAGGTACGGTTCACCGACGCAGGTCGTATCAGATAATTGGCCGCAATTTATCGCGGAATGGGACTTTGAACACGTTTATAGCAGTCCTGGTCACCGTCAATCAAACGGCAAGGCAGAAAGCGCGGTCAAGACTGCCAAACGCATCCTTACAAAATGTAAGAAAGCCAACACCGACTACCAGATGGCGTTTTTTTTTAGACAACAGAAATACGCCAACACAAGGTTTTGACACCACACCAGCACAAAGACTCATGAACCGTAGGACAAGAACATTACTTCCTATGTCTGATAAACCTTTGGAACCCAGAGTTATTGATGAGAGCAAAAACATGCAGCAACGCATCCAGAAACAAGCCCAGAACCATAACAAGTCAGCTAAAGACTTGGAACCTTTGCAAGAGGGTGATGTAGTTCGTATGAAGCCCCCCTCGTACAAGGACAAAAGAACTGGCAAAAGGCGATTGTTTCAAGACGCCTTGACGAAAGATCTTATGTCGTCGAAACTCCAACAGCAGTGTACTGTCGTAACAGAGTGCACTTAAAGAAAACTCAAGAGACACCACCACCAGTTGTCTCATTGCCCCATCAGACTCCAGCAAGAAATCAAGAAACACAGCAGAAAGAGACTTTGAACAAGCAAAACCAGAACAATCAAGACAAGACCAAGAACTCTAAGAAACCAGAGTCTTCACCAAAGAAAGGAAAGACAACCAAAAGCAACCAACAACAGCCATCACCAAAGAAAACCAGCCAACAACAGCCACAACCAAAGAATACCAAAGGCAACCAACAAGAGCCAGCAGTCAGCACCAAAGAAAGGCAACCAACAAGAGCCAGCACCTAAGAAAGGCAACCAACACCAAAAATCAAGTCCAGATCAAGAAACAAGACCAGTACAGAGACAAGAACTATCTACCAAATCTGGAAGGAAAATCAAGTGCCCAAGTTATTTAAAAGATTATGTCTAACAAACATTACCAAATTTTGGCACAAACCAAAGGAAATCTTTCTGGACATTTTGAAAGCAAGTTTGAAGTTTAAGTAGTTTTTAGAAGTTTGTTTAGAAAAGTTGATCTTTTTAATAGTTCAGAAGTTTGAAAAACAAAAAATGACAGTCAAAGCACACTAAAGACTATGATCTAAGGACAAAGACATTTAATTTCATAGTTATCACATGAAAGAAAGACAATGATTTTATTTCATAGTTATCACATGAAAGAAAGACAATGATTTTTAAGATGTGAAATATCAGTTTTCTACAAAGCAAAGTTGATCTATGTAAGAAGGATAGATCAGTTCACTTCCTTTAACATTTGGGAAAGGAAAGTTTCCAGTTTAAGTTTGCAACTTAAAAGTGATCACAAGTAACCAAAGACAGTGACCTTTTTCAATAAGAAAAGGAAAGAACTTTCATGCATAAATTGATCTATTAAAGAAAGATCAAAACAGTTCATCTCACATTTGAAAAAAAATTCAGTTTCGAATGTATTTAAAATATAAATACATCCATTTGAAAGAAAGGGGGATGTTATATAATATTATGATGAACAATATTATTCATATCACCATTTAGGATATCGCCCATCCCTAGATAAATAAACGTGCCGATCACAATTGACTAAACTTCGAGTATGTTGTGTAACAAAGCCTATCGGTATAAAATGATGTTTTAAAAAAGGGGGCCATTTGGTGTAATAAAAGAAAAAAAGAGTCCTTAAGCATTCGCAAGTTTTTCCACGAGCCCAGTGGCGTAGCGCCACCCCTACCCCCCCAATTTATCAGGGCTAAAATGGTGGCGGCAAAGAGTAAAGTGTCCTTAAAATGATTAAAAATTGGACAATTAAATGGGGATCGAAAATTTGGCTTTGCCCTCTCACACCAAAATCCTGACTAAACTACTGCACGAGCCTCTGGCTTTGGGTGTTTACACACTCGCCCATTTGGCGCCCCGATCAGCTTCCCAGATGCTGAGAAGCATGTGATACAAAATCGTCTGATGACAGTGTTTTAAATTAATTTTTATGAAAAATTCAAAGTCGTACATTTGGCTGACAGTTCATAGTTATTATTTTTGCATGTTACCTCGCTTGATTGACATTTTCTCATTGTCTCTAGTTATGATCTATAATTGGTCGGGATTTTAAGGTGTTGGACTTGGGCTTATTGGGTGTATATTTTTTAATTTTTTTTTGCAGAATCAAGAAGAAGAGATATTCTAATTTCACAAATACCCTGTAACCTTTAATTTAATTTATGTTAAGTTGCTATTTGGACCGTTGGACGAATATGAAATTGTCATGTTAGATGCACCGTAGGAAAATCCATAGACCATTTATCTATGGAAAATCACAGAGCGCCCAAACATGATTTCACTGTGTACTGGGCCTTGGAGTTGGCTGTGTACTGGGAAATGCAATTAATAAGTTTGAAATGCGCGTTAAATGATACACGTACTTCTATTATATTTATACCTCCACTTGGATAAATAGAAGCTAAATCATCTAATTTATAAAGAGAAAGCTTCAAACAGCAACAATTTTGTCCCATTCTTCTCGGCATTTTGACACTTCGATCGACAATTGTCAAACCATGTTTTTTGTTTTGATTCAGAAAGTAACCATTTTATTCCGAAATTCATCAAAACACGGTATTTTTCTAAAAAATGATGACGTCACGGCAAAATCAAATGTGTAAAGCTGCCGAATTCTGAAACCAAAATCAGAGCAGCCGGCACCATTTCAAGTATGAATTTCACGAAATCTAGATATTTACATTTTTGGGGACAAGCAGAATTGTAATAAGTATTCAAATACTTTCAAATACTATATTAAGCTTTCGAATTTTAATAAGTATTATATTCCTTTATTGAAATCTAAATAAGAAACGTAATACAACGAGGTGCGTCATTCCCGGGCGTCATTTTGGTGAATTTCTGGATGTGATATTTTCCCTTGGTGGTCAGTGCAACTAATACTGAAATATGTCCACTATATAAAACTAAGCATGCAATTTATGTATAGATTACATTGAGAGTTTGTACATGAATAGCAAAATAAAGTGCAGTGAACTGATACCAACTGTAAATTTATAGTAGGGCCCTATAACTATAAGTAAAAAATGATAGGTGTACGGGGGCATGCAGATCTCACACCACCAAATCGGAGTCCCATAGAGATATGTGCTACATTTGCCTTACGAAAACGGTTTTTTTTCTTCACATGAGCGACTCAGTTTTAAAGGTCACCACATCTGGAATAATGAACTAGCTAATTGAGTTATGTGGTCCAGGGCACGTCAGCCGGACACCACATAAGTCCAGACAAGTATACAAGTACACAGGAGTACGTGATCTATGGTTGAAACCCGGGGGTTGAAATCAGCCCTTGCCTAATCCCTCTATCTGGGAAAAATATAGATTGACCGTCATTATTATTTTAATACGACTGGCTCTCGAAGTATACGATGTCATGAAATCGCCTAATGCAAAATCATGCCAGTGTTTCTGTAAAGAAAAGGCTGCTTAAAATCATTAAACATTATTTGATCCCTCCCATCTGTGGTACACTTGCAGTATTTAACATTACTAATCATGACCAATCCAAAATGTTGCCAAAATTATGCAAATTTCTGCTCATTTTAATGCTTACTTTAGGGGTTTTCTAAGAATTGAAATTAAGGGCGCACAACCATATAATTCTACTTGGTGGTGTGAAATCTGAAAGATGCACTGCCCTCCCTTCAGCCACAAAAAATACCAATCTTTAGTCACGTAATATATATTGTTCTCCCCTCCCGATTTCATATCCCTCACCCATTCTAAATAATTGCAGTGCTGCCATAACTTGTACAAGTTTCACTACACCTCCGCGGTGCACCCGGCCAATTTTTTATTTTCTATTTATGTTTTACTATAATGTATTATTTTGCCTTGTTGATAACGTTTTCCCTTCAGACTATATAACAGTATAATAACACTGCCTGCGATTCTGTTTCTAGGTCGTGATCTGGTTATTTTTGCTTCACTCCACTTCTTTATTAATTTTAAAATAAATATTAATTGAATAAAACTTGCTATGTGTGTCAACGATTGACATTGCAGGGTGACCAAACATGCACCAAGCAGATCATACGACGGCACAATTACGTCAATGCTACTGAAATGAACAAAAACTTTACCCTTACATGTTAAATTAAAACCCAACATTCTCATATGCAAGGACATAGTTCTCTGAACCCAATATGCGTCTATGCATGACTTTGAATTGTGAATACTGTCAATCATCTGGGAATCATGCAATGAGAGAATGATTTCAATCTATTCAACCTGATTAATCCACATTCCAGTCACGATCTCACAGGGTGACGTCATCGGGACTCAATGTGTTTAACATGACAACCCAGCTGAAGGTCAGTGGTACTGACCGCAACGTTGGGTTGCTCCAAGGTATGTGGATTAATCTGGTCAATATATTGAAATCATTCTCTCGTCTGTGCATGACCTTGGAGTACATAGCTCATTCTCCACAAATTGATATCAAAGCTTGAACAGAACACAGCAATAACTTCACTCATCATGTCAGTTTATTCTACCATTCAGAGTCGTAAATTTGTGCTCACGAAAGAAGAAGCCGATTACTTTGCTAATCAGGATATGAAACAATATGTTAATATGATTGCAATGCATAGGAATCAGAACACGAAAGATTTCGCCGAGGACAGAGAGACGTATTATGTAAGTGCATGTTTGCTTACTTATCTGGGTTTGACAGTGATAGTATTAGAGTTTGGGTATAAAAAGGTGGAACTGGAGTGCTCTCTTGAGGATCAGAGCATTCTATTTTTTTTAAATCGATTAATCAGGTAAAATATTGATTCCGTCAACGGATCCTTAAAGGTCAGGTTTATTGCAAAAACAAGTTTATCTCTATTCGAAGAGAATAATTATTACATTACAAGTTGACACTCGTTGCAATTATTTTATGCGCATTTCTCCTGAAAAAGGAAAAATTGTGTGGGTAAAGTTCAGCCTCGTGTTCTTCCCCCGTTTGAAGCGTACGTGTTCTTCCCCCGTTTGGCTGATGACGAAGGTAAATGAAGCGGACACTATCATGCTCTCATTTACTTGTGTGACAAGTTTGACATTAGCAACAATAAGTTGTTCAATTATTTACCATAACAATGCTGCATAACAATATGCAGACTATTGTTCTCATTTCGGAAACAAAGCCCACACAGTATTGTCACTATGCGTTTGCTTTGTAATATTTCATCCAACTCATATGGCACAGGGAAATCAGATACATGAGTTTGTAGACGTTTATATGCTAGTCTCAGATGATCACGATGAAATTCTAAGCTCAAATTATATATTTATTTTTAGGCCTAATATTTCTCATGGTATTGATATACATATGAATTGTAATACCACAATTACTAATATATAAAAAAGAAGCGGCTGATTTTATCCATATGTATAAAAACCAATAAATTTTATTGTTCTTAATTTAGAGGTTTTTTTCTGTGAACAACAACAGTATAGGTTCTGTCCATTGAGAGCGTTTATAGTCCCTTTTCTCAAAGCGGGCATATCTCATTTCATGACGTCACCTTTTTTTCCTGCGGGGGGGCACTTCAATATGAAATGGATATAGGTGTAGGGCTGGCACTTTCGCACTAAGGGGCATTCGGTGACAGCAAAATGTAAAAAATATGGGGTCATTGGATGGGAGCATGATTTTTGGCATTCGGTGAGAGTAAAATGTAAACAATATGGGGTCATTGGGTGAGAACATGACCTTTTTCAAAAATGGAATCTTTGGGTGAGAGTCGAAACAGCGCCACAAAAACCTCGAAAATCGAATTTCTAGTTCTAAATGGCTTCAAATTTCATTGTTTTTTCAAAATAAGTAACAAATTCAGTGAAAAATTAAAGTTGCTGTTCAAATTGAACTTGCAGGGGTCTTTGGGTGACAGAGCAAATGGACAAATAGGGGGTCTTCGGGTGACAGATCATGTGTTCGTAAAAAAAAAATATGGGGTCTTTGGGCCAGCGATGCTGAAAAGGGGGGTCTTAACAGCCCTACATACGCATCACCTCCAAAGTTGGATTGACTCCGGGCTATTTCTAGGCCAAATCTGTCTCGTTCGAAGGAACTCACCGCTTAAGTTGTTTTTTGCGGAATATCAATTTTAAACGTCTTATTTTCTCAAAAAAGGAGTCATTTTCATTGTCCTTATAAAATATTAGCTTGCCAATTATATGATGTTGTTTTTGCAATAGACATGCCCTTTAAAGAACTTAGGCAAAATTACCCTCGATTAGAAAAAAAAAAAAAGCGAGGGCAATACATTTTGTTCTACTGGTTTCATTTTCCGAAATTGGATATCATAATTTGATCTCATATTCCTGACCAGTACTCGACCCCTGCTGATGTTTGTCCTCTTGCGTGTCAACATGGTCAACACATTCCCGTTGTTCTGGAGGCAAGGTTAACCTATCGCTTTTGCAGAATGGCGATTTTAGCGCATGCTCAATGTGCACAATTGATGTTGTTTTGCACATTGAGCTATCGTTAGTGCGATGATTCGTTTATAACATCAATCGAGTATGAACTCGGCTTACAGTGCCGGCAGGAACTGGGCTCACACTATGGACCACAATGGCCTCATCCC
This sequence comes from Amphiura filiformis, assembly GCF_039555335.1. Classification (NCBI taxonomy): domain Eukaryota; kingdom Metazoa; phylum Echinodermata; class Ophiuroidea; order Amphilepidida; family Amphiuridae; genus Amphiura; species Amphiura filiformis. The sequence goes on along the minus strand of NC_092646.1, from coordinate 30,037,932 downwards.
AATGTCATAGTCCAATTACCTCAATTAGACAATCATAAAGCAACATGTGACCTCGAGTTGTGGGAGTATGAGTTTTTGTACCCAAATTTTCAAAGGTCATTCAATGAATGTACAAATGTATTGGGGTTAAAGAACTGTGCCCTGATAGATGAGCATGTTGTGGATCCTAGTGTTGTGCGCTGGCTCGCTGAGTCAAAGCATTGAGAAAATTGAATTCCATAACATAATATAGTTCCAAGTATATAATTATATTATTTAGGCTAAATTAAAAAAAAAAGGTTTGTCTCAAAGCTCTCCAATTCTGAAAAACTAATGCGAAATGCGGTTTTTTTTTTTCTTTTTCTTTTTAAGATTTTTTTTCAAATGTGAAAAAACCTCAAAGTCCTATTCTACTGTGTGAAGTGTTGTATCAGGTGGCACTTCCCTGGTTGTATTGAACAATAAAGTAATGCTGCTATTGTATTGAAGTAAAGTAATATAGAAGGGTAATTTACTTACGCGCATTTTGATACCCAATTTGTCCAGTTTTGTTCAATATTTACAAGACAGCATTGTTTTGAAACAAAGATACCCGAATTTAAAAGTTGCAGCTATTTGTATTGATTTGAAGTAAAGCGCGAAGATAATGACGTGCTTTACGTGCTATAGGTTAAATACCACTAATTATGTATTACACGGGTTTCAATTTCGGGTGGAATTTTCAGGTGAAACTACCGTATTCACTCGATAGTTAGCACATGTGCTTACTATCGAGGGCTTTTGAAAACGTGCAAAAACGAAAAAAATGAACAGCGCCATCCACAAAAGTGACAAAAGTGTGAAGGGTTTTGAGCAAATCATCGATACACATAGCTATATACGAACAATTAAACATACAAATTTGTGTGTTGACTACATTAGCTCAGTTGGTAAAGCGATAGACTTTGAATCATCTTTAGAAGACCGAACTGAGCAGGAGTTCGAGGCTCGTTATAAACTTTTCCGTTGCTTTATTTTTATTTTGGGGTTTGAGCTTTTCTTGATATATTTAATCTTTGTTTTTCATTTTGTTTCTTCATTGTTTCTTATTTGCTTTTTTTTTTTTTTTTTTTTTTTTTTTGTTCTATCATACTGGGGTCATGGGTTAGTTATTCAAAACATACCTATATACGAACAATTCAACCTGCAAATGTATGTCTGAACCCCATTAGCTCAGTTTGGAAAACGCCGGACTTCGAGACTCGATGAAGTTCAAATCTGTTCAGTATTTCACTATTTAGATTTTCTTTGTTTGTTTTACAGGTCTTTTTTTAACTATGAATATAGGCCTACATTTGACCATTCTTGAAGGCTTTTGTGGGCTTTTTATTTATTTATTTATTTTTACCAAAGGAACAATTAGAGATCAGTTGGATTAAAAGTGGAGTGGTTACATAACTCCTTGGTAACTGGATCACGCACCTTTTTGAAGGCAAATAAATACGCTCATTTCGTGTCTAATAGACAAAGTGATAATCGGATTACACGTAACACTTCGCTGGCGAATAATTGGATCAACTTTAAAATTTCACCCCTACATCCAATTTCATGCACTCCTACACCCATGCTACACCTCAATGGCAGACATAGCTACTGGGACACAATAGAACAATAAATGGCGTTGAATGCCATAACCTTTGTGTCGCGATCATATCGATCGTGGTGCAGAACTCAAAAGCGTGATCCAGCTGACAGTGATAATCGGATTACACGTAACATTTCCCTTGCGAATTGTTACGCATAGTCGTGCCAAAAGTCGGTCGATACATGTTGAACTCAGCACAATTCAGAAATACGCCTTTTTGCTTTGAAAATTCTCGGTCAAATAAAAAACTTTTTTTTTCAGTAATGTTGAATAAAAATGTTGAATAAAAATATAGTTCTTGGATATACATTTGAAAAAAATCCCGGTGTTAAAATTAGGCACGTAATTGTTTCCTGTTTGATCTTGATAGGACTCAGCTTCACCTAGACTTAGTCCTCAATGATAGTCAGTAATTTATCTTTTGGTCGTTATATGACTATCATTTGAGGAGTATGATACATCTTCCGAGGAGCAATTTCAGACAATTGCTTGGGATTACTGGGGCAGAGGTTAATTGAATCCTTTCATGACCACTGATGCATAGTCAAGTCTGATAAGGACACTCGGCACGAATTGAAAGACCATGTCACTCTCGACAAAAAAACCGCATGCATGTCAAAGGTCATACGACACCAATTGGTGTTTGTTATGCTCCTCGAAATATGTACAGCTATGTCTGAGCTTGTGTGGTTCCCTTCATTGTAATGTCCTTCCATACTTCTCCAACCCACTTGGTGACCAGAATTCGTCTTTGGATTGCTGTTATGTCATTGTTGGCGTATTTTTGGCCATTCAATCAGGGACTGGAAACTGATTATTGATAGCTATTGTCAAGCTATTGTTATCAGATTATCTTTTCGACCTTCGATTGTATGCGAGTTGCGCTATGTTTGAATTTTATTATTTACTCATGTTGCCCTACTAAATATTTAAAAAAACCATCTAAATATTCCAATATCTTTTTTAAGTTATGTAAAATTGTGTAAAATGTCTATCCTTTGTCGAACACAATTTCTGTGTAGCATGGAAAATCATTTACATATTTACATTTGATAATTTTGTGGAGATACAGAATGCTAGAACAAACAAAATTATATTTTTTCTGGAATGTGTACACCGTACGCTTGGTATTCCTACTGATTTCGATACTGAAATAATTCTAAGATGATGTTCTTTGAAGATTTATGTTGGCATTTCTTAGGGTGGAAGCCGTGTCCAGTCCCTCCATAATAGAGGCCTTGCATGTGACGTATCATCCCGTAAATATGGCGGACTACTCAAATGCATTCAACAAAAGCATGATTGCAATTTACCGTGACAGTTCGTCTCACACACATAACCCTGCACTACGATCAAATAGGTTGATGACAACATTTGATTGAATGGACTGTGAAGGACACCGGTTCAAATCCTTTGTCTGGAGCCAATTGATAATTTCATGCAGGGCCTCTATACGCTGGCGAAGTTACGTAATAATCGGATTAACTACCATAGCAATAGGTGAAAACAATTTTTAAATATACCGCGCTGCACTGATACGTTCACTCGGTACCTCTGCATTGAACCGCATCGTGGTGATCAATTGCACCTGTAAGATTAGTATCTTTGAAAAGACCAGTATTGTATTCAATCTATGATTGCAGACATACACAGGTGATTAGTTCAACCTGCTTGTAGTGTAGCGCGATATGTTCAAAATTGTTTTCACCTATTGCTATGGTAGTTAATCCGATTAATTACGTAACTTCGCCAGCGTATACAAGGGGTCTTTTTATCTTTTCAGTTTCCGTAACTCTATTGTTCAGATACGAAAACGCAAGGGATTCAGTAAGTTTACTGTAATCTGACTTCATTGTTAACTCTGAAGTACCAATCAGCTTATTTCAATAGAGGTAATTGCCTGTGTCAATAAAGCCCATAAAGGCTGGAGATAAAATAGTATTGAACACCGGTGTCCGACCGCTGTTTTAATGGTCTAGCGCCCTCTCGTGTTTGACAGTGATAAATTGATTCACATTATTATGACAAAATGCAAATCCGAATGAAAAGGTCCACTTTTTTCTGTAAAAACGTTGAAAATAAGCCCTTCAATCACAAAAGGTCCGCTTATGAGCCTGTCGCGCCCCATTGCACTTGTGCAGGGCCACAGTGTCGCCCTTCCCTCGTATCAATGTCCATCTCCATATTTTGCTTCCTCCTGCCCCCCCCCATGATCAGGCTCCCCACTCCCTCCCCGGTCCCTACTCTCTCCTCTCGAGCTTTCTCTTTCTAGCCTTTCCGTCTCTCCCTCTCCTCTCTTTCTTCCTCACCCCCTCCCAATCTCACTTGTTCACTCAAGTATCTCCCTCCCTCCCTCCCCCGGCCCTCCCTTGCGAAATTTATCAGTATGATCCATGACTAAAAATAAGCTCTGCAAAAATAAACATTTAAAATAAACCCGAGTCATGCATATAGGCCCAACCAATTATCAGATTAGCTTGCCATTGGTACGAATGAATAGAATACATTATCATTGCTCCAATGCAATTCTGTTGTATTGCATTTCAATATAAAACATGATTACCAAATCACCACTTGTACGCGCCTCATTGGGAGATATTTGACGCTCGTTTGATCGCCAATAGGAAAGACTTTTGCTTATAACTTGGCAACATGGTTAGTATATATTTCAATGCAAGACAATGTTTACGAGCCACTTACGTCTAGGCGTAAGTGCATATACACCAAACACAAGTCAATTGAAGCCGTACAATTTACCGTGAATTTAGGACCGTAAAATTTAGACTCTTCTTTTGTCTAGATTAGCACCCAACCGCACATCTCAAGGTTTTATGTAAAAAATCAATATAACTTACCAAAACGAAAACTGAAATTCACGAGCTTCAAATTTTCAGTAACTAACAAAAGGCTAGAATAAAAGATTGGTCACACCTGGGAGACTACCACTTCAGAATAACAATGACTTACAAAAACGGATACGGTTACGGAAACAGAAACTGAAAAGATAAAACGACGGAAGGTCTCCGATTCAATAAAGCACACAATTGTAACAGGCACAATTGAATCGGAGCGGGATTTTACATGTTACACAATGAGCGTGTTTCTAGTGAGACAATCTTTCCGTTATTTAGCTAAACTACCGGGTAGTCTAGATTTGCAATGGTTAGTAAAACATAAACAAATATAGACTGCGTGGCAGTCCAGCTAAATACCGCATAATCTGGCTCACTATAAACACGCTCTTTGTTTTTTATTTTCGTATTGCACAAAATCATAAAAGTATAATGGATAAGGTTAAAATTATAAAATGCAAAAGATTTCTTTGCGGTTAAAAGCATGTCCATATCACTTTTAAGTCGCAGTTATTGTGTCCTTCTTGATGTAAAACGAAGTCAGTATTTTGAAATAGACTGCGGAACTCAGTCTTCAATGATAGTCATTTGATAGAAGGGAACTATCATCAGAGCCTTTGAAAAATATGGAATTTCTGTAGTGTGTAATGGCAAAGAGGACCATGACCACCTCATTAACATTGAGGGCATACCCAACTACATTGTTGAATAAATAGCCCATGACCCCAGTATGAACAGAACAAAAAAGAAAAAAGAAAGAAGGAAGAAAAAGAAAAGACAAGAAAAAACAAAACAAAATAAAGCAAACAATAAAGAAACAAAATGAAAAACAAAGCAAAAAAAGATTAAATTTATCAAGAAAAGCTCAAACCCCAAAATATAAATTAAACTACGGAAAAGTTTATAACGAGCCTCGAACTCCTGCTCAGTTCGCTCTTCTTAAGATGATTCAAATTCTGTCGCTTTACCAACTGAGCTAATGTAGTTAACACACAAATTTGTAGGTTTAATTGTTCGTATATAGCTATGTGTATCGATGATTTGCTCAAAACCCTTTACACTTTTGTCACTTTTGTGGATGGCGCTGTTCATTTTTTTCGTTTTTGCACGTTTTCAAAAGCCCTCGATAGTAAGCACATGTGCTAACTATCGAGTGAATACGGTATATGATTTAGATGCAAAATGATCAAAAATTCAACATAGTTTGACCTGAGACTTTTCTTGTTTTAACGCACTGAACCGTAAACACCTTAAAATGACAGTGCGCCCTCGACGCTGAAAGTTACAATATGGTAGGGCGAATATTTACTAAAAACCGAAGCCGTGCGTATGAATTTTGGTACTATTACAACAAAAATTACATGTAATGAGAGAAAATGTACCATTTTGAATCATCAAACCCTAAAAAGTACTTTTTTGGCTATATAACTTGACCAATTTCAGCGATTTTAATTCAGTCTTTTCAGATGCCATGAAAACAAATAGTTACTCGTCGTATTTCAATGTATCGCCCAGGCCTATAAGTGGTATTTAACCTACAGTGCTGGCATAATAACCATTATTAACTTTTAAATTCGGGCATTTTCTTTTAAAAGCACTATGCGTTGTTAATGTTGGACGACATTTGACAAATTCGGTTTCAAAATGCTCGTAAATAAATCATCCTTCTCTCTATGTTGAAATATTGTGAAAACAATTATTAGTTCTGAAGCTATAGGCGTATTTATAACAGCTTCGTTACTTTTTGTGCAGACTTTATGTCAATTAGACATGGGGTCCGACCAATGCTTGTTTCATACTTTATGCCGCTTGCCGCTGAGCGGCGTGACGCACGCGCATTGCAGACAAACGGACACAATCCGTTGGGCGTGGGTGATTCATTATGTACGTCTGTGTAGATATACAGGCAATTATAGCCAAATTTTGATTAAATTAGAATCGGTCAGTTCCGTTGTTGCTATGCACCTCTGATTGGTTCAAATAGCGCGTGCGAGTATCGCGTCGACCGTGTTTTAATAGAGAGATTAGAGACTTGCGATTTCCAAACGTGGACATCGGACGTACGTTAATCTATTCAAAACCACTCTCCTGTATCGAAGCGAGGTCACGTATTTAGCTATTTTTGAAGATATTTCACGTGCGAAATCAACGTAGATACATCGTTGAAAGTGCACAAAATTCGTCCATTTTACAATATGTTAAAGACAGTCAAAGATAATGAACGTACGAAGGAAAGTCTAATTATTATTATGATCCTTTTTGTTTGTAACAAATCATTATAATAAAGGTACAGCGATGTGTTAAAAATGGACTAAATTTAAACCCAATATTCATACTGACGCAGAGATTGCCCATTGAAATGTGTGTGATACTTTGCGTACAAAAGCGGCAAGCGGCGTGGAAGTATGACGGGGCATTATGGCCGTTCCCGTTATACTACAATAAAAACAAAATCTCATTCTTACACCAAATCTGTTCTTTTTCAGTACGAACATGGCGAACATCCGTGTTGTCCGTATATAAGTCCATATACTGTTGGTCTTCGTGCATTTGCCAATATTATATCAACATTTGTCTCGGACAAAAAATGTCAAATGATTGATATTGCGGCTGGATCTGGACTCCTAGGGTTCGAGGTAAGTGTTTATGCAAAGAAGGTGCAAATCGCTTTGTGTTGCGGTGCAGAAATCCGCTGAACCCATAATGGGACCACTTGTCCAGATAAGGTAGTATTAAATTTTAATCTAAAACACGGGAGGTCAATGAAAGGCATTATGGGTGATTCACTTATCAGTAAATCTAAACAAATCATCACAAACCTTTACATTTCGAGGGTTCAGAGCCAGAAAGCCGTAACTCACTATGACCAGCTCTCATAAGAGCATAACGTTGACCCCTTACCTTGATCTTCTAAAGTCTATATTGCCTCCACAATGTTTTTTGTTTTCTATTGAATTTTGTCATGATTAAGGGGGTACTACACCCATTGATTTTTTTTTTGCATTTTTTGCATTTTGTGAAGAAATTACAAAAAAAATTGGACAAAGTGGTATGCAAAATGAAGGGGCAAATCTTCTCGTTTTATTGGTGGCATTGGTATCAACGTAGCTTACATGCTTTTGAAAGTAGAAGCCAAAAGGTGGTACATCACTGATGATTTAAATTCACTTCATTTTGGAAAGCTTACTATCAACGGATTTCGTTAAAATTTTGGATATGTGTTGCTAACACGTTAGGGAAATAAAGTTGATATGTAAAATGGGAATAAGTGGTTCCTGATTTCTTTTATGACTTCATGAACTTGGTGCTCCACAACTATCAAAAAAGAACTGGTTAAAATGCTTCTCTTTTCAATGTTGAGCTATATTTTGTATTTTTAACTTGCGACATTATTTCACTGAAACTTAATTAAGCCACAGGTAACAGGTTACCACAACCATACTACAGCAATGTTGAAAAATATTGTATTTCTTGTAACCTATACCGCCATATTGGGTAGTTTTCCGTAAGCTTAACTTTTGTGATTTTGGTAACTATTTTATATTTATTTGTGAAATCCATCTCAACTAGGCATTCTAAATTGTACTCACCATTTACATCCCAAGGTATATTAGTATATCCACCTTGCACTTCTCGATATATACCCAGTTAAAGACAGAATATCAAAATTATTCCTCATTATGATACATTTTGTATCACAGACTCTCACATGTGTATTCAAAATTGATGCTTAAATTTGACCTGAACCAATTGACCTATAACCTGACATACGGTGACCTAATAGCCTTTTCTTCTCCTAACAACACATTATAGTATCAAATTGACTAATGACTATACATCCATTGTCACGGTGTAAGTGTTTATTTAATTTATTCAGTGTTATATATTTTGCAAGCACCACTAGATTTTCTATAGAGAGTATAACAAAGGATTTAATGTATTCTATTCATGTACCCTACTTGAACATGTTGAAAAGAATAAATTATGGTTTGTTATGAAACACGCATCTGAGTTACCAGGATACGGTAAACAAAAAATATATAGGGCTAAAATGACTTACTATACAATGGTTTAAAAGCACCTTTTTTTTTTTTTTTTTTTTTTATTTCACATGATCCGTGCATATATCGCCTCGCTATAAATGAAAAAATATTATTTTAGACCAATCAAACCAATATATGGGTGTAGTACGCCCTTAATGGACTGTATATTCTATAGTGCCCTGGCGACTTTATGCTCATTTTGTGGACGCAGGTAAATTGTATCGATTTGTCTTTGTAGGAAGCATGGCACAGTGTCATCGCCCCGATATCTTCATGGCAGAAATCGCCATGATAGGTTGAATCCACAGCCACGCATGGCCATTTTGTTCCGACCTTTGAGACGCATAATGAGCCGAGGGACATCCCGACTAAGGCTACTGACAATAACTCGGTAATTGACTTCTCTGTGTGTAAGTGAGCTTGTATACGCCATGTGAGTGAGTGCTCACACTGGGGGGTGTGTGACCTCTGTGTGTATACGCCATGTGAGTGAGCGCTCACATCAGAAAATCAGAATATTTCTGTCAGTTTTTGAGTACAAGACGCAATGGTTCTTTCTCAAGACGCTAGCTAACGTCGATAATATCCGTTGAACATATGTTCAAGTGCAAGGAACCAAATCTGGTTTCTTTATACGAAATCATTTACCATGTTTACGGGAGATATTCATCATTTTCTACCCCGTCTATCGTCTGAATATCAATCGTGCATAGCACATTTACGTGTATCGATCCCGTGTATTCATTTCAGTGTCTCTGGCTGTATAATGTAATTATTAACCGGGCGATGTCGGTGTGCATGGTACCACTGACGTCCACTGTACAGTATTAAAAATTCGTGGTACATGATGAGACGATGCACGACAGTGGCTAAAAACAATACCTTTATTCTCATTCTTAAACACTTACAAATAAAATATTAATCATAAGTAGGCTTATACCAAATTTTAATTAAATTAGAATCGGTCAGTTCCGTTGTTGCTATGCACCTCTGATTGTTTCAAATAGCGAGTACGAGTATCGCGTCGACCGTGTTTTAATAGAGAGATTGTGATTTCCCAACGTACGTATTGAACGCCCGTGCAATCTTACTATAAATAGGCGAATGTTGTATGCATGTATGAATATCAAAAGGCTCCGTCAGTTTCGATCCAAATGTCAACAAATTCACACGGGAGATTGATGAATATACGGGAAATGCATTGCACTTTATTTGGTTGAAAACGGTCAAGAATTGGCCTCAAAATCAGTGAAAATGTAGCTGGATGCTATCCTAGGTAAACAGAGAAAAAAGTTGGTTGCTAACTAGCCACGCGCGTCCTACGCAGCAATACCACGCGGGTAACGCAGCACTACGCCATCGCTCGCGTAAACGACGCAGAGCCACGTAATGATCATTATTTTGAGTGAACGACGCCGTAGACACGCTATGAGACCACGTAATAAATACGGGGAAAAGATGTGTGTTTGTTAAAAAGTATAAACAGCATGAAGCGGTACTATAAATCAAAAAGAAAAGAAATGAGGACAAAAATGGTACGAGTATGTGGGTTATTAGAAGAAAAGGAAAACGGGAATAAAATAGGTTAAAGAAGGAAAAAAAGAAACTAATCAGGAAATGTATGAAAGAAAAAGAAGCTAATAAGAAACTAATCAAAAAAGCTAATTGAGAACAGAATTAATTAAATAACATGGAAATGAGAAATCACAAGCTAAACAGCAAATAAAAAAAGAAGCTAAAAGGAAAATGTAAGAAAGGACAGATTTAGAAAAATAAATAAAAGACATGGAAACAGAAAATCACAAGCTAAACAGCAAAAAAAAATGGAACAAAATTGGCCCATGTAGAAGAAATTAAAAAGAAAGAGAGAGAATCTACAAAGGAAATGTTGGCATAAGGAGGGTCAGGTTTAGATACATAAAATATACCTTTTCAATGATTCTACCTGTTCAGTAATTCCTGTTTTAGTGAACGCTCCCATTTACTCATCTAGCGGGGACCCGCGCGCAGCGCGGGAGTCTATTCAAAGCCACTCATGTCATATCACACAGCTAAGAACCAATAAGATTGCAGGGACTTTCTCAACTGTTTAAGAATACCATTTATTTCTAAAATGCATGTGTGTATTTTGCTCACCACAGATCTAACAATGTAGACTATGTGGATTTATATTTTCAGATGAAGAAGCTTGGTTTTGAGAATATCGACGGTCTTGAGCCCTTAGAAGACATGATCAATATGCAAATAAGCGGTATCTATGGCAAACTGTACAGAGAGCTGATAAGTAAGGAAACTCCAACATCTATTCCGACAGGTAACTTGAGACACACGAGCACAGAGGAGAGAGAAAAAGAGAGCGTACCACCAGTCAAAGTCCCCTTGTATTGTATAGGGTGAGTTCTCGCATATTCATGAGGGCCGATTGTTCGATCGTGCCGTGTCAAACAATCACGCCAGCGCTACGTGCCTTCGCGTATACGCGATAGAGCGTTGTGTGCTTTCGTGCAACAATCGGCTCTCATTATCGGATGATACGGAGACTTTGACTGGTGGTATGGGCTCTGTTTTCTCTCTCCTCTCTGTGCACACGAGACACTACCCGAATTAAAACAGACTCATCTTTCAGGTCAAAGTTCATTAACTTCAACATATTCATGTATTATTGGAATGACCTTTATATGTCTTGGGTATGAAACGCCATGTTCATAACTTGTGGTCGTTGTTTAGGCATTGGAGGTTATTATGAATTGACCTTTGCGGGTATACTTGTGATGTCGTCACGCAGCGCCGACACGCACATTGTTACTGTGTGCGTCACGACTTTGAAATGCGCAGTTACGATATTCGCTGAGCGATTTGCACATCGGCTTGACGTCAAATGACGACATCTCAGGTCTACCCGCAAAGGCTTATACGCCGTAGAAGTGATGATGTATAGCAATAGGTTAAAACAATTTTTGAATATATCGCCCTTTGTTTTAACCTATTGTTGTGGTATGGTAGTTAATCCGGTTGTTACATCACTTCTACGGCGAATAGGATGTACCGAAAAATTCAATTATGTGAATAGAAATGAGATCATTTTGGCCATAGTAAGGGCTCTTTTAGGGATGTGGCGTAATCAAATTCAATTTGATTAATTACGGAAAGAGTGATATAAACACAGTTAAAATGAAAAGTCTCCACTAGTTCCATCCCCATTTAATGGCAAAATAATTCATATAATAATTTTCTATACACTTTCCTTCGAAGGTTGATACCAAATTTGATATCAAAAGTTTAATCATCGTGAGCGTAGGAACCACTGTTTGGAAATTCGTGCAATTTTAAAAATGACATAGGGAATTGTATCACGTAGCGGAGCTAGCGTGAGTGTCAAGAATTACGTCGCCTGAAAAGGCCGGCAGGTTAAAGGTTTACCCATGCATGTCAAAATGCAAATCAAATACCCCGCTCTTTCAATTGTGCGCAGGCATGTGTACAATGATCCCTGTACGGGTTGCTTCAGGCCACATAATAAGCTGATACAATGCATTGGCTTGTGCGTGGTCAATTCGTCATTTTTAAAATTGCACGAATTTCCAAACAACGGCTCCTATGCTCCCGATGATTAAACTTTTGATATCAAATTTGGTATCAACCTTCGAAGGAAAGTGTATTGAAAACTATTATATAAATTATTTTGCCATAAACTCATCAGACTCTGATTAAATGGGGACGGAACTAGTGGAGACCTTTTAATTTTGCTGGGTTTAGTATAGTAGGATTCAATGGGCATTGACCATGTTATCTCGTTAAAGAAACATCCAGGTTATGGCATCATTGCTTCTGCAAGTCTTCATCAATATGTAAACGTTCCAACTCATAGGAGTGGCCACATTCTTGATCACGTGCTATGCTGCCCTGATGAAAACTTCATCCAAGACTTTTCAGTGCATGAAAATCCTTTAACATGGCATCACTGTGTCCATTTTAAACTAAACTTGGCAAAACCGGTACCCCATCGTGTCACACAAACTCTAAGAAATTATAAGAGCATTGATGGTGCAGCATTTTCACAGGCTTTAACCGATCACCTGAACCCTATTTCAAATGTTAATAACCCTGGTGAGCTGTACAATTGGTACAATGGAACTGTATCTGATTGCCTTGATGAATATGCTCCATCTGAAACCCGAACCCGGACTATTAGAAACCGTCAACCATGGTATAATCAAACCATCCATACTGCTCGTCAAGACGGCCATAGAGTAGAAAGAAAATGGCGTAAGTCACGATCTGAGTCCGACCGCCAAGAGTATGTGACTGCCAGAAATAATGTCACTAAATGTATTGTCGAAGCTAAACAGTTCTATTACTCTGATAAACTTTCGGGAGCAAACACAAAGACTGTTTTTCAAACTGTGAACAGTCTCCTAAACAGCAAAGTTAAACCCTTGCCTGTCCACAATGACCCAAAAGACCTGGGAAATAAATTTTGCCCAGTTTTTCAAGAGTAAAATCTATAAGATTCGCAAAGAACTTGAATCTTCATGTGAAAATGTCGACCCCTCTCAGTTTGTTGACAGTTGCCCTGGGTCTTGTGAAGTTCTCTCCCAGTTTCGCCACATGACCGCAGACGAAATCCGCAGAGTAATCGCAAAGGCATCCAATGTTTCTTCTGTGCTAGATCCTCAACCAACTTGGCTTATGAAGCAGTTTGTGGACATCAATCTAACTGCCCTTACTACCATAGTAAATGTTTCATTACAGACAGGTGAATTTCCAACTCTGGCACACAAGGCAATTGTAAAGCCACTGCTAAAAAAGCCATCTTTGGATAGAGATGACTTAAAAAACTACAGGCCTGTCAGCAATTTGAATTTCACTGCTAAGTTGATTGAGAAATGTGCTTCCTCCCAATTAGTTGATCACATGGATAGCAACAACCTCTCTGACCCGATGCAGTCTGCGTATCGCCCAAAGCATAGCACAGAAAGTGCTTTGATCAAAGTGAGCGACGAAATCATCAATCACATCGACTCAAAGAGAGTTACCTTTGTGGTACTCCTGGATCTAAGTTCAGCGTTTGATACGGTGGACCATGCAATCATTCTGAACCGCTTGCAGAATCGTTTTGCTATCACTGGTTCTGCATGTAAATGGGTGCAATCTTACCTTAAGGGTTGGACTTCTCAGGTCAGCATTAATGGTCAACTCTCTGACCCTGTTTCAATGGATTTTGGCGTACCCCAAGGATCGGTCCTGGGTCCCCTTCTCTTTTCTGCATACACTGTTCCGATAGGTGACATTGTTCAGAAGCATGGAATCAACTACCACATTTATGCAGATGACTGTCAATTATATGTATCTTTTAATCCTCGGATTCCTGGTGACAAGCAAAATGCTCTTGACAAAATCTCAAGTTGCATATCAGAAATCAGAGCCTGGTTAACTGTGAACTATTTGAAACTCAATGATGCTAGAACCGAGTTTTTTGTCGCTGGTTCTGCCTAACATCAGGCATCTTCAGTTAGCTGACATTGAACTCACTATTGGTTCATCAAAGATCACGCCATCTACAGTCGCCATCCTCGGTGTCTATTTTGATAGCACAATGTCACTCAATTCTCACATTGACAACCTTCGCCGCTGTATTTTATTCCACATCAGAAATATCTGGCGAATCCGGAGATTTATTGATTCAGACACATGTCATCACACAGTTCGTGCTTTGGTCATTTCACGCCTTGATTACTGCAACGCGCTTTATACTCGCCTGTCATCTAAGAATATGAGCCGTTTGCAACGCCTACAGAACAGTGCAGCGCGTGTTATATATGCTGTTGGTCGTCGAACTGAAGCTGCGCCATTAATATCAAAACTGCACTGGCTTCCTGTGGCACACAGAGTAACTTTTAAGATCTTGCTTCTTGTGTACAAGGCACTTCATGATCAATCACCTGCTTATATTGCTCAAATGTTCTCTTATTATGTTACTGCTCGCCCACTCAGATCTTCAAATGATCTTTCACGTCTTGCAATTGACAGATTCAACTCTGTTGCTGGAGAACACAGGTTTCCTGTTGTTGCTGCCAAAGCATGGAATGGTCTTCCACAACACATCAGGGGAGCCTCATCTACAATCACTTTCAAGAAACTCTTAAAAACACACTTGTTCTGACTTTATGGTTGTTATTGCTTAAGTATTTTGCTCATGTTATTTTTGTAAACGCAATGTTGCTTTGGCGAATTGCGTCCTAAGAAACTTTTGTATGTATGTATGTATGTATGTATGGCAAACTATTCTTTATAGCATTTTTCAAGTTGTGACCCCTAGGAAAAAAATATGACCTTCGACATTTCTTCTTATAAGAGAAGGGTATGACACAGACAGAAAGAAGTATGCTTTTTTGGATTCTTATGGCAAAAGGAATAATTTGGTGAACTTTTCTAGAACATAATTTTGAGCAGATTTGAAATTTGGATTTTGACCTCTGTATGATCTTTTGACCTTTGTATCGTCAGATGGCCGATGCTGACAGAGGGCTAGTAAAATTATCTTTCAAATAGTTGGTCTTAATAAGCAACATCCATGAGAAACAAAATGCTGAAATAAGGTAAATAGGGCCGGCAACTGCACCCCGCACTATCTCAGGAGGGTGGGATTTCAAAGAGGCAATGTCGGGTGACCCAGGCCACAGTGCTGGGAAGATATGATATACCACCGCCACGATCGACCACGGCCATTTTGTTCATTCTAACGTTTCCACTACAGTGTGGGCCAAATACAACTTTACCCAATTTAAAAGGTTCATATGTCAAAATTGAAAAGTCTGCTGCAAATTGTTTTCATATATTCGTAAAGAACATCTTCTTTAGAGTATTTGGTGAAAAAACTATCTAAAAATACATTAAATTAAAAACGTGACGCTAGTTTTAAATCAAAGAGTCCAAATTAACTTTGTCCACGCGAAGGCCTACTTATAGCTGTCGCGTCGTATCACTTGCAATGGCGAGTTAGATAAAGAATGAGAACCACTTAGTATACGCACAAATTTGTTCAGCAATTTTATATAACACAATCAAATCAATCAAACATGAACAATTTAAATGTCAAGCTATGATATTTCGTCATGATATGTAGCTTTCACGCTGCAAAGATAAGCACAATTCTATTCAAATATGCGCAAAGCAATTGTAACCTCAGACCTGATTTTTTTGACATTACGAAATGTTATCTACTAGAAAGTTTGAAGTTATTGAACTTATTGCGTTCGTGGTTGTTCGGCAAATTGTTGCGTCGACAACTGACTCTGGGGTTAGCTGCAAGTTCCCTTTGAACCGCTGCAATTTTTGCCGCTGAACGACCAGTTCTTGGACGTCCGCTCCGTGCTTTGCATCTATTCATCACACTTCCGAGGTTGTGAAAGTTGTTCGTGTGTAGAGTTATGGTAGGTTTCGGTGGGATCTTACGTTCGGGAAACGAATCCGAAATTGACGCTGTACTACCGAAACGCTTTCTGTTCTTAATTAAGTATACCTCTGCCATAAAAGTCATCTCTTGTGTTGTGAATTGCCTTATCTTGACACCTTGCAAACCTATTTAGAAATAAGCCACGCAGTCACAAAATGCACGAAGGCCTATTTAAAATTCAAAATTTGCGCCAGATAAAACCTTTTATGCTAATTGTTGGTCAATGACAGGAGTGAAGTTCGAGTACATGACAAGACAAGCCAAACGTGTTTACCAATTACATGTATGCCTAACCATAGATTTTAAATCTATGGCCTAACGCATGTGTATCGGTCCAACGCTCCTCTCGACATAGTAAATTCACTCAACTACCAGCTAGAAGACAAGGACAAGTTTAAGACAACAGTGAGAGGAGCGTGTATGCCGTACTCTTAGCAATCGGACACATACCATTGAAGTACGTGTGGACAAAGTGATTTTTGACCCTCGGACGTAAAACTAGCACCATTTTGTTAATTTAGCTTTTTTTGCTTTCATTTCTTCATCACATACTTTTAGAAATATACCCAGCAAACACAAAAACGTTTTAAAAACGTTTTAAATAAGTTATATTTTGGCTTTTGGTTTAGGTAAAAACGTTTTAATAACATTAAAATGTCGGGTTATATAAAGGTCATGATAACGTTTTAAAACGTTTTGTATGAAAACACACTACAACAATATTTTTTAATGTTTTCAAAAATGTTATTGTAACCTATTTTTGCAAACATTTTTGCCAAATATTTTGTCAATACTTAAATAACATTATGTTAAAATATTTGAACCCAGCAAACACAGAAATGTTCTTAAAATGTTTTTTTCAAAACCTTTTTATAACATTTAAATGTCGGGTTATATAAAGGTCATGACAACGTTTTTAAAACGTTATTGCAAATATTTTGGGCAAACATTTTTCGCAAAATATTTTTTCAACCCTAAAATAACATTCTGTTTAGAATGTTTTGTATCAAGTGTTCAAGAATGTTTTTGGAATGTTATTAAAACGTTTTTATACCCTTTAATTAACCCGACATTTAAACGTTTTCTGTAAAACATTTTTGTTTGCTGAGCAGTAGATTATCAAAAAATGTTTTTTAAGGTTATGGAAACGTTTTATACTCTTAATATACCCTTTATATAACCCGACATTTAAACGTTTTCTGACAACCTTTTATAACCTTTTACGAATGATGTCGAAAACGTTTTTTGTGTTTGCTGGGTATACATTTAGAATATGTAACAATAGTATGAATAGCTCTTCTACAATTCGAGCAACCATCCTCTGAAATTGGGTAAAGTTGTTTTTGGCCCACACTGTACATTCCGATCTAGACTTATTTCAATGTTCAATACAATGCAAAACAGTCACTGAGGTACGTGAACATAATTAAAGTGATTTATAGTTGTACGACATAACAACTACAATGAACATGAGTGAAATGTTTTGCAACTAAACTGGCCTCAGAAAGAAACTTATAATTTTTCACAAGGTCATATCTTAAAATCCTGTAAATAAAAATGTCTAACTGACACAACAGTAAACTGCACTGACACGGAACAGCTTCCGGGACCACATTCACAGGCGAATAATTGAAACCCAGCAAAAGAAATTTGTGAGAATGCGTTTAAGATCCTTACACATGTGATTATTTCAAAAGAGTAAGTGGAATAGTGTGGAACGGGGCTGCTTCTGCTTTTCACACGGTTTCTTCAAGAAACAGGTCTTGTTCTACAATACTCCATCTACTCACAGATTTCTTGTGTTGGGTGCCAACTATTGGGCTGTGAATGTGGTCCAGCAAGCTGTTCCATGTCAATGCATTTTGCTGTTGTATCAGTTGGACAACTGTTTAGTTACTCAACAGTGTTTAGAGTAGAGTATTGAAGTAATCCTGTGTTCAATTTTTGTTCATTTTTATGGACAGGAATTTAAGATATGACCCTGTGAAAAATTGTTCTTTTTGAAGCCAGTTTATTTCTTCCAAGATCCGTTCAAGTCCGATAATCTCTTCCGTGTTTAGAAAATATATATCATAAGCTTTACAATGATATATCATTTGACTTCAAACAATATCCAGAAGCGGACTTATGGCTTGTTAAACTTTGCTCCTTCAGTAAAAGGGTACATTATTTTGGTGCTTTTTCCACATCGCTGGTATTACATATCAAATTGTCATAATTGGCGGTCACTTCAAATCATCCCCAAGTCAACGAGGTTCAGGAATGTCCTCTCATTGTTGATTGTTAGTTAACTCACCACTTGAACAGGATTTGGCCAAAGCAAACAAAGACTAGAGCTATTTACTAACTCTATACATAAGTATAAGCTTATTATCCTCTTCAAGAATATGATTAAAGATGGGCGTTTGACTGACACTAAAATGAGAAACATGTAGGACAAACATTAGGTAAATATGAATACAACCTTTATGCACATTTTGCACTGTAACTCGAAATACAATTTGCCGACTTTACGAGCGGTTTGAGATGGATGGTCACCACAAATACCTTAACATTTCACCTATGCACTCCTCTTTTTATGTTTTGTTTTTATTTGTCGTTAAATTAATTTAGGAAGCTATGATTGTGCTGTCGTCGGTGCAGGCATCTACGCAGGTCATATTGAAGCTGACGCATTACCAGAGATCATTCGTTACGTCAAACCCGGTAAAGATATGAAGTAATACACATTTCACAAAAAGAAAGTCCACACTTAAAGTATTCAAAGCAAACAAATTGATGTGAACTGTAGAACCTTCCGCTGTATGATACCACATATAACCATACTTGTGTTCAGTATTAAATATAGTTTATGACAACTCTAATAATTGAGGACTTTCTATTTGTGAGGTGTTTATTTAAGAATGGGATATTCCAGAAACGAAACAAATGCACAGTTTCTATAGAGTATTTCGGAATTCTATTTCCTGGAAGAGTCCAGTAAATTTACATCATTATTTTGTGCTTGAAATAAATGAAACAACTAAACATGCTAAAAGGAATCACAGTTTTATGAAACTAATTTTAATGTATAATCCAAGACCGATTTAAAAAGACTGGTTTGCGTATGACGTTCTGTCAACCACACCATAAATGCCGCACTGCGCAGGTTAGCAACCAATCACGCCGCTCCTTTGCCCTGACGTCAGGCACAAACTAATCTTTTTAATTTGGATTTGGATTATAGTAGTCATTTGTTTAGGGGGTTCTATGAAACAAATCCTGTTCGAATGACATTTAACCTTATTGTACTATACTGCGCTAAAAATGTATCCTTACACTTGGAAGAAAAATCCTAATTTTAAAACAAAACCATATTTGGGTAAATTTATTTGTGTAAAAGATGCACTATCTAATTCGGCACATTATGATACCCCATTGAATCCAATGTGACTTCAAGAAGCAAAGTTACAACTGAGCATTTGATTAAAGCAATATTATAACATTTTCAAACAAAATAGATTAGCATTTCTTTGCCATAAAATGTTAGCTTTTACTGTCAGATATATCCCCTTTATTTTTGAGCTGAACAACTACGGCAAAGCAAAGAAAATTGGAATTTACTACCAGCGCACGTGTCGCCAATACATACCACTCCTTCGGTCATGTTGTGGTACGACCCTTTGTTGTGTATATCACCGTCGCCCACGCCGCGTACATACTGTGTGTTATGAACATCGTGTATGCGTTCGACTAACGATTCCATCGTAATAATAAATGGCTGAATCAGCCTTTTATTCAAAATCTCTGATTTTAACAAAACTACAGCACCTAGAGTCTTGATTTTTGCAGGGTATATTGGTTTAATAAAGTACAATTTAATCGTGTAAAAAAATGAATTAAAAAAATTCAGTGAGGGCGTCCTCCTCAGCAAATGTTATAATATGGCTTTAATAGACGAAGGTCCAGTTTTAAAAGTGACAAACTGGCCTATTCAAAACGCCACGGACTAGACATCTGGTTTGAGAGTGGTGAATGGCTAATTTGTGCGTGTCAGTGCCTTTAATTAAAAACAAAAGGAACAAACGAAAACTGAAACAAAAGAACTGACAAATAAAATGAAAGTTATAAAAAGTACAGAGAAGTAAAAACTGAAATAAAAACTGCTTTAAATAACGCTTCATTGAAGAAACTGTGTTGTCTCTTTATTGCGCTTGTTGGAATCTTTTTGCGCCTTGAACAGGCCAGTTTGTCACTTTTAAAACTGGACCTTTGTCTATTCAATTGCTTGTAACTTCTTGAGGTCACATTTGATTCAATGTGGTGTCATAATGTACAAGATTAGATAGTGCATCTATTAAAAAAACAGTTTTGAAATTTATTTTTCCAAGTGTAAGGATACTTTTTTGGCGCAGTATATATAGTAGACCCGCGGGTCCGTGGATAGCGACTGGTAATGTAGACTATGATATTTTATCCAAAATGTTTTTTTTATACTTTCATATAGGAGGCTTCATAATCCTCAATATCGGCGATTATTGGTACAGGTTTAAACAATTTGGACCCGCTTTGGAGACCAAGCTACAGCAATGTCTGGAGACCGGTGTATTAGAAACTGTAATAAAACAACGTACAATTTACATGTACAATTGTGATGACGCAAATGTTTATATTCTTAAAAAAGGCTCGAACAAGATTATTGAGAATGGTATAGAATAGAGGTATAGATACATTGAAAACAAGGCAGTTGTGTAAGCCTTAAATTAGTCAATCAATATTTTCGTTGTCCATTGGCTATTCATTAAGGTAAGCAACTATTTTAAACTGTTGCGATTTGGTAGTGGTAGGGTGTTAGAGAGCTTTGGCAAAAATTACATTAATCATTTCATAGCGAGTGTGTAGAAGAATTCAAATAGGCCTATCACAGATACTTTTGTAGGTCCTGTGGTTCTTGAGTTATGTTGTAAAGAGGGCTGAAACAACAAAACTTTTGTAAAACGTACTCTCTAAATTAAAAGAGTGAAAACTCATTCCCCAAAAGAGTGATTCACTAAAACCACTCAAAAAAGAGTGAAAACCACTCTAAAAGAGTGAATTTTAAGTCTTTCAAGGAGTTAAATGAAGGACAACTCTAAAAACGGAATTCCTTTTGTTCTTGGTCATGCTGCATTTTTTATTTCCTTTCGTCCTCTGTCATGCTGAATTTTTCTTGCGGAAATGCATTACGGTAGAGTCCCCTTTAAGTTTTACGAAATTTTCCACGACAGCTGTTAGGTCCCTGAACTGAGATGACAATTCGCCATACAGCCAATAGTAAACAGACCACTTTGTGCAACCTGGATTTGGGGTAAATATCAGGGCGCATCATGACCCCTCATTGTGGCCAAAAATTTTGTTTGTATGTATGTTTTAAAAGTATGTTTCACTAGTTCCAATATTAACACCTGCCAAATTTTACTTGATTCTAAGTTTGTTTAATGGGTACACTTTCAAGTTGTTTTCTGACATGGCAAATTCAAGAGGTTGGACAGGGGTTAAGGGATGGGGGTATGAACGTTTGGACACTATTTATTGTGGGACATTAGAGCACATCAGACATATCGAATTGCATTCTGAATACGAAGAATGTGCTTCTGATATCAAATAATTTTGATTTTTTGAAATTCGCAATGTAATACACATTTTATGGCAAATGATTAAAAATTGATATTTTTGATATTTAACAGCACTCGAAGTAAACTTTAGAAACCTGATGATTTATACTTAAAGTGTATGTAGGTGGGATGAAAATATCTTCAATATGAAAGGTCAAAATTTTCAATTGATCGTTGGCATTTTCTCCCAGCTACATACACTTTAAGAATATATCATTAGATTTATAAAATTTACTTCGAGGACTGTTATAAACTGCTCAAATAAAGAAAGTCCGCAGTCATGTAACCCGTTCTACATCGAAACCTGATCTTGTTATGACAATTTGATTGATAAAGGCGTGTGCAGAATTTTGTTAGCTCCAATTTGATACCACATTTGCTACCCAAAACTCTAAATTCACAGAGATTGATACCTGTATATGAAATTTGGTGCATTTTCAAAAGTTGCAAATTAAAAACGGTGCACGCGGATCTGTAGGTGAATGGCAGAGTACGACCATTAACATAGCCCGAAACAACCGCTAGCTCATATCGATCGCATCGTGCCCTAGTATTCATCAGTAAAGTACTGTAACAATCCATGCGTTTTAAATTAACAATTGAATAAAGCGCGCACTTCGGATAGTCGACATGGGTTCATCGTGGGCAAACAAGCTTGACCACATTGCCACGCTAAGCAATTTCGACCGCGTGTATCGTTTTGATTTGCAACTTTTGAAAATGCACCAAATGCCATAAACTGGTATCACTCCTTGTTACTGTTGAGTGTTTGGTAGTAAATTTGGTATCAAATTAGAGCTAACAAGATCCCGCACACGACCGTATCAATCAAATTGTCATAACAAGATCAGGTTTTGAAGTAGGACGAGTTACATGACTGCGGACTTTCTTTATTTGAGCAGTTTATATCAAAAATGTGAAAAATATCAAATTTTAATAATTTGTCATAAAATTTGTATTATATCGTGAATTTCAAAAATGAAAATTATTTGATATCAGAAAGACATTCTTCGTATTCAGAGTGCAATTCGATATGTCTGATGTGCTCTAATGTCCCACAAAAACTCTCATTCCAGATCCCTTAACCGAATTAGTAAAATTGCATCCAGCGGAAAGTGCGTTGACCGTTATCTGCCCAATAGCGTCGTAACTAAAGGTCACAGATAGGGCAAACTATACATTTTTGGATTCCTTATGACCAGAGGAGTAATAAGGTATATATATATTTTTTTAAAGAATTGGGATATTTTATAATTTTGACCCCCTGTTTGACCTTAATCGACCCCTACCAAAAATGCCTAAAACTTTGAAGAGGGCAGCCGAAGCCAAATTTGTTAAATATGCTTCAGGCATGCCAAAACACTTTCAACCCTTTGATCCAAAGATTTGGTCGCTAAGCACTAGCGCTGGTCTCTTACTAAATTTTCAAGGTATAACTCATAATATTTGGCAAATTTAAATTAAAAATATATGTAAATAGCGCCCTCAATTTGCACACAAATGTACAGTTTATAGAATTAAAATTATCACAAAAGGCCGAAAAAGATGAATAATTTGATATAGAAACAAAAACCTGTGTTAATTATAATAATTGCTACAAAAATATGTGTATACAATTTATTAGTGTGATAGCTGTTGGTATTATTCAGGTCTAGAACTGTACAATATAATAATGTTTTGTTAGAAAAATTAATAAATGATCACATCAAACAACCGTGTACAGTACACGTATCTTTTTTTTGGTGTAGACTACAAGTTATCTTAATGCATCCTAATTATTATACTCCATCTTAAACACCATGTTTAGTAAATTTGTGTTTATATTATATATGAAGAGCTTATTTCCAAACCGTGTTAAGTCCACAACGTGTCTCAATGTGTCTCATTTACTTGTGTGGTACAATCACAATTACTTTGACAAGTTTGGCATTAGCAATCAATGAGTTAAACCATCAACAAGCCATTATTTACCATAACAATGCTGCGTAACAATATGCAGACTATTGTTCCATTTGGTAAACAAAGCCTCACGCAGTATTGTTATTGTGCATCCATTTACTGTTTGCTTTGTAATATAATGGTGCATCCAACTGAAATTATAATACCTCCCATTGCAATATTGCACAGGTAAATCAGAAACATGGGTTTGTGGACTTAACTCGGTTTGGAAATAGTTTGGATTAGTTTTTGTTTAGATTATATACAGGTTGATGTTTGATATAAAAATATGACGTTTCGGTAAATGGTAAAGTTGAACAATTCTTTAAAGACGTTAGGTGTTGAGGTAAATTTTAATTATCATCTACATGTACCTATTCAGAAAAAAGATTTCATATCTTGACACCTATTTTTCTATACACAAATACAAAATAAAATCAATACCGTTTTTCTGGTGCGCAAGTTTGATATCACAATTTGAATTAGTATTATTGAGCGTGTTTATAGTGGCTATACACGGAAAGATTACTGGAATGTTAATTGATCTTGCAGTTTATACTCATACGCTAATATACGCTAAATAACAGATGTGCTGGCTCACTATAAACATGCTCTAACAGCGTGTTTATAGTGGGAGCAGATGTGCGGTACATTGCGGTATAATTTCTATCCGGTCAGAAATTATCCGGAAACTTGCACACTGTAAACAATAGGCACATCGATATCCTTCTCAACCAAAGGATATTGGCGCGAGATATTTGCCCTATAAACACACAAGTAAACTTGTTGTATTACCGGGAGTAGCAGCTTCTTCATAATGCGTAGGATGCGCGAAGGACATTCGGAACGCTTATCACCCTCAAGAGTTATCAAAACAGAAGATACATGTTCGCCGCCATGGTCATACTGTTTAATGAGCTGTTTATAGCTCGCGCCACAATATTTACACATTCCCCGTGTTAGCTGTCGTTCGATATAAAAAAATTCTGATTGGATGAAGGGAACAATTGAGGTTTTGACAAAAACCAATCACAGATGCTTATTTTCCACTAGTCACCAGCTAGAAGCTCACACAGCTCTTATGATGCTATGCAATTAACCGTGTAGTGTACTGCTTCACTGCTTGCTTGGACGAAATTGTGTGCTCAGGTGTATCGATGTAGAAACTGTGCATTGATGGTTTATAATAGGGATGGCCAATGAACCATCAACTTGATTAGAACACTCCCATAGACATGCAGGGAGCTCAACTGTACACTGCTTGCACAGACATTTCTAAATTGATTGGGGAAGTTAAGGGATCTAAAATGAGCGTTTATTGCGTTTCGACAGTATTTTTGTGGGACATGAGAGCACCTCAGACCTATCGAATTGCATTCTGAATACGAAGCATGTCTTTCTGATATCAAATAATTTTCATTTTTGAAAATCACAATATAATACAAATTTTATGACAAATTATAAAAATTTGATATTTTTCAAACTTTTGATATATAACAGTCCTCGAAGTAAATTATATAAATCTAATGTTATAATCTTAAAGTGTATGTAGCAGGGAGGAAAAGCCGACGGTCAATTGAAAATTTTGACCTTTCATATTGAAGATATGGATTTTGTTCCCAAAAAGACCTAATTTTTTTTGGTGTTTTGGGAAAAAAATCCATATCTTCAATACGAAAGGTCAAAATTTTCAATTGATCGTCGGCTTTTCATCCCACCTACATACACTTTAAGTATAAATCATCAGATTTCTAAAGTTTACTTCAAGTACTGTTAAATATCAAAAATATCAATTTTTAATGATTTGCCATAAAATGTGTATTAAATTGCGAATTTCAAAAATCAAAATTATTTGATATCAGAATGACATTCTTCGTATTCAGAATGCAATTCGATATGTCTGATGTGCTCTGATGTCCCAAAATAAATACTGTCCAAACGTTCATACCCCAGCCCTTAATGCCAATTATATTTTGTAACTATCTTGCAAATTACAGCAACATAACTTATTTAATTTTCCTGTAAGTGCGAGTCAAAATTGGTCCATCGCCACAGTGCGCTTAATTGCCAGTGGCTGAGTTCAGCACTGCTCAAGAATGGCACAACATATTCATGTCAATAATTTCAGGTGAAAAATGTGGCCTACTGAGCTGAAATTTGGTAGAGTTGCCAGTAATACCTCTATCATACCCTCTGTAAAAAGGTTAAAATATTGAACAACTAGATCTCGAGTTACAAATTAAATCACCAGCTTCCCTTTGGAATTTCCATACTCCTTTCGAATCATGCTAAGAAGACACCTTTCTGAACATAAATGAACATTATTGACATTTGATGTATTTTTCACCTGATTTCAACCCTAAACGTTTTCTTATATTTAGGCCCATACCATCTACAACTTGCTGCTGGCTATACCTTGTTTAGAACTTTCAAAAGAAGTACCTGAATGTGCAACCATAACTGTTTCAAAATAGCCCGCGAAAGTCATGCAGGTAACTCCGAGGTCATGTATTGAATTGTTTTGAATGAGGAATACTACGGGAACCAGCACCTTTTGTTAGAAGTCATACATGAGCATGATGAGTGAAGTGGATAACCTCTATTGTTGTGAATGAGTCAATGACCTTCAATGACACTTAAGATTTAATTTGCATACACCTACTAATTGGTCATATTAAATCCAATAACATCGAAATTTTTGGTTGTGAAAAAAAAAGTTTACCTGGACTTAGTGCAATTTTGATTTTGTGCCATATCGGCCATCTTGGATGATCTTTGGCAAATGTTCGCTAAATGCATGATTTCAATGCCTCGGTTTGAAAAAATAATTTATGCCATTGACTAGTAAAGTGCCATTTCATAAGAAACCCTTTGATACTTTCACAATATGCTTGTTTCATGTTTGCATATATGTTAAAATAAAGAAATATATAAAGGTAAATATATGCTTATGCCAATTTTGCTCCCAATTGATATTTTTGGACCTTGTCATTTTATTTCGTTCCAATGACCGGTCAAAATATTTCTATTGATGAGTTCTATCCAGAAAACAATCTTTTGTAGCAATAGGGGCAACATGAAATTTTGATGGTTATCCCTATTTATAAGAGAATCGTTTTGTAGCCAAACCTTTAGCTGGTGGTGGTACAAAAGTTACCATACATCATGCAGTTATTGTTAACTACATGTATGCACACAACTCAGGGGCTCAATTCGATCGCTCATTGGATTAATATTATCACATGGTAAGAAATGTGCATTGGACAATCGATTACTATAATGGTTTAGTACTTCATATTTCGGTTTAATCTTCAATAAGCGGGTTTATGGCTGAAAAGGTCACGGTGAATTTGCCGTGGACAAAACTGCACTATGAATTGTGTGAAGTCCCCAAACTTCGGTTCGCGGTCCTTGCGTGTTGGCGAGAAGAAAATACGCCATAACGGTAGTGAAAGCCAATAGTGCTGATGTTTTCGACTCAAAGGCACCTTATATTGTTCTCCCCCTCCCGATTTTATATCCCACACCCATTCTAAATAATTGCAGTGCTGCCATAACTTCTACAAGTTTTATTACACCTCCGCGGTGCACCCGGCCAATTTTTATGTTTTGCTATAATGAATTATTATACTTTGCCTTGTTGATAACGTTTTCCCTTCAGACTATAACACTGCCTGCGATTCTGTTTCTAGGTCGTGATCTGATTATTCTTTGTTAATTTTAAAATAAATATCAATTGAATATCTCAGATTACTAAACTCACAGTTTGCCAAAAACGTTTTAGGAAAAAAATACTGCTCCAGTGTGCATCATTCCGCAACGCGAAGTTTGCATATATATGCAAATTATGAAATTAGGGTGGTTTGGAAAAGTTTATCCTACCTAAATCAGTCACTTACCAAAAATAGCTTGCCATTATGCTATTCACCTTGTGCTGTTTTAAAATACATGTTTGGCTGCTATATTAAAAAGAAATTCGTACGAAGGCATTTTGCATCATTCCGCAACGCTTGGAATTGCCCTTAAGTAAATATTACTCCTAGCGGGACCAGATTTGTATAAAAACACACCCTAGCGGGACCAACTTTTTATCGGGACTAGTTTTCGATGAAAGTTCCCATTAAGACCAAGTGCACAAATGATAATTATTGTACCAGAAGTGACTTTTGAAAGTGAAAAAGTCACATTTTAGTTCTATTCTTTTTTTTTTCAAAAATTTTTAAAAATAAGATACGTGGGCATGTAATCAGAAAAAGTAATACCCATTTGAAGACTAGAAAAGGTCAATTTGATATCCCTAGCGGGACTAGAAGAGACTGGTATTCCTGGAGAGAGCCTTTTTTGGATTTGATACCCCCAAGTGGAGTCTCGAGACTAGCGTTAGTTTCGCTTTTTTCCGGATCGATTCAATGGAAAATGCTACTAAACAATCATAGTGTTAAATAATGTAAACCACTAAAATGATCATGATTGCCTCAGGATGAAGTGGTGGCGCTATTACAGTAACTATGTAAACAGGTGAATGATTCTGATTGGTTTGTGTTGAGGTAATGAGCTATTTTTAGAAATGATGTAATTTGGTATAATTATGGTATAATTAGTGGGTGATTATTCTAGAATGGTAACAAATTAAATATAAAGCCTGGATAATAAATAATTTGGAGAGCAAAATAGAGTTACAACAGGGAACTCTGTGAAACTAATCTTAACCAGTGGTACAAAAACTTCGGTTCGTGGTTCTTGTGTGTTGGAGAGAAGAAAATACGCCAAAGACGGTAGTAAAAGCCAATAGTGCTTGATTGTTGATGCTGACTCAAAGAAGTGACAGACTGAAAAATACTGTGGTATTTTACTGGACTAATATAGTGTGTTATATGACTGTCAGCAGATTAGTAGGATCAAAATATGACACAGCTACCACATGACCCCCAAAAATGCAACAGAAGGTTTTTTTTGGTATTTTCTTGCAGTATGATGTCTAACAAATAACATATCAAAAGTTTAGAAAAATTAAACTTGGGCGAGGGGTCCAACTGTGACGTAATCAAAATGGCCGCCAAAAGCAGGAAAAATACCCATTAATCTACTGATATCATCCATTTTTCACTTGTTATTGTGGGTTCCACTGGTAACAACCTTGTTCAGAAGTACATTACTGGATGTAGTAATACATCTTTATATTGTGGTATTCAGATGTACCAATCGATTTGACAGCCAGAATGAATTTCAAAATGGCCGCCATTTTGGTATTTTGACATATATAATCAAATCATGCACGTAATTGTAAAGCGAAACTTGGATTTTGGCGATGGATTTTCTAAAAATAGCCAATTTCCTTTGTACCCATATTCCATTAAAATTTATATAGAGGTAGGCATACGAACCAAATTGGCAGCAAGAGTGAATTTCAAAATGGCCGCCATTTTGGTATGTTGGCTTATTGACTTAAATTATGCACGTATTGCAACTTAAAACTTAAAGCGACAGAAATTCTAAAATAACCAACATCCTATGCACCCATAGTACCATCAAAATTATACTTTTAAGTAGGCATATGTACCAATTTGGACGCCATATAGCATAGCTGTCAGCTATAATCACCATGTTGCTTGCAGTATATTCTTTAAGTACACAAAATTCATTTTATCACTTCGAACAATCCATCCCCAGTCACTTGGATTCATACCATCACTTTTGCACATCCAATGCATGACCTGTAGATACGTTCTCCTGGAGTAAAGCGTTGCAGCAGAGGTTGTGGATGGAAGTCTTTCAGGTTTAACAAAGTTCTTTGCTGTGCAAACTTTTTTGGAAAGAAACCTGTACCGTAAGGATTCCAAAGACTCTGATTGCTGACCACTAAACAGGGACACTATTGCTTTGCAGCCTTCACTTAATACATATTCTTGATCCATATTGAGAATGCAAATGCCTTGGAACAAACTTGTAATACAGGATCACCAGTGATGATTTTGTTGAATACAGACTTGCCTACCCCAAATATTCTTGAAGTAGTGTCGCAACCTGAAAACGCATGGGCAAACAAAAAATCCGAACAAATGTCATAACTGAGTAAGCGCGTCAGAACATTGATATCATACACATATGGTTTATCATTGTCAGACAGAAAGTACAAGTCTTTACCGTCCATTTCTGCATAATGAAGAAGTAATACCAACAGATGTGTCTTCTACAATTAGGGTTGTTGACTTAAATGATGCCATTGCGACTGCTTCTTTCACTGTATCAACATGTGCATCTTCTTCAGCGTGTATCACATGGCATCCTTTCTGTTGCATATGGTCCCCAATTAGTTTAATGAGAATATGTTTGTTCAGATCATTTGAGAAGAAGGCCTCTTTCTTGCCAGCAAATTGCCAGCATCTGATAAGTCTACCTTATTTGCAACCCGACTCTTGTGAAAGATGTATGATTATCAGAAGAGAAACTCCATCAAGAACATAGTGATCAATCCTTGGAATTGTCTCAGGGTCATCAGCCTCTGATAAGGGGCACATCACATATGACGTGCTCTTGATCACATTATATGTAATTATGACAATGTAATCAGTCAATATGGTGTGGTAACAACTGGGTTAAGTGATCACTTTTTCACGTACTGTACAAGGAAGTCACCCAAAGCAACATTCAACGAGCATAAAAGAGTTAAAGTAAGATCTTTAAAGAATTACAGCAAGGAATCTTTTATTGATAAGTTGTCTGAAACTGACTGGTCTGAAATATTGTTATGTAACGATGTTGATAGAGCTTGGTCCATGTTTTGTAACATATTCTTGAACACTCGTGACTCTGTTGCTCCTCTAAGGGAAGTTCGGATTAAACAACGCTCTGAACCATGGATGACAAGTGAGATTATTGATAACATCAGAGAAAGAGACTGTTTGCTTGCAAAATTTAATAAAAACAAGCATATGTCTGAGTATTATAAAGAGTACTGTAAGTTACGTAATAAAGTCCAAAGAGACATAAGATCTGCTAAACAACAGTACATGTTGCATAAGATTGAGGCAAATAAAGATGATTCTAAAAAGCTCTGGAAAAATCTCAAAGAGCTTGGGTACCAAAACAAAACAAAAGACTCTACCAATATGGTTTTAGATATTGATGGTAAAAAGTGTTTTGAGAACAAAGAAGTTGCTAATCATTTCAATAAATTCTTTACTGGAGTTGCTGCCAAACTTGTTGGTGAGCTAACTGAGCCAAGTGGTCTTTATGATGTTAACTCCAACAGGTTCCAAAGCTATTACAGTCATATCAGGAATGGATCCTTTGATCTCCATGAGGTCAGTGAGACCTTTGTCTATGATGAGCTAACCAATCTTAACATCGATAAAAGCACTGGCTTAGATGGCTTGCCGGCTCGTTTTCTGAAAGATGCTGCAGAAGTCATTAAAACTCCAATCACATCTATTATTAATCTCTCTATCAGGACTGAAGTGTTTCCAAGTGAAATGAAAATTGCCAAGGTCAAACCATTATATAAAAAGAAGAGCAGGTTGGAAGTAGGCAACTACAGACCTGTTAGTATTTTGTCTGTGGCCTCCAAAATTTTGGAGAAGGCAGTGTTTGTACAATTTAACAGGTATCTCACGGAAAATAACATCTTGTTTAAATTTCAGTCAGGTTTTAGAGGTAAATATTCCACAGACACATGTCTTATCTATCTTCAAGATCATATCAGAAACCAAATCAGTGCTGGTCTGTTTACTGGAATGGTGCTTCTTGACATCCAGAAAGCATTCGACAGTGTTAATCACTCTATTTTATGTCAAAAGCTTACTGCTCTGGGAATGAACTCCACTAAATGGTTTGAGTCATATCTGAATTGCAGATCTCAGATTGTTAATGTTAATGACTCAGACTCCAACTCTATGGCTTTAACATGTGGAGTTCCACAGGGAGTATCTTGGGTCCCATTTTGTTCCTTTGTTATGTGAACGACATGCCCAACTGTGTTGATTGTATGCTCCTTCAGTATGCAGACGATAGCGCTCTTTTGGTTTCTGATAAAGATACGTTAAAAATTGGGCAGCAGCTTAGCAAAAATCTCGAAAGCTGTAACAAATGGCTCATAGATAATAAACTTTCTCTCCACATGGGTAAAACAGAACTCATTCTTTTTGGAACAAAACGTAAATTGAAGAATTGGCAAAATTATACCATTCAGTGTGAAGGGCAAACAATTCATGCTACTCCCTCAGTCAAATACTTAGGCCATTTTCACGTACTGTACAAGGAAGTCACCCAAAGCAACATTCAACGAGCATAAAAGAGTTAAAGTAAGATCTTTAAAGAATTACAGCAAGGAATCTTTTATTGATAAGTTGTCTGAAACTGACTGGTCTGAAATATTGTTATGTAACGATGTTGATAGAGCTTGGTCCATGTTTTGTAACATATTCTTGAACACTCTTGACTCTGTTGCTCCTCTAAGGGAAGTTCGGATTAAACAACGCTCTGAACCATGGATGACAAGTGAGATTATTAATAACATCAGAGAAAGAGACTGTTTGCTTGCAAAATTTAATAAAAACAAGCATATGTCTGAGTATTATAAAGAGTACTGTAAGTTACGTAATAAAGTCCAAAGAGACATAAGATCTGCTAAACAACTCATAGATAATAAACTTTCTCTCCACATGGGTAAAACAGAACTCATTCTTTTTGGAACAAAACGTAAATTGAAGAATTGGCAAAATTATACCATTGAGTGTGAAGGGCAAACAATTCATGCTACTCCCTCAGTCAAATACTTAGGCCTGACTATTGACCAGTGCTTGAATGGTGACGAAATGGGTCTTGGTGTCATAAAAAAGTAAATTCTAGACTCAAATTTCTTTACAGACAGGCAAAGTTTCTTGATCAAAATATCAAGAAAATTTTATGCTCTGCTCTTGTACTTTGTTTGTTTGATTACTCTATTTCTTCTTGGTATGCTGGCACACATAAGCAGATGAGTAAAAGCCTACAAATTGCTCAAAACAAAGTTATCAGATTTATTTTAAATAAGAATTGCATGTATCATATTACAGAAGATGATTTTAAAGATCTTAATTTCCTTAACATACAAAATAGGGCTAAACAACTCAGGTTGAACCATGTTTTTGATATTTTTAATGAAGTTGGCCCAGACTATCTTAGTTCAAATTTTACCAGAGTTTCAAACGTGCACCAATACAGTACTAGAAACAGTGCTCAAAATTTTCGTGTTCCAAAATCCACTACCATCACTTCTGGCTCTTTTTATTATAATGCCATTCAGGATTGGGCCAACTTACCATGTGCAATCAAATCAATTTCTAGTAAACCAAGTTTCAAAAAGTCTGTAAAAACTCATCTTTGTAACCAAATTTAGTTTCTAATGATTTTAATCATGTTTAAAGATTTTATTTTACTTTTAATATTCACTTGTATATATATATTTCTTTGTATGTTTTTATATGTATGTATGCCTTTTGCCCTTCTATGTATAAAGGACCCCTTCGGAAATAAGCCTTTGGGCTTAAAGGGCTATTCTGTGATATCTCCTTGCTTTGTTTTTTGTGTATTATATGTTATTATTCTTAATGCATTTTATATCTATTACCTTGTATTGTTGTATGTGCAATATGGAGATACCGAATCAAATCAAATCAAATCAAATCAGACGTCCAAGACTTGGATAAATATTGATTCAACAACAACTGTATGTAATGTAGATGTTAATATAATTTTAGACGAAATCGTTCTAGAAAGGGTAGATAATACTAAAGTCCTGGGAGTAGTCATAGACGAAAACTTAACATGGAGGTGTCATATTAACTGTATAGCAAAAACTATTTCAAGGAATATTGGTGTAATGAACAAACTCAAATTCTTTGTACCAGATCGCATTCTTTATACTCTATATTGTACCTTTATTCAACCTTATTTGAACTATGGAATATTAATTTGGGGAAATACGTGCAAAACATATTTGGATAAAATTATGAAACTCCAAAAATGGGCGATACGGACAGTGGCCAGTAGTCATTACAGAAGTCATACAGCCCCCTTGTTTGCCAAATATAACATTTTAGCAAACAATGACACCTATAAATTAGAATTGGGAGTTTTTATGTATAAGTACAGTATTAATGAATTACCGAGCTTATTTGACAGTTTATTTACCTTACGATCTAATATTCATGATTACCAAACAAGAAACGATAATAACTATAACTTGACTAAAAATAGCAGGGTTTTCACCGATCACGCTGTCCGTACAGCTGGTCCTATATTATGGAACTCATTGCAAAAATCTTTAAGAGCGTCTTATTCAGTGAAACATTTCCGGAACGTGTACAAAAGACACTTAATTTCAAAATATGATTAATTGACGAGCATTGTATTTTTTTTTGGTTCTTGTTTGTTTGTTTGTTGTTTTTAATTTCTATTATTTGCTGTTGAGTTTTCTGTTTGGTAACTTTTCTGTTAAAGGGGATGGCTACCTCTGGCCTTACTGGCCTTTCGGCCATCTCCTCCATGATTCTTTGATGGTATTTTAATGCGTATTTTGTATTTTTATGTGAATTGTGGAAATAAATAAATGAATGAATGAATGAATAAGTCGCATGATCATGTATGGCTTGTAATAGTGGTGCAATGGTTTGGTCATAAGTGACCTTGACAGTCCAAGCAGATGCAAGGGATAAATGCTGATCAGGATGTTAATGTGCAAAACCTGTTCAAAGTAGGTAAAGATACAGTCAAACCAGTACGACGGCAACTTTCGCATACGACCGTTAAAAGGTCAATTTTTACCGGTAAGGACTTTGGTGGACGACATTTGCCCCCGTAGGTATGAGGAATGATATTTTTTCCCGCTGATTTTTAAACAACTTTTTGACAGTTCATTACAGAAAATAAAAATCATCAATCGACGGTTTATACGTAAAAAATTACATGGATGTTGACTTTGTTTAACTTTTGATACCAAATTTACAAATCTGAAATGCCATCATCGCCGGAAGTCATTTTGATGTGTTCACTGCTTGGGTCACGGTAAGTAATGTTCTCGTCATGTTTACATTATTCAAGAGGTGTGAATTTGCCGTATAAAACAAAATAACAGTTAGAGAATAATAAAATATAAAACTATAATATGTTAATTTTATGTTGAGGTGAAATTTGTGAGCGGCGGACTCTCTTATTTGCAATAAATTGGAATTATAATCGAGGCTCCATGCGGACCTTCGCCGACATCGGTCAACGTAAAGGTTGCCGAATTCTGCGCCGTGTATGCACAGCGTACACTGAACTATAATAAAAAATCGAGAAAATTCGGTAGAACAGTGCTGATTTTGTGCAAATTAACACATGTTCATTTTCATGTGTTAAATAGGGTCGGTGTTTTTATTATCAAACTATTGTTAATTGAAATTATAATTTTTTATAAAGTTTTGTCATGCATTTTTATTGCATGTCATGCAGATAAATTGACAACAAACAAAATGAAACATGCATGACATATTTACTGCTTTCCTTTCTGGAATGATCTCTGCAGTATTTAATAATGGTCATCAGGTCAGGCTGTCAACTCTCACGCATTGGCGTGAGGCGTGCCGTGTGAGTCTCACGCACTGGGTCACTTTCTCACGGTCTCACACGATCACGCCAGGTAGTATAATCTCACGCCTCACACAAAAAGCTGGAAAATGAGTAAAATCTCGCACATCATCAAAGTTATTTATTGTCCCCACCCCCCAATCAATTTTAATTTACGCAAAGCTTTACGATGCCTAAAATCTTGATAAATCCCTTGATTTCAATGTGCCGTAGCTTTTGTTTTGGTTACAGAACATTGAAATCAAGAATTTTATCAAGATTTAAAATCTCGATCAATATCTTAAATCTCTATAAAATTGAAATTGAGAATTTTAATTGATTTTAATGTTCCGTAGCTTTTATGCAAAGCTTTACGATGCGTGAAATCTCGATAAAATCCTTCATTTCGTAAAGCTTTACTAGGCCTAAAATCTTGATAAAATTTAAATTGATAATTTTAATTGATTTCAATGTTCTGTACCTTACTCAAAGCTTTACGAGGCCTAAAATCTCAATAAAATTGAAATTGAGAATTTTAATTGATTCCAATGTTCCGTAGCTTTTACGCAAAGCATTACTAGGTCTAAAATCTTGATAGATTCCTTGATTTCAATGTGCTGTACATGTAGCTTTACGGAACATTGAAATTGAGAATTTTATTGAGATTTTAGGCCTTGTAAACCTTTACTAGGCCCAAAATCTCGATAAAATTGAAATTGAGAATTATACTTGATTTCAATTACCCATAGCTTTTACGCAAAGCTCTACGATGCCAAAAATCTTGAAAAAAGCATTGATTTCAATGTGCCGTAGCTTTTACGGAACATTGAAATCAAGAATTTCAATCAAGATTTTAGGCATCGTAAAGCTTTACAAGGCCTAAAATCTCAGTAAAATTGAAATTGAGAATTTGAATTGATTTCAATGTTCCGTAGCTTGTACGCGAATCTTTACGAGGCCTAAAATCACAATAAAATCCTTTATTTCAATGTGTCATAACTTTTACGGAACATTAAAATTGAGAATTGTATCAAGATTTTAGGCCTCGTAAAGCTTTACTAGGCCTAAAATTCAATAAAATTGAAATTGAGAATTTTACTTGATTTTAATGTTCCGAATGCAAAGCTTTACGATGCCTAAAATCCTGATAAAACCAGGCCTAAAAGTTGTGTGTGATGATCAAGTTTACTTTTGCGTGCAAATAAATAGGCAAACAATTTCCCAATATATTTTGAATTTAATGGTAGGCCTACTGATGAGACTATAGTATCTAGGCCTCCCATGTAACTCTTTTACATGTAAGTGCAGCATGAAGGAGGCCATTTTCAGACAGTGGCGTAGTGTCATTGGAACGTCCCCCCCCCCATCGATTGCAAAATTTAGAAAATCCCACAGGAAAATTGCTGAAAAACGGCTTGTGCCTCCCCCCATCAGACCTGGTGCCCCCCAATCATGGTCGGCACCACTGCCCCCCCCCCCCATATGATGACCCATGCTACGTCACTGATTTCAGAATCCTGGAGGAAAACATGTTTGTTCTTGTAAAATGTGTCTCTTCTTGAATTTCCTCAACTAGGTGATACCAGTGATGTCAACTTGAAGTGAATTGTACAGTTGCAGGCTCAGCAACTGCTTTCAGGAGATGTTAGTTGTGTGGCTTCCAAATCAGAATGTATAGTGATGAACTCAACAGTACAAAACGCTGGTATGTACATTCATTCCAATAAGCGCTCATGCCCCAATAAGCGTCCACCCACTAGCAGGTATATTCAATTTGCTAAAGGATACCATTAATGTTGAAGTGCTATAGATGTTACACATCCGGTGTAAACTTGCAATACATTTTCTACATCAGAAAAGCTACTAGAACGTCTCAGGACCCTTTTTTAACGTACGTAAATTCATCTCTAATAATCGCTCCTCACAAAATATTAGGTAAACCAGGCAAAAAATAAGCGCCCACCCAAAATGACTTTGTTAAGCGCCCTGGGTGCCTATTGGAATGAATACGGTACTAGAAAAATCAATTGAGAATCGTAAAAGAATTCAAATTTCTTGCCGTCATTCCTTTTCACCACTGCAATCCCAGATTTTTACAGAGCCCCCAAAGTGGCATGGAAAAAAAAAAATCTTGGGGCCCGACATACTATCCTTAACTTGGTAACTCGGAGCCCATCTTGGTAACTTGGGGCACAGACTTAGTAACTTGGGGCCCGCATGATATTAACTTCACTTGAAGCCCCAAGGTAGTATTTTAGTTTTTTAGTGCTCTGATTTTGATGTGCAGGCCCTAATTTATTGTCGGGCCCAAGCTATTAAGTCAGGCCCCAAGATATTTTTTATTTCCATTTCATTTTTAATTGATATTTTGGTTTATTTCTTTACAGATGAATTTTGAACTTATACTGGTGGAACCACCTGCAGCAACAAGCTAATTAAGCAAGAGACAGATTGAGATGATGATACAGTGATGATGATGCTCCATAACAATCAACTGTGCCATATATCATGTCAGCAATTCAACTAAGTTCAAGCGAATTAAACTTTGAGGGGAAAATTATTGACAGAAAAAGACATCTCGTCAAAATGGCTGGTAGGGCCTACATGTAGACCTACCTATCTATAGGCTTAGTGGACTAGCTGGTAGCCTAGCCATCACCTACTGTTAATTTGATACTTTACAACAGTGAAACTCTTAATTTAAAATTATGATAATGTGTTTGTGTACTGCATTAAGTCAACAAATTAATATTGGACACAGTGGTAACTATGCAAGTTAAACAAAGGGTGAGTTTTAAGAAAGGTGAGTTAAAGAAAAGACGAGTTACCCCCCCCCCCCCCCAGATTAGGGTTTTTTGTCAATTACCCTACACAAAGTAAGCTAAAGGCAAGTTATGACAAAGCTATCAAGTCCCATCGGTGAGTTACGACAAGGCCATTAAGTCCCACCGGCAAGTTACGACAACACCATCAAGTCCCACCGGCGAGTTACGATGACACTATCAAGTGATTCAAGTCCTGTTCACCAGTTGAGTTTCATGATGGTAAGAAAAAATCCACTTTACACTTAATCAGATTATATCTTAACTCGCCAATGGAACTTGCTGTAAAAATCTTAACCTACTGATAAGACTTGCCATAACTTGCTGATGGGACTTGCTGTAAATTTTAATTCGCTGATTGGACTTGCCATGAAAATCTTAACTCGCAGGCAGGACTTGCAGTAAAAATCTTAACTCACCGGCGTATTCTCAGCAGGGGTCACTCTTTAATATCTGCAGGGACCAGGGGGTAACTTATCTAACTCGCCATTTTCTCTCGCTCTAGCTCGCCCATTTTTCACTCGCCATTTAATTTTAAGGCCAAAAAGATAATTGTTTGTTTGTCCTTCACAGCTTTGAAAGAGGAGGTGCAGGCGGGCGGGCGGATTAAAAAAAAATATAAAAAATTAATTTGGAGTGTTCCTGGATACAGAGCCATTAGAAAGTCTGGCTTTATCTGTTTTCCCTTTTCAATTTTTTGTGTGAGTATTTTGAATAAAATTGGAATGATCACAGATCCTGGTCTGTGGAATGATGTAACTTCTAATCAGATAGTCATAAAGGGGGGCTACATTAGTTTTCCAACAAAGACAGTTTGATTGGATTGTTAAGGGGTGGTGCAATAATTATGTGTACCCCAGGGTGGTGAATTATAGGGGTGCAAAAATTTTGGCAGGCCAAAAGGGGGGCAAGCATTTTTGGCAGGTCAAAAGGGGGGTCAAGATTCAATGTAAGGTTTTAAATTCGGGTTCCCAAAATCTTGCATGTGTAAGGGGGGGGGCAAAGATTTTTTTGCACGACAAAAGGGGGGCAAAGGTTTTTGGCACATCAAAAGGGGGGGGCAAAGGTTTTTTGGCACGGCCAGAGTGGGGCAAGCGATTTTTGGCAGACCATTTTGAGAATTCACCACCCCGGGGGTACACATAATTATTGCACCACCCCTAAATCAACATTACTGATGTCAATATAATTAGGGGCTGTCAGTTTGGAAGAGGAGTCATAAATTTTCAACTGGAGCTTGCAACTAAAGTGACATTAAAAAATTGGTCAAAATTTGGCTGTTACAATCAAAATGTGTGCATGGTACACATGTTTATAATGACAAGATTTTGAATACTGTGATTTGAAAAGAAAAATTAGTTCAAGGGATTCAGGTTAGGCGACGAAAAACAACACCTTGTTATACGGGCGGACTGAACTTTCAAGTAGGGTCGGTCAGTCAAGTCTCTTTTTTTTGCAAAATGACCCCCTAAATCACCAAAATCTGTAATATTCTGCAATTTGGGGAAATACAAAAAAAAAAATTGTTCCTGATATTTTAAAAATTTGGGTCGGCATTCCTTTGTACAGGAAAATTTGTTTCCCAAACTGGAAAATTTGGGTTGATCAGGCCCAAAGAACAGGCATTTCTTTTTTCGTCGCCTTATCATAACATCCAAAAGTGATAATGTAGCTAGTCTGTGAAGCAGGTTCTTAGTGAACCTTTAGGCAATAAAAAAAAATGATTCCCAAAATGTGCTTATGATTTGAAGTTATGTTTTGTGTGTTTTTGATAACATTGGTGTAAAAACTACTTAGTTAGGGTTAAAGAAGCCATCCCATTTTTGGTTCAGCATGTTCAAGTTCCTTAGCGAATAGGTCAAGGATGAGATTTTTGTCCATGTCAATTCTGTTCAGTCACATCAAAGTGAAGCATGTCAGTTCCTATGTTATGTGGAGTACTGGCCAGGCACTATGAAGTTTTGGATGAGAAAACAGACATTCTGATGAGAAACAGCGAAAATGAAAAGATTGTTTTTGGATGAGAAACAAATAATGTTTGTGATGAGCTAAATTTACTGGGGATTATCCCGGGGGATTATCAACTGTAGTGTTCCCAGTTTCAATGAGACAATAATAATAGACACATACTATGATGAGAAAATTTATCTCACCACAAATAGCAATATTTTCTCATCAAAAAAAAAAAATTTAAATTCTTTTCATTTTGGCCGTTTCTCATCAAAATCTGTTTCTCATCATGACCTTCCTCTAGTTTCGGCACACTTTACACAAAAAACAAAAAAAATTTAAAAAAAAGGAAGTTATAGACCCCAAAATTACTTGTTATTCAAGGTTGGAAAGTGGAGAAATGCTGCTAAGAGCTCAGGCAGGAGATTTTTCAACTGATCAGCTTTTTTGACTATTTTTGGTTCTCATCTTTTTTCAAGCAAAGCCACTCTCATGCATGAAAGCTGGATAAAGTATGTACATTCTTCAGAAAAATTTATGGGGATGTGCCACACAGACTTTCGGATGCTGACTTTGTCACGAAAACACCCAAATTTGCCATAATTGGGCGCTTTAAGGGGCACTTTTTGTCCCATTCGCTCGTGTAGCGAGCGAAAAAATGGGTCCAAATTTTGGGGGAAAAAGCCACTTTTTCAAAATCTGCCGCCCTCCAGTCAAAATTTTGAAAAAAAGGTCCACATTTTCAAAATCAGCCCCCAAATAAATCATGGTTAATAGGCAACGAAAAAAAAGAAACCCTGTTCTACGGGTGGACGAAGTAGGGTTGGTCGGTCGGCCTTTTTTTGTTTTGGAAATGACCCAAAAAATTACCAAAATCTGTAAATAATTTGCAATTTGAGAAAATACAAAAAAAAAAAATTGTTCCTGAAATTTCCGAAATTTGGGTTGACAGAGGAAAAATTTATTTTGTGTATTAAAAAAATTACCATTATCTGTAAATAATTTGCAATTTGAGAAAATACAAAAAAAAAATTTGTTCCTGAAATTTCCGAAATTTGGGTTGGCAGAGGAAAAATTTATTTTCTAATTTGTTCAAAATCTGGGTCGGTCGGGCCCGCAGAACAGGGTTTTCTTTTTTTCGGCCCCTTACTGGCCTGTTCCTATGCCTATGGCTGTGAGTTGTAGAATTGGGGTCTTGCATACTTGACTTGATTCGCTTATTTGCGACTTGACACATTAATTGGACACAAAAAGCGCAGTGATTAATAGTGCGCTACGCACAGGCCCAGCGCTTAAACGTTGATCAACAAGTCTCAAGCTTCATAGGTTGTTGCTGACCACTTCGGCCCCTATCATTCCATAAACCATTTAACACAGGGCTTTACAGCTCCCGGTTGCAGCTAAGAAGCACACACATAACTCATTCCACAATTATCCTTCACAGCCAGGATCAGCTCCCCGAGTTTCGTATGGGTTTAATATTACAATGAGACAATTAGCAGTGCGTTCCTTGTCCATTGGAATTTCAAGCTAACCCAATTTTTAACACCAAAGTGTACTAACCACCGCCAGGGTTTGAAACCGCAACCTCTTGCACTAGTCTAGCGCCTTATCGATTAACTTGACTGCTTCTGTCAAGCATTGTGTCCATTTATTATGAATGAATTGTTTCAATGTTACGGGCCCGATGCATGGAATTTAATACTGGTGCGGTGATCGCAATATATACGACCCAATTCGAGCGCAGCGAGTGGAGCGTCTAACGTCGTGGGGTCCGCTTAGGCCCCCTTGTCATTTTCAGTGAGCATGTGCATATTTCACTGATTACAATATTGAATCATGCGCATAAAGTTAATTGTGTACATAAAGTTAATCGCGCACAGCATACACACGTACAAGGGCGGTTTGTTGGCACACTTGCGGTTACGCGTGCCGCAATCGCTTAAAATTATTGACGCCACTACCGAACTTGGAAGTGAATCAATGTATAGTAAATTGCTGTGAACATACAAAGCGTGCACTTTGTTAACACCGGCTACACCGCAGAAGTCATATACGCGCTCTCGATCATCAATGATTTACTTCCAGCAAAATAATAGGGAGTTTGTAAATCTAGCATGTCTAGGCCTAAGGACGCACTGAACAATCATTGATGTGCGTCCATGGAGTTGGATGCATAAATTGTTCAGTGTGGCCTTAAAGGGCTTAGGCCTAGATTTTTGACAAACTCCTAGTTTGCCAGCCCATAATAGATCTGCCCAAGTGCCCAATACACTATAAAAGAATATTTAAATTAGCACACACAGTTTCAGTTCATGAATTTTCAGTAAGCTTATCGAGTGATGATCATTCACATGCCACAGTGCAGAGAGGCATCAGCCCAGATCGTGTCCGAGCTTGGCTTTGGATCTCAATATCTTAATATCAAGTAGGCCTAAGCTTTATATTACATGTTATACGGGCCAGGTAAAGAATCAGACCAGCAGCGACCGCCGCCAGCGCAGTAAGACAACACCCGTGGCCGTGTCCTGGGCAGCTCTGGGCCTGGCGAGCTCAATGACCAACCAGGCCGGGAATTTCCCGTCAGTCATAAAGATTATCAATTCCAACTTTGATTTCGAAATAGAAAATACGCCGATTATCGTCAGTGAGTTTGAAAAATATATAATTACAAGCATTTTATGTTAACGAATTCAAATTCATAAAAGAAAGGCAATATATTTAATTGTTTTTAATAATTGAAGGTAATATTATTGATCATGGCTGATTGTGCGTGTACGCAGTACGCACAGCTCAGAAAAAACAACAAACTTAGGGTGTGAATTTGCCGTATAAAACAACCAATTTGTATAAGGTTAGGGGTACAAATTTCATTTAGGAAGCGTCTAACACATGGGAAAATATCAACGGCGACGAGCTCAGAAAAAAGGTGTTTTGAAGGATTTTGTAAAACGCGTCGGTGAATGCGTAGTCAGAATTTTCAAATTTTTACGGAGATTAAACCTTTTTTTCTCCATCAAGTGAAAACATTTGATTTGTGTCAGTATAATGAAACTTCTAATCATATGTTTATCTCTTTAAAAAAATATGTGAATTGAATAAATCAAATTCTTTCATGGTAAAATAGCCATTGTTTTGGTGCGCGCTTCGGCACGAAAATACGGGGCCTTTAAATTTAAAAAATATGACGTCATTCAAAGGTCACGTACGGTAAAATAAACCGGAAGTAGATGAAGTTGCCGTCGTACTGAAACAAATGGAATGACAGGCTGTACTTCCATATAGTTACAAACGGAAGGCTAGAGTCAACATGTAAGGTCCAGGTCACTAATGACCAAACCATTGATCCAGCTCCACCATATCCACCATCTTTGTTTGAGGCAACGTATGATTTACATAAGCCAAATAAAGCACCACTATTACAAACCATACATACATGTTCTCATCAGAGGCTGATGCTCCTGAGACAGTTCCAAGGACTGATCACTATGTTCTTGATGGAGGATCTCTTCTACATCGCTTGAAGTGGGCGGAAGGAAGCACCCTTGCTGATAATTATGCATCTTTCACATTTGATCACTATAGCAAGACCACAGTTGTCTTTGATGGATACACTGGTGGATCAAGCACAAAGGATAACACGCATCAGCGCCGCAAGAGTCGGGTTGCAAATAAGGTAGACATATCAGATGCTGGCAATTTGCTGGCAAGAAACGCTTACTCAGTGATGAGATTTGTTCGGATTTGTTATTGGCCCATGCGTTTTCAGGTTGCGACACTACTTCAAGAATATTTGGCGTAGGTATGAAGTCTGTATTGAACAAAATTGTCAATGGTAATCCTGTATTACAAGTTTATTCCAAGGCATTTTTCACTCCCAGTATGGATCAAGAATATGTAGAAAGTGAAGGCTGCAAAGCAATGGTGTCCCTGTTTAATGGTCAGCAATCAGAGTCTTTGGAATCCTTACGCTACAAGTTTCTTTCAAAAAAGGTTTGCACAGCAAATAGCTTTGTTGAACCTGAAAGACTTCCACCCACAACTGCAAAATTGGATGGATTGTTCAAGGTGACAAATTTGTTCCACTCATGATGAAAAGAAGTCCAGCACCAGAATCATTGCTGAAGATGATTCGATGCAATTGTTCTGCAGGATGCATCACAATAAAATGTAGCTGCAGAAAGAATAGACTCAATCGCACTGGCGCATGTGGACACAAAGGCCAATGTGAGAATATGGCTCAAGAATTATTCTCAGACGATGATGACGATGGCAACTAATGGTTGATGTTACTACTGCAAACAAAGGCATCGCATCGTGGTATAGCAAGATGAATTTTGTGTTATTTCAAGAATATACTATTTAATTTTATAATGGTGATTATAGCTGACAGCCATTTTGAAATGCAAATATGGCTGCCAAATTGGTACTTCTTCATCTTCTTCAAGTTACGGCTCAACACTCCAGGTGGAGAAAAGCGAGTCGGTACATATGCCTATTTGAAAGCATAATATTAATCGTGCTGTGGGTGCAAATGATGTTGGTTATTTTAAAAGTTCTGTCACTTTAAGTTTCAAGTTACAATACGTGCATAGTTAAACACAATAAGCCAACATATATCAAATGGCGGCCCTTTTGAAATTCACTCTTGCTGCCAATTTGATTCGTATGCCTACCTCTATATAAATTTGAATGGGTATATTGGTGCAAAGGATATCGGCTATTCTAGAAAATCTAACGCCTAAAGTTTTGCCTTACAATAAGTACGTGCATGATTTACTTCGTAAACC
This sequence comes from Amphiura filiformis, assembly GCF_039555335.1. NCBI lineage: Eukaryota > Metazoa > Echinodermata > Ophiuroidea > Amphilepidida > Amphiuridae > Amphiura > Amphiura filiformis. The sequence goes on along the minus strand of NC_092646.1, from coordinate 29,993,259 downwards.
AAAATACCAAAATGGCGGCCATTTTGAAATTCATTATGGCTGTCAAATTGATCCATCTGAATACCACAATAAAATTTATTAAAGATTTATTACTACATCCAGTAATGTACTTCTGAACAAGGTTGTTACCAGTGGAACCCACAATAACGAGTGAAAAATGGATGAAATCAGTAGATTAGTGGGTATTTTTCCAGCTTTTTGCGGCCATTTTGATTACGTCACAGTTGGACCCCTCGCCCAAGTTCTTTTGATATGTTATTTGTTAGACCTTATACTGCAAGAAAATACCAAAAATCGTTCTGTTGCAATTTTTTTAGGTGGGGTCATGTGGTAACTTTACTCTACTAGATAGCTTGCTCAAGAAATCTCCGAGAGAGGAGCTTACGGTCAACATAGAAGACCATTTGGAAAACACTAGCATAGCAGCCAGGATAGTGAAAACAGACTGTGGTAGACCAGGGGTTTTCCTTGGGTAGACAGGATCTTGGACATTGGCGGATCTTGCATCAAGAACTGAGACCATCAAAGGAATCTCATCAGAAAGTCAGCCAATTAAGATCTCCAGGCTTAGATTTAAGTCGTGTCCACACGGTCGGATATAAGTGAGTTATTACCGGTAATAAGCGATTTATAAGCGGTATTAGTGACTTATTACCGGTATTTAGTGACTTAAGTCCGACCGTGTGAACACGACTTTAGATAAGTTACCATAACAAACGAAATATTTGTGGTATCTAGTTCTTGTATGATATTGTATTGTATCATATAGTGATTTGATTGATAAGAATACTGCACTAATCAATAAATGTGGCCGTACACTACGAATGAGCCGTAAAGTCGGCAAATTGTATTCTGAATTACAGTGTAAAATGTGCGTAAAGGTCGTATTCATAGGTACCTCAATTTGGTGCGACATGTTTCTCATTTGATAGCGTTTAAACCAATCAATAAGTCTATTGCTGGAGAAGATAATAATCTTCTACCTATTTCTATAGAGTCCTTAAATAGCTCTAGTCTTTAGTCGTGTTCACACAGTCGGACATAAATCACTTATTACCGGACCTAAATTACGTCGGTAATAAACGGTTCCAAAAAAATAAGTCCGCCCTAAGATTTTTTTGGTATAATCCAAAAACGGCTTGATCAATTCTCTTGTTTTAAAGTTTGGAACATAGGCTAATTAGTTATGCATCAAGGGAACAGTGTTTTGTTGTTATCTTTTATCATCTTTAATGAGAAATACAACCATTGGCCAAAAAAAGCTGCACTTTTCTATATAGGCTTTTTATGCATGACCTTTGGTTTCAGACCTATTTCACTTGAAGAAAATTAATCAAAAAGGATTGTTTCTATATATTTTTTTGTTTTTTATTAAAATAACGTACTTAAGTTATGATATTCATGAATTAATGTTTACACATTTCAAACATGTTTTATGGTTCAGTGAGTAATCATAGCCATTTATGAAATTTGCAGGTGGCCGTTATCAAGACTCAAACTGTCACAAGCGAACAAGTGAGGGACAACACCACCTTAAAGGACTTTGCAGCAAATCCTGCAGCATACCGGAACCAGCTTGACCAACAGCAGAGAAGAACGATGCTTGGAAGCCATCTCAAATGAAGGAAGGGCTATTCATTATTTAAAGACATTAATAAGCTGCAGCATTCATTTTAATTTATTCACTGAACCATAAAAACTGTTTTTGAATGTGTGACACCTAAATCAGGAAAAGCTTAAATTTAATTAAATTAAATTACGCTTCTTTTTGATAAAATTACAAGCATAAAAAGCCTAGCTATGTAGAAAAATGCAACTTTTTTTTTGGCCGAAAATTTCATAAATGGCTGCATTTTGAAGATGATAAAAAGTAGCAACAAAATCCCGCTCACTTGATGCATAACTAATCAGTCTACAGGGTGTCCCAGAATCATTGGAATCGCTTGACTGATTGCAAAGAAATGCGCGATTACATAACGCATGCGCCAATTCACTTCATTCCAAGTTTGAAAAAAAGATCATTCAACACAATGCGCACTAGTGTTAAACAATCTGGTCCTTGCAAAACATTTAATTAGGTTTTGTTCAAATTTGAAAACCTGCACGATATTGAAAATGAAAGCTTGCATGTATGATGATGCTCGTTACTTGTAAATATCCTTTTTCGTTAATGTTAATCAAAATGTTGCAAAGAATTATTGCAGAAAGAATTCCAGCTGGCTTTAAAAACTTCTCACACACATTAATATTTTTGAAAAACATATCCAAGAAATTGTAATGCATAGTTAAAATCTTTAAAAACTTCAATATGTTTGCTGTGTGGTATCAAAAATCACACGTAAAGCTGTATAAGCACTTGATCAATATCATTCATGGCTCAAATGCTCTTTGGAAAATCAAAATATAACACATTTGCACAACCTAAAAAATTCAAGTTGGAAAGCGTCCAATTGCAGAAATCAAAGTTTTCTCGAATAAAGTTTTCTCGGTGAAAGCATGCATAACATAACACCGTCGGATTATAAAATAGACAATGTGGACTAAATTTAAGGGTACTTGCCCATGAGTTTCATTCAGGGGCGTGTTTGAAAAACGGCACAGCGCATTAGTAAAAAGAATAAAAAATACTAAAATTTTCACCGGGGTTCGAACCACTGCCAATTGCACTATGAATGCTAAAGATGCCTATACTGTGCCACGGTGACTGTGGTTAACATTCGGCGATTTTCAAAGATATACATATCAACACGTTTCTAGTGTATTGAAAATCAGAGTTTGGTAGGAATACGGTCATAGAAAGACATATGACTCTACTTGTCTGTTTGTTTTCATTTAATACAAATTAATTTTGATGAATTGAACTGGTACGACTCTTAGCACTCGTGATAAACGACGATTAATTTAGTAATAATAAAATGAAAACACTGGGTCATTCACGACGTCATTTGTAATTTATGTCAAAACCTGGGGAGGACCACACACATCCGTGCTGCATGTATACGTGCGCAATCGATACTCAATGATCCAGACAATTTAGCGTTTGAATATACCGCCCTGCTTGACACATCTTGTCACTTGCGGGATATATACTATAGGCCTACCCTAATAGCTTACAATAGAAACCCCACCGTAAATAGCTCTGTTCATTACCTCGCTGTGCTAGTTTATACGCATAGCGTACGCACTTTTGAACCATATTTTGTTCAAAAATGATAGGAAGGGACTGTTTTCAGCTAAAATCATGGTTATCAGCAGATGCTTAATGATACCGGGAAGTGTTGCAGAAAGGTAAGCGTACTCTTTATTTATTCAAAATATCACATATCAATGAATTTAAATTTGAAATCCAAAAAGGAAATGTCAGGTCAAAATTCTCACCTTAGAATTATTGTGAAATAAAATCAAACCAAATTTATGCTCCGCAAACAACGTCCAATTATTCCCATTGGTGTTTGCTACACGTGCATATAATAAATTATGATTTGGGGCTAATTTGAGAAGAGTTAATGCCTCGAGTTTCAAAATACACCGAATTCAAGACTCTGTAAAAACAAATCAAGAATTTTCTGGGATAATTGCAACTAAGTATAATGAAAGTTATGATCTAAGCTACCAGATGCATCATTAATTTCCTGACTATGATATTTAGTTGTGGGAAAAGATTACTTTAATGTTTTGGCGGGATTATTTCCCGCCAAAAATTTCAACCCAAAAGAGCATGTAGCCTTAATGAGATACACAAACTTTAGGAAGCGTTGAGCGAGTATGAAAAACGTGCCTGTTGATCAAACTTGGAATGAACTGCATTGATGCGCGCATTATGTAATCGTTAATTTCTTCACAACCAGTCAACCGGACCAAATACAATTTTCGTATGTGATGCACAATAAAATAGGCTATGCGCTACATTTTAATTGTTTTGATTCTGATGTCTATATCTCGACTTACGGTCAATTTTATTCACTCAGTAATTTTTTTCTGGGACACCATGTATGTTCCAAACTTTAAAACAAGAGTTGTTTGGATTATACTAAAATGTCTTAAGGGGGACTTACTTTTTTGGAACCGTTTAGTATCGGATATAAGCGGCAGTGGGAACGAGCGTCGGAAATAACTCTATCGGACATAATGTGCCTTAAATCCGGCGATTTAAAGCCGAAGTTGAGCAGGGTTAAGACCGGTCATAAGTTGTGTCCGGTAATAATAATTACGTGTGGACAACAGTATTTTGTTTGTTTGTGGAAGTTTTTTTTATATTTCAAACTCTAATGGTGACCCGCAGGTCAAATTGCTAGAATTGTACATTAAACACAACTAAACAGACACAATGCAATTTGCAGGCAGCAGCTTAATCAGCGCCAATATTGCAACATTGAAACAAACAATTATACAACATCCAATCCAACCCAACCCCATTCCCCAGTAGGCAATGAGGATAAAGCAACGGGCTGCAACGTTCATTGTTCTATTGTGTCTTATTAGAGCGCTGACATATTGGAAAATGTTGCCAATCAATATTCATGAGAGTGTACATTCAACGTCCAGTTTTCGAAATTGGGTGACTTGTGCCAAGGATTATTAAATCAGGATGTGACACTTCGTAATTTGCATGTGTCCAATTCATATGTTAATAGCATATTGTTATTAAAATGATGGTCTGACCTGGCCAGAGGGCGTTAATATAATAGACGTTTGATCAAGGGACAGAGTAGTTTCCGTTTGTATCGGCTACCGAACGAAACATATTATTATGCACATTCCGACCAGACAAGCTTTGCCAGGCAGAGTAGGCCATGACGCGTAGGCCTATGTGCCGAACGTACATTTTAACAAAAACAATATTATTTGAAGTTTTAATTTTAAAAAATTACCCTATTTTACTAAATTACCATGTAAATTAACCGGTAATTTAACCACTCACAACACTGACATGAATACAAGTTTTAGTATTATTTAATAATATTATTTCCTCTATCGTTTGATGTACAATGGTACAGGTTGGGGGGTAAAATAGTTTTGTACTTTTAAATATTAAAATATGAGGGTGGGGGTCATTACAGTTTTAGGTGGTCAACAAAGTTTTTGGTTCACGAAGAGGGGGTGGGGGGTTAAAAAATTTGTAACACGAAAAAATATATTGTCACCCCACCAAAGTATTTCTGAACACTCCCTAAACTTAGTTGATTTTTCAGCAAATGTAATTTTTCAGTGAGTTTTGCTTTTATTCTGTGTTAAATTATGGCAAACGGAAACAATCAAAATATGATGTAGCTAGGAAACAAATACTATAATCGCTCCAGGGTGTCACCACCCATGCATACTTTTTCGTGTAGGCCTAACGGTAGGGCCTATTGCCAATCACAAAGTTTGAAATTGTAATTGTTTAATGTAGGCTACTCCCTAACAGAATACGTTTATAGGCACGCTGGCGAAGTGACGTACTTAAATCGGATTAACTAACATAACAATAGATGAATACAATTTTGACTATATCGCCCGCACTCACGTTCATGCAGTAGGACCTACCGATGCATTGAACCATAGATGTCAAAGAAATGCTAATCACTTGCACCTGTAAGATTTAGTCTCTTTGAAAAGAACGGTATTGTATAATCTATTATATGATTGAAGACAGGTGTACAGACGGCTTGACGTGAGCCTATGATTTTTTTTTTCTGGGGTCTTGTGGTGTAGGCCTACGCTGGTTTAATCATCGATGTTGAAGTGCCTATAATAGTTCAATGTAAGAAAATGAGCCAATAGACGTGATGAATAAAGATCGGATTTTTGGATTATTAGTGGCGGTATACAATTAAATGTCAAAAGTACGGTGCTATTCTACTTTTCAACAAAAATTCATACTGGCAGGCTACACCAATAAGTGTATTAGTGCAGGTTGATATTTTTCGGGATACTTTTCCACAGGGAGGAAGCACATGGCAAAAACTATTGCCGCGGGTGCCATTTTGGAAGGTCACGTGAAGTGTCAAATGATTTTTTGACTTCAAATACTCACTGTATTTCATATCTTATGCTTGTCGTATATTTCCTTTCTATTATCGATAGTTAGTTTCAATTTCGACATTTCTATATCAACAATATATCCCTTATCAAATTAAAAGACTTTCTTGCAGAAACAAATCACTGTGGCCTGATGGGATCATAGTAGTTGACCCACTTCCGCCCGGTCTAACCTTGCTTGGGGGCGCTTTTTACTATCTTCAACAGGTTCGATTCGCTAAACTTACGACACCTTTATGTGGTGACCTCAATCACATGGGCTGAGTAAGAGTTGATGTGAATTATTCATAACCGATCGATACCTTGCCTCACTTTGTTGAAAGCAAGCCAACAAAATTTGCCATAGGTTTGCGTGGCTAAACAAAAGCCGTGAATTTAGTGTCACCCCCCTGCTTGTGCTTGGCAGGTGCGAAATACATCTGACTGTGCTCTTTAATTACGTAACGCACAACGGCATTGATGTCATCGAATGGCTGCTTAGTGCTGTTATGTGTTAAGTTTCTATAATAATTATTATTACATTTATTTTCCTTTATTTTCTTTCTCTGTACTTATTCTTTACTAGGCCTACACTAACTTTATCACTCACTCGCTCTCCTTCTCTCTCTTCCCCCTCTTTCTTTCTTTTTGTCCTCTTTCACTCTCCCTGTTCATTCTCCATATCCCTCCTTTACCCTCTTCCTCCCTCATCCCCTCTCAAGACTTCTCACAGGAAGAAGCTGCCCCTCCCCCACCCCTTGGGTACGCCGATATTTCTATGCCAATCTCATTCTTAAAATAAAATTAAATGGACATTTGAAAAAAAAAAACCCTTTATAGGCCTATACTTATACTTACATGTATATGCAGCGATTACCATTATAGAGTACTATAGAAAATGTGGACCCGGTAGCCTTCACATTCTGTTCTGATGTGTAATCGATCAGCTGGAGCATTCAATTTATTTAAATAAAGCGCCTGAAGTCAGGTGGGTGATAAAAAAGATTATATCGACAACTTAACCCTCCTTTATATACTTCAGGCCCGCACAAGCGCACATTTGGGATACGTGAGTACAATGGTACCACTTTAAACATGACTGCCCTGGCACATGACTGTATTGTGGTCACTTTATTTATACTCGCCTGTTGTGTAAAGCGTTAATATGATGCCGGATCAGTGACCAATTTAATGGCGGGACCCCTTTGTTTGAAACAATGGTACCACTTGTATGAATAGCCTGTCGCAATTTCTAATCGGCATCAAAGGAACAAAGCATTGCATCATCTATTGCTACTCTACGACTATTGAAAGCTCTTTGGGATAAAGTGCCTTGCCCAAGGACACAACACGTTGGCACGAGCGTGGCTCGAACTCACAACCTATGTATTTACCGTCGTTTTATCTTTTCTGTTTCTGTTTCCAACTACTGCCCGATACAGGGACCAAATAAAAACAGTGAGGTTTCATCCTCACCAGGAATCTCACTTGAAAACATCATTAGCCTGCCCTCTATGGTTGTATGCTAGGTCCATTAGTGTCTGCTGTATTTCAAGTACGTGTACCGTGTGTCGTTCAACAATGATTAGTTTTCAAATTTCCCGGTTGGTTTTGTGCTGCTAATACTACTAAATAATTACCAGAAGGTAAGCAACTTTTATTACGAAGTTTTTAAGTAATCTGATCAGCTAGTTTCTTGTACACCCTTAAACTATATGTTACTTTCATAAATGACATGTCACATGCATAAGATACCGGTAAGCTTAAAGTTTTACATACCATGATCCATGCATAGTATCATACATGTACAATGTAGTATAGGTATATGCCAGTCAGCTAGTCAGCCAAATTCGCCGACAATGTCAATGCATTTTTACATAGAAATTTAAAACAACTGGCCGAAGAAAGAAACCTACATAAATATGTTTTCTATACTTCACTTTACCCAAATATATGATTTTTTATGGTGATAAGACAATCGCACTTGGAATTTTAGAGGGATTTTGATAGCAGTTCCATTAAAAAAAGCTGCTATCATAATGAGACTAAGATCTAGAAACACCCCCAAAATGACGTTTTGGGGAATTTTGCTAGCTGAATCTTTTTGACATTGTTTGATGAAAGTAAATTTTTGACAAGATGTAACTTTGCTACGGAAAGTGCTATGAAAAAAAGGTTTTCAGTTTTGGCTTTGTTTACTCTTGCTTTAATTTGATATATAAAATGATGCAGTTTGATGGCAAATTTGAATTCACCTAGCATACCTACATAGTATGTGCATGTTTTTAGGTTGCTCGAGAAGTCTAGCCAAGAATTTGCTTAGGCTAGAGACCATTGCATTCAAAATCTAGTCGGATTCGCTGAAGGCTTGTGAAGCATGACACCGTGTAAAGCAAGTATCTGGTTCCATACAGCAATACGCAGTGGCAGTATAACGTAGGCCTATTGTAAAGCAAGATCATGAAGATGGAAGTTCAGGTAAACACTAAACACATCCGATCACGATCATGACTAGCCCGAGGGAGCCTACTCACACCTCCGTCACTACGATTTCCACTGTCCGTCACTCGATTTACACTGTCCTTCTCCGTCGAAGGTCTGAGACAATGAGCATACATTGTATCTGGTCCAGGGTACACATAAAATACCACTATTTTATCCCATAAATACCACTTCCTACCATTCCTCACATGTATGAAAAACAAAACATATTTGGTGCATGCATGTTCGTAAATTTTAGCACATTTGAGGATGTAAAAGACCAGACTTGTCACTGTTATCGTCGCCGTGTTTTGAATTCTTCCTATAAATAGATGCCGTCAGTGTGACGTACGTCATCACCGCGACATGAGTTCACGGTGCCCCGTTTTTACGTACGTAGGGCATTCATGGCCCTAGTGAGGAAGGAACAGGGCCATGATGTTTCGGGCTAGATCATGACCATGTACATCGGATTGCATCAAAAATGTTGCTAAAATTACACTTCAGCAAAATTTTAGACTAAATAGGTATAAATCTCGCTCAAAAAGATACAGCTGACATTCATCGAAATAATTTTCTTCCAAATTTCAACATTAAACAGAATAATAACCCACGGTGCAAAAAAGTGCACCGCTGTCCGACCGAAAAATAATAGCAATGCACTCTAGCATCGAATGCGTATAAACTATCGCACATGCAAATTCGAAGCTAGAGTTCTCGAGTACAGTAAGTTAAAGGGGCACTCAGAGTACAGAGATCGGTCAATCCCAAACTACACAATTCCCCACGCATGTTCTTTTGCATGCAGGTTCAAAATATCTAGTGTAGTACGGTATCCTGATAAATTGGTCAATATTGATTATTCAAATTGATCGATCAGACTAAATTGACTATACATGTGTATCCTGATTAATTGGTCAAATATTGATTATTGGAAATTGATTACGGTACCACACTCAAAATTTTCAATATCAAATTAAACTTTCTTTACATTTTGAAATGGTATGGTATGGTATTGCTGATCGATCGAAATTGACCGATCAGAATCATCAGATCGATTGATTTATTCGAAAGGTGGATCCTGATGAATTGGTCAAATATTGATTATTGGAAATTGATTATGGTATTCAAATTGATCGATCAGGCTAAATTGACTTGATGTGGATCCTGATGAATTGGTCAAATATTGATTATTGGAAATTGATTACGGTACCGCACTCAAAATTTTCAATGTCAAATTAAACTTTCTTCAAATTTTGAAATGGAACGGTCTTGCTGATCAATTGAATCAATTGAAATTGACCGATCAATATCATCAGATCGATTGATTTATTCGAAAGGTGTATCCTGATAAATTGGTCAAATATTTATTATTGGAAATTGATTATTCAAATTGATTGATCAGACTAAATTGACTTATTCAGAATGTGTATCGGTATCCTAATTAATTGGTCAAATATTGATTATAAATTGGAAATTGATTACGGTACCGTAAATCAGAATCATCATATCGATTGATTGATTTATTCGAAAGGTTCTCCTGATAAATTTGTCAAATATTAATTATTGGAAATTGATTATTCAAATTGATCGATCAGACTAAATTGACTTATTGGGAAGTATATTAATTGGTCAAATATTGATTACGGTATTGGAAATTGATTACGGTATTGGAAATTGATTATGGTACCGTACAGCACTCAAAATTTTCAATGTCAAATTAAACTTTCTTCAAATTTTGAAATGGTATGGTATACCGATCAGAATCAGATTGATTGTCGAAAGGTGTATCCTGATAAATTGGTCAGATATTGATTACAGTACGGTATTTGAAATTGATTATTCAAATTGATTGATCAGACTAAATTGACTTCTTGGGAAGTACATGTATCCTGATTAATTGGTCAAATATTGATTATTGGAAATTGATTATGGTACCACACTCAAAATTTTCAATGTCAAACTTTCTTCAAATTTTGAAATGGTATGGAATTGCTGATCGATTGAAATTGACCAGTCAGAATCATCAGATCGATTGATTTATTCGAAAGGTGTATCCTGATTTGGTCAAATAATGATTATTGGAAATTGATTATTCAAATTGATTGATCAGACTAAATTGACTTTGGGAAGGTGTACATGTATGTATCCTGATTAATTGGTCAAATATTGATTATTGCAAATTTATTATGGCGCCGAACTCAAAATTCTCAATGTCAAACTTTCTTCAAATTTTGAAATGGTACGGTATTGCTGATCGATTGAAATTGACCGATCAGAATCATCAGATCGATTGAGTTATTGAAAAGGTGTATTCTGATAAATTGGTCAAATATTGATTATTGGAAATTTATTATTCAAATTGATCAATCAGACTAACTTGACTTATTGGGAATGTGTATCCTAATTAATTGGCCAAATATTGATTATTGGAAATTGATCAACGGTACCACACTCAAATTTTCAATGTCAACTAAACTTTCTTCAAATTTTGAAATGGTATGGTATTGCTGATTGATTGAAATTGACCGATCAGAATCATCAGATCGATTGATTTATTCTAAAGGTTATCTTGATAACTTGGTCAAATATTGATTATTGGAAATTGATTATTCAAATTGATCGATCAGACAAAATTGACTTATTGGGAAGGTGTATCCTGATTTTTGGTCAAATATTGATTATTGGAAATTGATTACGGTATCACACTCAAAATTACATTCTTTGTATTCAGAATGCAATTCAATATGTCTGATGTGCTCTCATGTCCCACAAAAAATACTGTCCCAACTGATTACAATCATCTAAAAACAACAGAATTAAAAAAGAAATGAGGGCATCTTCCTCAGCAAATGTTACAATATGGCTTTAATGTCAAAGCACCTAAGTCGGCGTTTGCTTAAATTAAATTTATTTATTGTTCAGTGGTGTTACAATTACATGTACACATCAGTTTTCTTTGCAAGAAGATATCAGTACCGTACTAAATGTATTCTTGTTTTGTTGTCTTTTGCAGACTTAATAACGGTCCAGTAATAAGTCCTAAATACCTAAATATAGGCCTATGATGCATCTACATTGTACAGCATTCAAAACGCTACTATTGGATGGGGCCTACTTATTGTGTTGTCGCAGACTGTGATTCTTCACACCTGGTCAGCAACTATATGTTATTGTGAATCTGAAGCTTCACTTCAAGAATCCAACATGAGGCAACCAAGGAGTTACATGCCTGTGTGACCATGGTAAATACGTATACCAGTACTTTGGTGTTTTTCTTCTTTTTTTAAAGTCTAAAACAGGTTTTTATGTCAAAAATGGTCTCTTTTGGGGTGCTTATTGTTAAATCTGCTCAAATCGCATGGGTTGAGGTACCTCATTTGTATGTATTTCCCTTGGGATAGGCCTACTATTTTAGTCCCAATTTGTAGTGACATCACTAATTTTACAAATTATTCTTATCATACAATGTATTCTTCATGCACATTAGTACCCCCCATGTGGGCCCCCTCCCAAATACCCGAAGGTGTGGGGGGGGGGTCAAAATGTGATGAATCATCGCTTTATATTATGCATTACATTTGTATATGGTCAATTCCAGCGAAAGCGGGACAAAATTCTCTCTATGTTAACTTTCCACTTTAAAATGTCATTAATAAAGGAAATCACGTTATTGATGGAGCATATCATGTCACGTCCAATGTGCTCTCTTTGTGCATGTAGGCCTTTACTAGCAAGTCATACCAGGGGACAAGTTATGATAGCTTAAATGATTTGGCGTTACCCACGAATTCAAAGATAAAGCACCATATATGTCATTGAATGTCCTTCAATCAAAATGAAATTATTACCGTTAGAAAAGACGTTTGCATGCTCTCTCATCATATGTAAAACGATTGAATTCCACCAAAGTTTGTGGACTCTAGAGGCCATTAAGTCAATTTGGCTAATAATTTTGTTACCCGCGTATCAAAAATAAAATGATCGTTCTGAAAATGTTAAGTGAATATGCCATAAATGACTATATCATGAAACGAAGTTTCGTTCTATAATTCTGAGGTCCAAGTGATTATTTTATGCAAATACGTTTTACCCATAAAATTCCATAAAATCAAATTTGACGTTACCCACGTATCAACTGTTACCCACGAGTCCAGCAAATATAATCGCCATAACTTAAATTGACATTTAATGACTTTGGACACTGAATTTAGTTTGACAAGCGCTTAAAATTGTAAATCGTAAAAATCGTTCACCGCTTTAAAAAGAATCTCTGACGGTTTAAACTTTTGTTACCCACGAATCCCGAATAGATGCTAACCTTGACAAATAAGGAGATTGTTTATTTTAAGTTTAAATCAGCACATATTCAAGCCATGGGTATGCTATAATTTTGACAGTACTTACAGTTTATACACCTAAGAAACGCAAACCCCAAACGGTAGCTTTACCCACGAATTCGGCGTTACCCACGAATCCAAGGATTTACTCAGTAAATTATATGTTTCTTATGCATCTTAACATTTTGAAAACATGCGAAATAGGTTCCAAAACAGTCCTGTTTAATAGCGTCCTCTTGAAGGTATACTGAAGCTGCATCATGAAGTTTTGATTGATTATCCTAAATTACCATTTTCTGGGTAAATGCAATTAGTTAGAGAAACGGGAATCATTGAAACACAATGGAGGAATAACCGCATGGTGGTTTCCAACCTTCTGTAATAGTTTCTATTTTGCCGCTTACCAATACATACCTTCAAATATGTGTTACCCACAAACATTTTGGTTACCCACTAATCCCTACTTAAATTATAGTTAACAATGTATTGATAGTGTTTTAGTTCATAGGAACTGTCAAACACGAGTTAATAGAATATTGCTGCATGAAAATATGGAATGATTTTACTAAAATAATAATATAAAACTGTTTGCTCTGTCTATTTGAATTTGGCAACTTCATTATTCTCAAAACTTTTATACCCAAAATGCCATAATGATCCATTCTAAATATTCCATGTAGTCTGTATTTTGATTAAAATTCATTTTAGTGCCATTGCAGCCTGAATTATTGACATACGGAAAAGTATTTTTTATTTTTATTAAAAAAATTAGTAGGAATTGCTATTTTCCAGACGCTGTTACCCACGAATCCATCCGAGATCCTCATCCTGCGACGAGATACAAAATCTAACTTTATATTTATATGAAGCATTTATTCTAATCTTTCAAATAATACAGTAATGTTAAATGACAGCCACTTTGGAAAGAGTTCGAAGAATTGACACAATCTTAACTGTACACCTGGTTCTTTCTTAAAATTTGTAATAACCAAAATATTTCTTTGTAGATATGTAATCAAATTCTATTTTACGTTCAAAGTCTTCACCGGTTTCTAGTGTATATGAGTCACACATAAAATATTGAAAGATATTAAAGAAAGTGAAATTTTATGGCGTACAACAGGTGAAAAATGCTTGAATTAAATGGGTAACATGCATATGCGCATTTAACACTTTATTTGGTCTAGCAAGAAAAGTTATTTTTCAATCCGATGGCACTTCCACCTGATGATTCACTAGACATGATCGTCTCATTTGATAAGTCTAGAATTGAAAAGGAAAACATTTTCAAAATGGCCCCAGAGAGAATTTTGGCCCGCTTTGGCTGGAATTGACCATATATCAATTTCAGTCGTGTAGGCCATATGTTATTAGGCAAAAGAATGTCTCTCATGTACAAAAGTATAGGAAACTCACAACTTTAAAAGCTAGCATGTTTTATGGAAGAAGGAATCACTTTTTATTAAAAGTATAAAACAAGCCAGGAGCTTTGAAATGCAATTACCCACTCCCCATGTGGGCCCCTCCCACATACCGAAGGGGTGGGAATTTGATGAATCATCGTTTTTATATTGCGCATTATATATCAAATTCAGTCATGTAGGCCATGTTATCAGGCAAAAAAAACTTTGAAGAATGTCTCTCATGTACTAAAGTACAGGAAACTGAACATTTAAAACCCCATTTTTAGGGTGAAGGGAGCATTTTTTTCAAAAAAATGTAAAACAGGTTTTTATGTCAAAAATGGTCTCTTTTGAGGTGCTTATTGTTAAATCTGCTAAAATCGCATGAGCCTAGGTACCCAATTTGCATATTTTACGGTATAATTTTGAGAAAATAAGCCTTGAAGAATAGTATAATAAATATTCTTCAAGGCTGTTATCTAGGCTGTTTAAAAAAATGGCTTCAAAATCAAAATTAAAAAAACTAAAAACACTTCCATTCCTCAAGATACTCTCTCAAGCCACCAATCTCCTTCCAATACAAACTGCACAACATTGCATTGCGCATGCCAGATATCTCCACACAATACCAACCTCCGCAATTGGCGTAAGATCCGTTAGGTGGTCTACTTGTTATCTATTGATTTTTGACTCAGTTATTTCTTGCGTATTCCACTCGCCAACTTTTAATAAAACCATGCCTAACTCAATTTGGCAGCAAAATTGAGCATTTGCAGATTTTGCACCCATGTCTTCAATTGGTTGATAATTGTATTCATATAGTTATTAAATTTTAGCAGACTAAAATTAAAGGTAAACTTTCTAAATTTCTTTGTTTTTTAATGACAGATGATCAGTGCCATACAAGCTATGGAGAAGCATTCCGCATTGGATAGGGGAAAGGGAGACAAGACAAAGTCTATTATCAGCGTTAAAGAGGTTAGTACACCTGGGAACATTTGAATTCCCTATTATTATTTTCAACTGAACTTTTGTATTGTGTGTATTTTCTTGTACTATTGAAACAAAAAATCTCAAACAGTGCATGTACAGTTAAATGCAATTTTGTGTGATACTGTAAAATAAGCACAATAAATGTGCATGTATGTGTTGCATCATTCAAGCTGAATCCACATAGAGCACCCTGAACTTCCGACAATCAGGCAGGATGCTGTACACAGCTTGTCCAACAATTTTTTTTAAACAATATTATAAAATGGGTAAAATCCCTCAAATTAATGCCATATATTAAGGTTTTTTTAGTTATTTGCTGTGCAATATTTCTTTACTAAATGTTACTATAAAATTCTCCACTAAAGTGTTACTATTTCAATGTGACCCCTGGGTCTCATGGCAGAACAGAGGATACCTTGAAATATCCACTCAATGATAACCCAGGCAAAAGAAGAAAAAAAACAAACAAAACAAAAACTATCTCTGCACATGTCAAATCAGAAAGAGACTTGGAGATTTTTGACCTCTTGGACATGGACCAAGCTGTGAATCAGGTGTCCTCTGCTCTCCTCTCCCTTATCCCTCTATCCTCTCACTATACAAGTTAATATATTTTGCTCTAAAGTCTTTTAAGACTTAAAACTCGTGTATTTAAAGGAGGATTTTGTTATCCTAGCATCCTCTTTTTATTACATTTTCAGTAGATATCCATGAAAAAGCTTATTTCCAAAATTTCAGTTGATTCCAATTTTGCGTTTGCGAGTTATGCATGATAATGTGTATTACACTGCTCCATAGGCCACTGTTGTAATTTCGTTCTGGTATTGACAATATTTTTGCTAAACGAATTAATCTGCAAGAAATTTTTGCTACATTATGTAGCCAGAGGTTTCCAGTGGTATAAAAATTGCAACTTTTTTTGAGAAAAGTGGTCGGATGAGGCTGTGGATCACGAAATGCCCTTTTAAAATATGTGTTGCAAGATATAAAAAAATCCTGTAACCTGGTTTTGCAAAATGTTTAGGCTACATGAATTAAAAATGATTCCTTTTGTGTTTTTATGACAGGATGTTTCAGATATCAACACTGCACTGAAGAGTGAAAAAACAAGCCGCCTCATCTTGTAATATTCAAGGAAACAAACTACATTGTAGGAGATGGTGTGAACATACAGTGTGTGGATAGCTCTGCAGGTGCCTTTCTCCAACTGATTGCCTTGTGTTTCAATTTGAGTACCCACACATTTACTCGCTCCCCCAAACACTTCTTACACCTGAGCCGTATGTACATGTAGGCAAGGGGTCTACCAAGTATCTGCCACCTGTAGCATACTGCTGGGGACAGGGGAGTGATAACCCTCTGAAAAATCAACATTGGACTTGAATAGCCTTGTGCATTTTTGCCTGAAATAGTGTAAAATACACAAATGTATACACATTTTGCATGCTTCGTGTCAACTAAGTAAACATCACTGATGATTTAGGGGTATAATATTTAGATATAAATAATGGGATGTGATGATAAATCCATCAACAAAAATAAATGGGTTCTCATTTATAGTCCTAAATCAAGATACAATTTTCAATTTTTATTAGTCAATTGCATACAAACCATGTGGTATTTCACAGTATTGCAGGCAAAAATTGCACTGGGCTATAGAAGAACAAATTGAACAATGTCAACTTTTTTAATGGGGCGATTGTGTCCCCACATGTACCTGACTGTCTAACATTCATCCCACCAATAGCTGAATTTAGTGACAATTACCAATTAATTTTCAACCCTCCTATGAAAATGTTCCCTTCTGAAGTTTGTAATTACAGAACAGTTTTTGAAATGGTTTCGTAATTTCATGTCAGGCATTTCAATAAGGACTTTTGGGGTATGATCGGGGACTCAAGCTTCAAAATAACCAGGCACCCAGGAGCCATTTACCCAATGGTAATAACATTTTGGCTCCTGGTCCACACCAAAATCATATGAACCAGGCTCTACAATTTTTTTTAAATAGAGCCTGGCAGTTAAAGCAGGTTTTTTATTTAATGTGTAATTTAAATTTAAATGACTCTTAGCTCTTTAAAAATGGCACCTGATTCACTAGGTAATCTCAGGACCAGGAGCGGCTTTTTCCAAATGTGTGGCTTCGGGTCCAGATCTGTTTATTTTGAGGCTTAATCTGGGTATGATCGGGGTATGATGTTGTAATTACATGTGGAACCCTTTTGGAACTCTTAAGATCTGTCAGTTGTGTAACATATGTTGCAATGGAAGATAAATGGCATATTTGTATGTAAAGCTGTAAATTGTAATTAGTGCAATAACATGTTAACCATCGTCTGAGATGTTATTGGTTTCAAGAATGCATGTATCTTATTTGGTCGATGTATACATGAACAACCTGAATGTTGTGCTATTTGGAATCTACTCATGTCAGTACCAAACCAACCATTTTTGTGTGAATGTGGGTAATACTAGTGGTGTATTGCCCAGACATTTTTTGAAGGTTGATTAGATCAACTAGAATTATACCTGATTAGATACAAAATTGATGAATGAGGTGTGTCAATATCCAATATTTTTGTATATCAACCTATTCAGTAAATCCCGTAAGCCTTTGCGAGTAGACCGGAGATGTTGTCATTTGATGTCACGCCGATGCACACATCGTTTAGTGAACATCGCGAAGTCATGCGCATTTCAAAACCGTGAAGGACGAAGTAAGGATGTGCGCATCGGCGTGACGTCAATTGACGACACCTCAGGTCTACTGGCAAAGGCTTATGGGATTTGCCGAAAATGTCAATTCAGCTTCAGCAGTTCAGGGTTTCTAGATGATCTCATAACCCGTTAAGAACTTGGAAGTAGAAAGATGAAAACATCCACAAATTGCTAAAGTAGTGTCTTTAATGTGGCGAGGTGTTTTTCCAACAACCGAACTAAGAATGTCAGCCAAGAATCTCAAAGAGTTGTAACTAACTGACCCAATGCTGGAAACGATGGGTCTGTTTTGTGCACTTTTGGCAAGCCATTATATCTTAGGCACATCACACTCTGTTGGAAACAATCTTTCTTTGCAAGCAAATTCAATACACAACTGTATTGTAAAAACTTGCTGCAGTACAGTGCTAACCCACACATTATTTCCTTAATCATACCCTACTAACAGTCCACTTTCAAATTATGTATTTCCAATATAGAACGTTTTCATTAAATTTACATAAAACCGGTAACATGTGGAGGGGTGAGGGTTACCACGTTATTGCATTGACCCTTTCAATTTAGAGGAAGTAATAATTTAGTGATGATTTTTCCATTTTTATAAATTTTCACTTCTTTGTGGTAAGAACAGGGTGCCCCAGAAAATCAGGTCTCAATTTCAAATGTGATGGAATATTACAAGTCTGGTGATGATATGATCTCGGGTCAAGTGTTCTAGGTATTATTTAAAATGCACCAGTCAAATGCAGTCCCGGCCCCTTGGTACCTGGGGATGGCCGGAGCTTTAATTAAAATGTTCCACTCCTCGGCAAGCCCCCAGTGGGCGGGGCATGAATCTTAAGGAAATCCCCGGCCAAGTCTCGGCCTTCAAAAGCAGGGCATCCAATACAACCCCCGCGGATATATTTTTCTTCAAAGTTTCTTAATTTCAAAAAGTGTACCAAAAACAAATGTTGAGTTTCCAGTGGTTCTGAAAACTATATACATGTAATTGAGCCTTTAATTTATAAACAATAAAAGGTTGATTTTTTTGATAATCTCAAAATAGATGTTTTATCCACCCCACCCCCCCCACCCCAGTAATTTTGGCTGACTTCTCCATTTACAGTAACAAATGTATACATTTATTGTAGCTTGCATGAATAATTAAGAAGTTTTGGCAACTCACAATTATAGTACATGTATTTCTGGGCTGAGAGTTAGACTGGCAAAAACATTATAAAAACTGTTTAGCAAAATAAACACATTCATTTATCACCTTGTAACATGTTTAGAAGGTAAACATTGTGGAAAATTGCTAAACATGTTTATGTATTTAAAATGTTTAATATAAGTCATATAGAAAAAATGTGTTTAAATAAGTGTTTAAGTCCTAAACATTTTTTTCAATGAAGTTTAACACTGAAATAGCAAAACATTTAGTTATTAAAGTGTTTAGAGTAGGGGAACTCAAGTTAAGTATCTGAAGCTCCCCTTTTAGAAAATAGAATTACTCAAGCTTCACTATCCTAGAGAGCGTAGCGTCACAGCATCCAGCCCCGGCGGGGATCGCCCCTGAAGTTCATGAGTTTTATGGCCTAGGATGTTTCTTGTTTTTACAAACATTTTTAGCATTAAACAGTTACATGTATGTAAAAATTATAGTTAATGATGAATGGAAAATAATAAACAAAAATGAACTTGCCACCATGACCACTGGCATTTAGTGACTGAAGTTACATTTCCCTGATCGGGCTGTCACTGAATCAAGCTCGTTTTCGGATTTTATTATTATTATTATTTTTTTTTTAAGCGCCACATGGCTTGTGCCGATGGCGTGCACGCTGCATTGTATATACTTTGTACATGTTACATGGACGTCATACCATCCAACAAAGGATCTATTGGCAGACACCATTGAGAAAGGCAACAGAGTGGATTGCCGAAACTGTATGGAAAAAAGTGAGTTTTTTTCTTGGAATTATACGATGAAAAACTTTGTAATCTGAATATTGTATTCCTGATGAATCTCTTTAAAAAAAAAAAAAACTTTGTACATGTGTTTAATTTCAATTGTGATTTAAACATTGTGTTTAGAATTGGTAACGTTAAGTAAATGCCTTGCTGTGTTTAAAAAGTATTACAGCCTGATAAACACTTGCATGTGTTTAATTAATAAATTCAGTTTGTGTTTATTTCAATAAACAAAGTGTTGACCACTTAAACAGAATATTTAGTTTAGTGTTTATTTGTGTCTGAGTACAGTGTTTATTATATGAAACATTATGTTTAATACAACATTAAACAGTTAAAGGAGTATTTCGTGATCCTAGCATCCTCTTTTTATGACATTTTTCAGTACATATCCACGAAAAAAGCATATTCCCAAAATTTCAGTTGATTCCGATTTTGCGTTTGCGAGTTATGCATGATTATGTGTATTACACTGCTCCATAGACAATACGTTGTAATTTCGTTCTGGTGCACCAGAACGAAATTCAAATTTCGCGATATCTTTGCTAAACGAATTAATCTGCAAGAAATATTTTGTACATAAACATTATGTAGCCAGAGTATTCCAGTGATATAAAAATCTCAACTTTTTTTGAGAAAAGTGGGGGATGAGGCTGTGGATCACGAAATGCCCCTTTAATATAGCAACACTAAATGTGTTTATCCATTACGCAGAGTAGGTTGTAAACACACCCTGTAGGAAATAAACACATTTGTGTTTAAAAACTACTTATCTGGAGGTGTTTAAATATACGTGTTTAAAACCTAAACGTTTGAATTTACAGTGTAGGTGTGGTGTTTGCTAGTAGAAGTGGAACTAGTGGGGAACATGCATGAGGGATATTGTTTATAGCCCTAAGAATGAAGGAAGAAACAAACAAACATGGGTTTCCTGTCCATTCTGCCATTCAAACGGATAATTAGCCCGATGTATGATGAAAAGAAAGGAAGAAAAAAAAAGTATGAAAGAAAGAAAATCAGTTCAAAACTGGTTAATATGGCCTATACATCCAAAATACAGGCCAAAATAGACAAACCAATGTTTTGTTAAATAATGTAGAATAAAATTGAAAGAAAAGACGCTGAAAGAGAGAAAACATACAAGAAAGAAACATACTTTATTTTTAATTTTGAGACAGAAATTCATTCCAAAGATCTTTTCTAAGAAATGGATGCTATTATACATGTACAGTCTACAACCTGACCATGCACAGGGCATATACGCTTCCAAATCTGGGTATTTGATATACCCAGATATGGAAGACCTACATGTATGTGCGCACGTGAACAGGAAAAAATAACGAGTTCTGAAGTTTAAAATGGAATGTATGTCGCTTAATGCAGTCACTTTTTAAACGGGTTTGAATGTTGAACATGTTTGAGTATAATGAGGGATAGTGTTTAGAAAGAAAGAAAAAATACGCTAAAAAGACAAAGCAATGCTTTAGTGTGGAATAAAATAAAAAGAAAGTCACTGAAAGAGAGAAAACAAATAAGAAGGACAGTTTATTTTTAATTTGAAAAAGAAAGTCATCTGAATTTATCTAATAGATGGATGCTATTACTGTCTATAGTACGGTGTCTGATCTCCGCCAAATCCCCCTTTTATTATTAATTCCCCGATATTTACTTACCCCACCTTTTTACCAAAAAATTCCCCTCTTTTAATTCCCCCTGTTTGCAAATAGTTTCCACTTTTTACAAATAATTCCCCTTTTAAATTCCCCTTTTTACAAATAGTTCCCCTTTTTTGTAAATAGTTCCCCTTTTATTTTTACCCATTTTGCAAATAGTTCCCCTTTTAACAAATAATTCCCCGTTTTAAATTTTCCCCTTTTTACAAATAGTTCCCATTTTTGTAAATATTTCCCCCTTTTTAATTTCACCCGTTTTGTAAATAGTTCCCCCTTTTTTATAAATAATTCCCCTTTTAAATGTCCCCCCTTTTTTACAAATAGTTCCCCCTTTTGTAAATTGTTGTTCCCTTTTTTACTTTCCCCCTTTTTGTAAATAGTTCCCCTTTTAATACTCACCCCCTTATTGTAAATAGTTTTTTCTTTTTATACTCAAGAATGGTTTATCCCATTTTTACTTTCTCCCTTTTCAAATTCGATTCCCCGATTTGTACTTTCGCCCCGCTTTTTGGTATGCGTGGCGTGCGGATTCATTTAGTAGGCTACATGCTGTGTTTTATCATAGACCATTGGTTTTATAGGCTTTATAGAATCACGCCTCTATCGTGCATACATGTAGCCCCCCTACTTCGATATTGAAATAGTCCAGCATACACGTTGAAAGCTTGTTATTGTCTGATACAAATTCTTGAGCTAAATAAAATGAATAAAATGATACTTAGTATGTAATTTATGAATTCTATAGGATTATAGATCTACATTTAAGAACAATCATAAATCTGAATTATATAATGCTAACTAAATATAGACCCAGGAAAAGGCCAGGAGATTGGAATTCGAATCACATGATTAGATTGGCTTTAATATTAATCGTTATTATTTTGGACTTGTCTCAACTTTTTAAAAAGAAAAGATAGCCGTCGGCTTACTACTTAATTCTTCATCTAACACATACTAATTCATTTTGGATTTTTGAGCCGTGCACCACTGACTGAAGTCCCTGGTTCATTTGTCTGCAAACAAACTAGCCAAAATTACTCGGAACTGGCTTAAAAATAAAGCTGTCATAAATATGCAATGCCCATTTTGTCCAGGCCCGTTCTATAAATGGATGCTTTTATTGTCATTTCACTGTTACGACCGCTTGTTTTAAACTTTGGTGCTAACTTTTTGAATATATAGCACAAACAATTCTTATTATCTACGCTTCTGTAACAGTGGCAGCCAGTTGTTTGTTGTCTCTGACATATCCCTGTTTTAGACATTCTTCACAGACTTTCAAACATCATTGCTATGAATTTGACCAGCATAAATATTTATGCATGCCATTTCACCCGTTTAACATTCTGAACATCATTTGGTTTATCAATCATATCGGATTTGCTCTTTGTAAAGCCCTTCTATAAACGTGCATAAAAGTTGACGGATCCCTAACCCATTGAATTTAGCGGGCGCTTGCACAACAGGCTATAAATCTACCTACGTTGGTATCCAAATTCATGACGAACGCCTTTCCAATAATGGATGTAGCGGAATGAGCTCTAGTGAGTGCACGGTACTCTCCAGTGTCCAGGCTTACTGGTAAAGCCTACGCACGGAAAACGGGGAGTACCAAAACAAAAAGGGAGTATTATTTAATAAAAATTCCTTTAAAAGGAATAGGGCGGGCAAATAAAAAAATTGTCAAGAGAAATGAAAGACTATGATGAGTAAGTCTTCACAATTAAAAACAGGGAAAATATGACACAACATCGATTTCCAATGGGGGAATAACACAAAACGTATAAACATAGTTAAAGAGTTTTTAACTTTATACGTTTAGGGGCCTATACGTTTGTTATTCCCCCATTGGAGGTTGTGTCATATTTTCCCTGATTTTAATCTTATCTATTGCTTATCTCTGCTGGTCAGTTGGAACAGATTTTCCCTGTTTTTATATTAACCCTTCACATCATAACAGAAGACGTTTTATGTTAACATTTTATATAAAACATTGTTATAAAACTGTTGTAGATAATAGTTATTTAAAACATTTTCGTAATCATACCTAGAGGTTTTTTTATCATCAGATAGAAATACTTCTGCTCATCTTCTCTGGTGAGACAACAGGGTTATCTTTCCATATCAAAGTTTCAAAATCTGTCATATCAATTTCCTCAATATGTTGTTTTGATACAACTCGAGGGGAAAACTTTGATTTTACAATATTTCGATATTATTTTTTAACTTTGTAACTTTATTATGATTAACATAACTGTATTTCAAAGCGTCAAACTATATCATTATTTTGTCCCAACAAAAAATAATCCAGGAATAAAATATTCATTCATATGTTTATTTATTTTATTCAACCTGGGCCATTTCTACTGGTGCACATGCATTCTAATAATTTGTCTATAATACCTTATACAAGCATTATCAAGCACAATTTGTCACAAGATTTGAAAAGTAAATAGCCTATGTACACACTGAACACAATGTACATACAAGCTGTATTTAAGTCCATACAGAAGCTGTCAAAATGATATACGACCTTCACGATGCTGTTAATTTAGCCCAAAGATTAGGAAAACTAGCAAACTTGGGTGAACTGGTACTGTTCAAATAAAAACATCTGCAAATCTTGCTGCAATTTCCAAATAATATTTCTATTACTTAAATAATTATTTTTGTTATTTCTTTTAATACAAACACATTACTGCCTATGACGACTTTATCGTATTACTTACATATCAAAAGCAAGTAATAATTACAAAACTTGCCGTAAACTATCACCTCTGTGGGTGTTTGGGATATAACCGGCACGAATATTTTCTCAACACTGCGGCATGTGAAAAAGTAGGTCAATAGTCAGAGAATACAGGGCGGGTGCGGCACGCCGCACCCGCCCAAAAAGGGAGAAACTATTTAAAATGGGAATCTATTTGTGAAAAGCGGGAGGAAAGTTAAAAGGGTTAACTGTTTACAAAAAGGGGGTACTATTTACAAAAAGGGGGAAAGTAAAAAAGGAACAAATAATTAAAAAAAAGTGGGGACTATTTGTAAAAAATGGGGGAACTAGGGCCTATTTGTAAAAAGGGAAAAATTTAAAAGGGAGAATTATTTGTAAAAACGGGGAACTATTTACAAAATGGGTGAAAGTAAAAAGGGGAACTATTTACAACAAGGGGAACTATTTGTAAAAAGGAGGAAATTTAAAAAGGGGATTATTTGTAAAATGGGGAGCTATTTACAAAATGGGTGAAAATAAAAAGGGGGTATTTAGTAAAACTGAGGGGGAACTATTTATAAAAACGGGGACATTTAAAAGGGGGATTATTTGTAAAAAGGGGGAACTATTTACAAAATGGGGAAATTCAAGAAGGGGAATTATTTGTAAAAAGGGATAACTATTTACAAAAAGGGGAAGTATTTTGCAAAAGGAGTGGGTAATTTAAAATGGGGAAATAATGAATAAAAGGGGGAATTTGGCGGAGATCAGACACCGTACTATAGCATACACGGCATAAAACCGACCCACAAAGTTATCATCGAGGAATGTTTTATATTCATGCATGGTGTATGCACTTTTCAATCTCTGATGTAGCCAACCCTCCTCCGTGGACAGAATGAAAAACGGATATATTTCTTTAAAAGGACATAGCTTCAAAAGAGCCGATTGAAATAATTGTTTCGGTTTATTAAAGCTAACGGGTAAAGGCTTATTTACATACCAACATATATACAGCCTGTCTCAAAAAAAGTTGTGCAAGTGGAAAGCGCCACCTTTGGCAATAAACACAAATGTATGAAAACCCTTTTGTGCCACTTTTTAGGAAATTGAATAGAATGTTATATCCAAATACGTATACAGTACAGTTAATAAGAGAACATTCATTTGTATAGAAATGAGTATGTAATACTTGCTGAGTATGACTGTATTTAAGACCAGGGCAGCAAGGTGTATTGCTACAGGTGACGGCCTCGCAGAAGGAAGGGGGCTCTGAGTGATCCATGTAAACGAACAATAATGTTAAAGACCAAACTGTAAAATGGCTAAACTGTTTATTTCAAGCAATGTCGGGTTCAGCTGCTGCACACTCGGAAAATGTGCTTATGATTTGATGAAAATCATCAATGAATTTTAAATCTTTAGTGTAAAATTTCAAACGTATAATTATGATATGCAATATTTCGTTGACATGATTTTAATTTTACAATAGAGTGTGCAATTTTGTCTGTCTTTTAACATGCTTAATTGACAAAGAGAACAGTATTTACCATGATAAATACATTGACATAGTAGGCCTACATGTATATAATTGTACAGCAGAATGTGAAATATGTATTTATCTTTTAATCTTTTTAAGTGAAAAAATAGAATCATTATACATGTATCATGATAGAACAGTAAAAACAATTTTGAAATGTTGTGCAATGCATTCTTTTCATTTCACGAAGGAACTCTTGATAAACTAGATGCTATCATTGGTTTTCATGTGCAGCTGGTCGTCTGTAAGAGCCCAATACGTAACAAAATCCCAGTACGTATCAATTTGATACGTATTGGGCTCAACCTCTTCTACCTAGAACAAAAAGTGGCAAAAATAATTCATCCCGCCCAATACGTAACAAAACTAAAATCATAATGGGGGTGGAGTCAGTCCCTTCATTTAGAAACGCTAAAAGTATATGAATTAATAAGATAAAGAAGTATATTATAGATGCAGATGAAAAGTTCATAAGTGATTCATAGATTGCTTTTTGTTAGAATAGGTAGGTAAATAATGTGATATTGGAAAAGTGAAAGAGTATCAAATATAAAAGATGTATAAAGATTATTGAAATAGGAGATATAAGAATTGATAATTAAAAATACAACATGACAGTAAAGACAACTATAAGCTTTGCGCCAAATGTCAGGTCACGCGTAGGCCTATTTTGGTACTCACAATCATGACAACATGGACTAAAAATAAACAATTTGCAATTTGTCATTGCAATGACATTCAGAAAGAAACGAATACAGAAACAAAGAAAGAGATCCGATGTGTGTCTATTAAATTTACTGCAAAGAGAAAAAATATAGCTCATTTGAGAAAGATTGTTTTGCTTGTCCATCATAGCCCTGGACCCAGTGCCGTGACCAGTACCCGCTGAAAGTAGTGCTGTGAAGTGGCGAAGCCACGCTTCGGAGCTCTTCGGGGCCTCGCTGGGCGCGCTCCGCGCACCCTCTCGGCCGCTTCACGGCCTCGTTGGGCGCGTTGAATTTTACTCTCCCCCTTGTGAAGGGGAGAGAAATTTGTGAGGATCATTTTCATCACTTTGCTAAATTCAGAATTTCTTATGTATTCCATTGAATTGACTAGTTCTTTTGTATTCTATTGAAAAGTTAGGAAATTTGTGAGGATCGTTTTCATCACTTTGCTAAATTCAGGATTTCTTATGTATTCTATTGAATTGTAAATTTCTTTTGTATTCTATTGAAAAGTTAGGACATTTGTGAGGATCGTTTTCATCACTTTGCTAAATTCAGGATTTCTTATGTATTCTATTGAATTGTCTATTTCTTTTGTATTCTATTGAAAAGTTAGGAAATTTGTGAGGATCGTTTTCATCACTTTGCTAAATTCAGAATTTCTTATGTATTCAATTAAATTGTCTATTTCTTATGTATTCTATTGAATTGTCTATTTTTGTATTCTATTAAAAGTTAGGAAATTTGTGAGGATCGTTTTCATCACTTTGCTAAATTCAGGATTTCTTATGTATTCTATTGAATTGTCTATTTCTTTTGTATTCTATTGAAAAGTTAGGAAATTTGTGAGGATCGTTTTCATCACTTTGCTAAATTCAGGATTTCTTATGTATTCTATTGAATTGCCTATTTCTTTTGTATTCTATTGAAAAGTTAGGAAATTTGTGAGGATCGTTTTCATCACTTTGCTAAATTCAAAGATTTCTTATGTATTCTATTGAATTGTCTATATCTTTTGTATTCTATTGAAAAGTTAGGAAATTTGTGAGGATCGTTTTCATCACTTTGATAAATTCAGAATTTCTTATGTATTCTATTGAATTGTCTATTTCTTATGTATTCTATTGAATTGTCTATTTCTTTTGTATTCTATTGAATTGTCTATTTCTTTTGTATTCTATTGAATTATCTATTTCTTTTGTATTCTATTGAATTGTCTATTACTTTTGTATTCTATTGAAAAGTTAGGAAATTTGTGAGGATCGTTTTCATCACTTTGCTAAATTAAGAATTTCTTATGTATTCTATTGAATTGTCTATTTCTTATGTATTCTATTGAATTGTCTATTTCTTTTGTATTCTATTGAAAAGTTAGGAAATTTGTGAGGATCGGTTTCATCACTTTGCAAAATTCAGTATTTCTTATGTATTCTATTGAATTGTCTATTTCTTTTGTATTCTATTGAAAAATTAGGAAATCTGTGAGGATCGTTTTCATCACTTTGCTAAATTCAGGATTTCTTATGTATTCTATTGAATTGTCTATTTCTTTTGTATTCTATTGAAAAGTTAGGAAATTTGTGAGGATCGTTTTCATCACTTTGCTAAATTAAGAATTTCTTATGTATTCTATTGAATTGTCTATTTCTTATGTATTCTATTGAATTGTCTATTTCTTTTGTATTCTATTGAAAAGTTAGGAAATTTGTGAGGATCGTTTTCATCACTTTGCTAAATTCAAGATTTCTTATGTATTCTATTGAAATGTCTATATCTTTTGTATTCTATTGAAAAGTTAGGAAATTTGTGAGGATCGTTTTCATCACTTTGATAAATTCAGAATTTCTTATGTATTCTATTGAATTGTCTATTTCTTATGTATTCTATTGAGTTGTCTATTTCTTTTGTATTCTATTGAATTGTCTATTTCTTTTGTATTCTATTGAATTATCTATTTCTTTTGTATTCTATTGAATTGTCTATTTCTTTTGTATTCTATAGAAAAGTTAGGAGATTTGTGAGGATCGTTTTCATCACTTTGCTAAATTAAGAATTTCTTATGTATTCTATTGAATTGTCTATTTCTTATGTATTCTATTGAATTGTCTATTTCTTTTGTATTCTATTGAATTGTCTATTTCTTTTGTATTCTATTGAAAAGTTAGGAAATTTGTGAGGATCGTTTTCATCACTTTGCTAAATTCAGGATTTCTTATGTATTCTATTGAATTGTCTATTTCTTTTGTATTCTATTGAATTGTCTATTTGTTTTGTATTCTATTGAATTGTCTATTTCTTTTGTATTCTATTGAAAAGTTAGGAAATTTGTGAGGATCGTTTTCATCACTTTGCTAAATTCAGGATTTCTTATGTATTCTATTGAATTGTCTATTTCTTTTGTATTCTATTGAATTGTCTATTTCTTTTGTATTCTATTGAATTGTCTATTTCTTTTGTATTCTATTGAATTGTCTATTTCTTTTGTATTCTATTGAAAAGTTAGGAAATTTGTGAGGATCGTTTTCATCACTTTGCTAAATTCAGGATTTCTTATGTATTCTATTGAATTGTCTATTTCTTTTGTATTCTATTGAAAAATTAGGAAATTTGTGAGGATCGTTTTCATCACTTTGCTAAATTCAGGATTTCTTATGTATTCTATTGAATTGTCTATTTCTTTTGTATTCTATTGAAAAGTTAGGAAATTTGTGAGGATCGTTTTCATCACTTTGCTAAATTCAGGATTTCTTATGTATTCTATTGAATTGTCTATTTCTTTTGTATTCTATTGAAAAGTTAGGAAATTTGTGAGGATCGTTTTCATCACTTTGCTAAATTCAAGATTTCTTATGTATTCTATTGAATTGTCTATATCTTTTGTATTCTATTGAAAAGTTAGGAAATTTGTGAGGATCGTTTTCATCACCTTGATAAATTCAGAATTTCTTACGTATTCTATTGAATTGTCTATTTCTTTTGTTTTCTATTGAAAAGTTAGGAAATTTGTGAGGATCGTTTTCATCACTTTGCTAAATTTTTAATTCAGGATTTCTTTTGTATTCTATTGAATTGTCTATTTCTTTTGTATTCTATAGAAAAGTTAGGAAATTTGTGAGGATCGTTTTCATCACTTTGCTAAATTAAGAATTTCTTATGTATTCTATTGAATTGTCTATTTCTTATGTATTCTATTGAATTGTCTATTTCTTTTGTATTCTATTGAATTGTCTATTTCTTTTGTATTCTATTGAAAAGTTAGAAAATTTGTGAGGATCGTTTTCATCACTTTGCTAAATTCAGTATTTCTTATGTATTCTATTGAATTGTCTATTTCTTTTGTATTCTATTAAATTGTCTATTTCTTTTGTATTCTATTGAATTGTCTATTTCTTTTGTATTCTATTGAAAACTTAAGAAATTTGTGAGGATCGTTTTCATCACTTTGCTAAATTCAGTATTTCTTGTGTATTCTATTGAATTGTCTATTTCTTTTGTATTCTATTAAATTGTCTATTTCTTTTGTATTCTATTGAATTGTCTATTTCTTTTGTATTCTATTGAAAACTTAAGAAATTTGTGAGGATCGTTTTCATCACTTTGCTAAATTCAGTATTTCTTGTGTATTCTATTGAATTGTCTATTTCTTTTGTATTCCATTGAAAAGTTAGGAAATTTGTGAGGATCGGTTTCATCACTTTGCAAAATTCAGTATTTCTTATGTATTCTATTGAATTGTCTATTTCTTTTGTATTCTATTGAAACATTAGGAAATTTGTGAGGATCGTTTTCATCACTTTGCTAAATTCAGGATTTCTTATGTATACTATTGAATTGTCTATTTCTTTTGTATTCTATTGAAAAGTTAGGAAATTTGTGAGGATCGTTTTCATCACTTTGCTAAATTCAGGATTTCTTATGTATTCTATTGAATTGTCTATTTCTTTTGTATTCTATTGAAAAGTTAGGAAATTTGTGAGGATCGTTTTCATCACTTTGCTAAATTCAAGATTTCTTATGTATTCTATTGAATTGTCTATATCTTTTGTATTCTATTGAAAAGTTAGGAAATTTGTGAGGATCGTTTTCATCACTTTGATAAATTCAGAATTTCTTATGTATTCTATTGAATTGTCTATTTCTTATGTATTCTATTGAATTGTCTGTTTCTTTTGTATTATAAGGAATTGTCTATTTCTTTTGTATTCTATTGAATTGTCTATTTCTTTTGTATTCTATTGAAAAGTTAGGAAATTTGTGAGGATCGTTTTCATCACTTTGCTAAATTAAGAATTTCCTATGTATTCTATTGAATTGTCTATTTCTTATGTATTCTATTGAATTGTCTATTTCTTTTGTATTCTATTGAATTGTCTATTTCTTTTGTATTCTATTGAAAAGTTAGGAAATTTGTGAGGATCGTTTTCATCACTTTGCTAAATTCAGGATTTCTTATGTATTCTATTGAATTGTCTATTTCTTTTGTATTCTATTGAATTGTCTATTTCTTTTGTATTCTATTGAATTGTCTATTTCTTTTGTATTCTATTGAAAAGTTAGGAAATTTGTGAGGATCGTTTTCATCACTTTGCTAAATTCAGTATTAATGCTGTGTATTCTATTGAATTGTCTATTTCTTTTGTATTCCATTAAATAGTTAGGAAATTTGTGAGGATCGGTTTCATCACTTTGCAAAATTCAGTATTTCTTATGTATTCTATTGAATTGTCTATTTCTTTTGTATTCTATTGAAAAGTTAGGAAATTTGTGAGGATCGTTTTCATCACTTTGATAAATTCAGAATTTCTTATGTATTCTATTGAATTGTCTATTTCTTTTGTATTCTATTGAATTGTCTATTTCTTATGTATTCTATTGAATTGTCTATTTCTTTTGTATTCTATTGAAAAGTTAGGAAATTTGTGAGGATCGTTTTCATCACTTTGCTAAATTCAATATTTCTTATGTATTCTATTGAATTGTCTATTTCTTTTGTATTCTATAGAAAAGTTAGGAAATTTGTGAGGATCGTTTTCATCACTTTGCTAAATTCAGAATTTCTTATGTATTTTATTGAATTGTCTATTTCTTATGTATTCTATTGAATTGTCTATTTCTTATGTATTCTATTGAATTGTCTATTTCTTTTGTACTCTATTGAAAAGTTAGGAAATTTGTGAGGAACGGTTTCATCACTTTGCAAAATTCAGTATTTCTTATGTACTCTATTGAATTGTCTATTTCTTTTGTATTCTATTGAAAAATTAGGAAATTTGTGAGGATCGTTTTCATCACTTTGCCAAATTCAGGATTTCTTATGTATTCTATTGAATTGTCTATTTCTTTTGTATTCTATTGAAAAGTTAGGAAATTTGTGAGGATCGTTTTCATCACTTTGCTAAATTCAGGATTTCTTATGTATTCTATTGAATTGTCTATTTCTTTTGTATTCTATTGAATTGTATATTTCTTTTGTATTCCATTGAATTATCTATTTCTTTTGTATTCTATTGAATTGTCTATTTCTTTTGTATTCTATTGAAAAGTTAGGAAATTTGTGAGGATCGTTTTCATCACTTTGCTAAATTAAGAATTTCTTATGTATTCTATTGAATTGTCTATTTCTTATGTATTCTATTGAATTGTCTATTTCTTTTGTATTCTATTGAATTGTCTATTTCTTTTGTATTCTATTGAAAAGTTAGGAAATTTGTGAGGATCGTTTTCATCACTTTGCTAAATTCAGGATTTCTTATGTATTCTATTGAATTGTCTATTTCTTTTGTATTCTATTGAATTGTCTATTTCTTTTGTATTCTATTGAATTGTCTATTTCTTTTGTATTCTATTGAATTGTCTATTTCTTTTGTATTCTATTGAAAAGTTAGGAAATTTGTGAGGATCGTTTTCATCACTTTGCTAAATTCAGGATTTCTTATGTATTCTATTGAATTGTCTATTTCTTTTGTATTCCATTGAAAAATTAGGAAATTTGTGAGGATCGTTTTCATCACTTTGCTAAATTCAGGATTTCTTATGTATTCTATTGAATTGTCTATTTCTTTTGTATTCTATTGAAAAGTTAGGAAATTTGTGAGGATCGTTTTCATCACTTAGCTAAATTCAGGATTTCTTATGTATTCTATTGAATTGTCTATTTCTTTTGTATTCTATTGAAAAGTTAGGAAATTTGTGAGGATCGTTTTCATCACTTTGCTAAATTCAGAATTTCTTATGTATTTTATTGAATTGTCTATTTCTTATGTATTCTATTGAATTGTCTATTTCTTATGTATTCTATTGAATTGTCTATTTCTTTTGTATTCTATTGAAAAGTTAGGAAATTTGTGAGGATCGTTTTCATCACTTTGCTAAATTCAGGATTTCTTATGTATTCTATTGAATTGTATATTTCTTTTGTATTCTATTGAAAAGTTAGGAAATTTGTGAGGATCGTTTTCATCACTTTGCTAAATTCAGGATTTCTTATGTAGTCTATTGAATTGTCTATTTCTTTTGTATTCTATTGAAAAGTTAGGAAATTTGTGAGGATCGTTTTCATCACTTTGCTAAATTCAAGATTTCTTATGTATTCTATTGAATTGTCTATTTCTTTTGTATTCTATTGAATTGTCTATTTCTTTTGTATTCTATTGAAAAGTTAGGAAATTTGTGAGGATCGTTTTCATCACTTTGCTAAATTCAGGATTTCTTATGTATTCTATTGAATTGTCTATTTCTTTTGTATTCTATTGAATTGTCTATTTCTTTTGTATTCTATTGAAAAATTAGGAAATTTGTGAGGATCGTTTTCATCACTTTGCTAAATTCAGGATTTCTTATGTATTCTATTGAATTGTCTATTTCTTTTGTATTCTATTGAATTGTCTATTTCTTTTGTATTTTATTGAAAAATTAGGAAATTTGTGAGGATCGTTTTCATCACTTTGATAAATTCAGAATTTCTTATGTATTCTATTGAGTTGTCTATTTCTTATGTATTCTATTGAATTGTCTATTTCTTTTGTATTCTATTGAATTGTCTATTTCTTTTGTATTCTATTGAAAAGTTAGGAAATTTGTGAGGATCGTTTTCATCACTTTGATAAATTCAGAATTTCTTACGTATTCTATTGAATTGTCTATTTCTTTGGTTTTCTATTGAAAAGTTAGGAAATTTGTGAGGATCGTTTTCATCAATTTGCTAAATTCAAGATTTCTTACGTATTCTATTGAATTGTCTATTTCTTTTGTATTCCATTGAAAAGTTAGGAAATTTGTGAGGATTGTTTTCATCACTTTGCTAAATTCAGGATTTCTTATGTATTCTATTGAATTGTCTATTTCTTTTGTATTCTATTGAAAAGTTAGGATATTTGTGAGGATCGTTTTCATCACTTTGCTAAATTCAGGATTTCTTATGTATTCTATTGAATTGTCTATTTCTTTTGTATTCTATTGAAAAGTTAGGAAATTTGTGAGGATCGTTTTCATCACTTTGCTAAATTCAGGATTTCTTATGTATTCTATTGAATTGTCTATTTCTTTTGTATTCTTTTGAAAAGTTAGGAAATTTGTGAGGATCGTTTTCATCACTTTGCCAAATTCAGGATTTCTTATGTATTCTATTGAATTGTCTATTTCTTTTGTATTCTATTGAAAAGTTAGGAAATTTGTGAGGATCGTTTTCATCACTTAGCTAAATTCAGGATTTCTTATGTATTCTATTGAATTGTCTATTTCTTTTGTATTCTATTGAAAAGTTAGGAAATTTGTGAGGATCGTTTTCATCACTTTGCTAAATTCAGAATTTCTTATGTATTTTATTGAATTGTCTATTTCTTATGTATTCTATTGAATTGTCTATTTCTTATGTATTCTATTGAATTGTCTATTTCTTTTGTATTCTATTGAAAAGTTAGGAAATTTGTGAGGATCGTTTTCATCACTTTGCTAAATTCAGGATTTCTTATGTATTCTATTGAATTGTATATTTCTTTTGTATTCTATTGAAAAGTTAGGAAATTTGTGAGGATCGTTTTCATCACTTTGCTAAATTCAAGATTTCTTATGTATTCTATTGAATTGTCTATTTCTTTTGTATTCTATTGAATTGTCTATTTCTTTTGTATTCTATTGAAAAGTTAGGAAATTTGTGAGGATCGTTTTCATCACTTTGCTAAATTCAGGATTTCTTATGTATTCTATTGAATTGTCTATTTCTTTTGTATTCTATTGAATTGTCTATTTCTTTTGTATTCTATTGAAAAATTAGGAAATTTGTGAGGATCGTTTTCATCACTTTGCTAAATTCAGGATTTCTTATGTATTCTATTGAATTGTCTATTTCTTTTGTATTCTATTGAATTGTCTATTTCTTTTGTATTTTATTTAAAAGTTAGGAAATTTGTGAGGTTCGTTTTCATCACTTTGATAAATTCAGAATTTCTTATGTATTCTATTGAGTTGTCTATTTCTTATGTATTCTATTGAATTGTCTATTTCTTTTGTATTCTATTGAATTGTCTATTTCTTTTGTATTCTATTGAAAAGTTAGGAAATTTGTGAGGATCGTTTTCATCACTTTGATAAATTCAGAATTTCTTACGTATTCTATTGAATTGTCTATTTCTTTGGTTTTCTATTGAAAAGTTAGGAAATTTGTGAGGATCGTTTTCATCAATTTGCTAAATTCAAGATTTCTTACGTATTCTATTGAATTGTCTATTTCTTTTGTATTCCATTGAAAAGTTAGGAAATTTGTGAGGATTGTTTTCATCACTTTAATAAATTCAGGATTTCTTATGTATTCTATTGAATTGTCTATTTCTTTTGTATTCTATTGAAAAGTTAGGATATTTGTGAGGATCGTTTTCATCACTTTGCTAAATTCAGGATTTCTTATGTATTCTATTGAATTGTCTATTTCTTTTGTATTCTATTGAAAAGTTAGGAAATTTGTGAGGATCGTTTTCATCACTTTGCTAAATTCAGGATTTCTTATGTATTCTATTGAATTGTCTATTTCTTTTGTATTCTTTTGAAAAGTTAGGAAATTTGTGAGGATCATTTTTATCAGTTTGCTAAATTCAGAATATCTTATGTATTCTATTGAATTGTCTATTTCTTTTGTAATCTATTGAAAAGTTAGGACATTTGTGAGGATCGTTTTCATCACTTTGCTAAATTCAGAATTTCTTATGTATTCTATTGAATTGTCTATTTCTTTTGTATTCCATTGAAAAGTTAGGAAATTTGTTAGGATCGTTTTCATCACTTTGATGAATTCAGAATTTCTTATGTATTGTATTGAAAAATTGTGTACCCTTATTATCTCAGGAGGTCTTTCTTCAGCTTCTTAGCCTTCCACTTTTGGTACCTTACGTAGCGGGAGTGTCGCGTCGGAAAGAATTGAAATTGACGTTTTCGTCTTTTTCTCGAGATGTCTTAACTTTGTTTGATTTCTTTGATGTCTTGACATCTTGGATTTTCTATCTGCCTTTCTTGATGATGCTTGTTTAACCCCAAATCTGTCCACTAATAATGTTTCTTTTCCCTACTTTAGAAAAGTGAGGAAATTTGCGTGATATTTTTAAAAACAGGTCCGATTTTTTTTTGGTCCCTAAATCGTGCAGTATCTATCTGTTTCCGGTTTCGGTTTCGGATCTCATTGTTATTTTGAAGTGTTAGCATGGTACGTGTGAACAATCCTTGCATTCTAGTCTTTTGTTGACTACAGAAAAATCGGTTTCGGGAGTTATGTTAATTTCTGACATGAAAAAAAGTGAGATGAGAGGGTTGATGCTAATCTAGACAAAAGAACGGTCGTAAATTCGCGATAAATTGTACGGCTTCAATTGACTTGCGTTGGGTGTATAGGTACTCCAACCTAGGCGGGAGTAGATCGTGAAAATAGCCCAGCGTAGAAATATACATTAACATGATTAATATAAATTAATCAATAGTAATCAGTGTTGCCAAGAATTACGTATACTTGTTCGTGCAATCGCGCAAAAATCGGTCATATTATGATTATGTAGCGATTAAACGGGGAATTATTTTCGTCCCAAATACACCTTAAAACTTGCTAATATGCAACACCAGAGAAGTGCGTTGAAGTGAATCTAATAGTAGGTATGTCACAGTGGCTGCGCAATAGTTCTGCCACACTGTGCATGCAAGCATAACAGTGAATTAAAAAGCGCGCGCATCAAAGTTGGCTGATTTTTGGAAAACATCAATGTCAAAAATGAATTTCCTTAGTATGTTCCATTTATCCCAATTGTTTGAAATTTTAATATATGGTATATGAAACCTTTCTGAAGCTACCATTGAATCCGACAAAATTAAATTTTGCTTGGTTCAAGAATTACTGCCTGTTTAATGGATTTTTGACGATCGCTCATAAATCAGTAAATATAGGCCTATTGAAATAGTCTGATCTACCACCATTTAGCTAAAATACTAATCTTTCTTAGCATGTAAATTATTTCCGTCTACATTGAATGAAGCACTTGAGGAACACTAGTTAAAACATAATATTATCAAAGATATTCCATAGGGAGTAGTTTTCCAAACCACAATAGCTTTAAGCCATTGTGTGTGTCCAAGGCCATACTAGTTTTGTATACGCGCTAGAGTGAAACGGCACTTCCTTTTACCATTTGCCCTCCTACGTTAATCCAGATAACAAAATGTTAATTTTAAGTCTCATTGCAAATGAATTTTTATTTTTACTTTCGGATTTGGCTTTGAGTAATGGTGACACATATCATGTTGACAGTAATAAAGAAAATTCTATTCCAGACACCATCAAAATGTCAAACTTTGTATTTTTTGTATTATTTTAAAGTAATTAACTGCTGTTTCTTTATTCAACATCATAACAGGTTCATACTTGACAAATTTATGGTGAATGAATAGACTTTCATTAAATATTAAAAACACCAAAATTACTCATGCCTAATTTACATAATAATATCATGAATACATAATTAGCTGTAATTAGCTAATTTGCATAATTAATTACTTTTTGTGTATTTTTTGTTATCAATTGAAAGAACTTCGTATACATATGTGTGCAAAAAAACCCGCACCCTGATATCGTGTACGGTTTTCCACTGGCATCAATTTTGCATATTAATTAGCTGAACATAGTCATTTTTTCAGCTTTAATTTGTCTGCAGATTGGCCGAAATTGCTAAAATAGTACATTTGGTTAATTTATTATAATTATTCAATGATAAATTTTTTAATTTTGTTTTCTTTAACGAAGTCAGGAAAGATAGGCATTTAACCTGTGATACTTGAATTAACGCTGCTTTTTCAAGCAAGCGTCCAAATAAACCGTCAAAATCTCGGAATGTGCCAATTTTGTCATTGCAGCCATTTTGTGGGAGGTTTTTATTCCATTTACGAGCATCTTTAAATTGACACTACATCACAATGCATTGACCGATTTCAATTCCGTTTTTTGATTTTTGATGCTTTAATAAAGCTCATTCATGTAGAAACATTAAATAACGTGTTTCTGCTGCGCTTATTTTTGATGTGATATGCCTACTAATAGGATTTCTTTCATTGGAATTGGTAATCTGATAATTGCTTCAGGCAAAATTGCCAGACTCAAATCTATTTTAAATGTATATCATTTGAGAGAGTGGGGATGATGAGACGAGGAGATGATCTGGTGGAGGAGAGGAGAGGAGAGGAGAGGAGAGGAGAGGAGAGGAGAGGAGAGGAGAGGAGAGGAGAGGAGAGGAGATCGAGAGAAGAGAGGGGGCGAGCAGAGCAGGGAGGAGTTTATTCCGTTTATTTTTATTTTTCCACGTTGATCATAGGCCTACTGCTAAAACAGTGAGAGGGGGAGAAGGGTAAAGGAAATACAACATCCAATATAATTCAGATATCCACATAATTCAAAAGATGGCACAGGTGAGAGTTGGGGAGAGGGAGGGACAGACAGACTAGAAAGAGAAGAAAGCGAGAGGAGAAGAGGCATGGGTCCTTTTTTTAAATGCCATAGTAATATGGACCATAATGACACCAAATTTGCGTTCGGACCTGATGTAGGCCTATCCTGCCTAGTTAAATAACTGACATGAGTAAGATTGCCCACTTGAGACGCCAGTGTTGTATATAATTGACTTATCCAACCTTTATTGACATACATAAGTGTGATTGACAGCACCTATTACCTCTTCAAATGAGAAGCATGATGCCCCAAACGTAACAATGAAGTCAACTTACACACCATCCTACTTAATCCCTTGCGTTTTCGTTTCTGAACAATAGACCTCCCGAAACAGAAAAGATGAAACGACAGCATGAGTCGGGCGCCTTATCCACTCGGCCACAAGTGCAGTAGGAGATAACTGAGACCTTTCACCTTGGTGCGTGAAGAATGTATAACCAAAACCGGCTTCTCGGTGCCTCTTCTAGTGGAGAAGAGCTGCATTATCATTATAATCCAAGGGCAGCAAAGGTGTTATTTCATCTACATCGCCATTCGCTACGAAATATTGCCGCAAAAGCATGAAAACGAAACAAATTGGCGAAGTCATTTGTAGCGATTTCTCGTTGTTTACAAGTAGAGAGTTGACCTATTTGCCGGAACGGGTTTGGGTTAGGGTTATAGGGTTTGGGTTAGGGTTAGGGCTTCCGACAAACTCTCTTACAAAATCACATTTCGCGCGATTTGGATCAAAGGTTTCGACACGATTCCAGCTTGTCACGGATCATTTCCGGTTAGCTGTGACCGGTTATAAGCTTGACGGAACGTCGGATCTAGCGCTATTGCCGTCTAATGTAGACGCGCTGAGGGATTAGCAGAAAATTTAAATTGCATCGGACATAAGCCAAGACAAAATAATTACCGGTAATAACTGTATGTAGTCGTGTTCACACGGTCGGACATAAGTGAGTTATTACCGGTAATAAGCGACTTAAGTCCGACCGTGTGAACACAGTTTTTGTTTGCTTTGGCTAAATCCTGTTCAAGTGGTGGGTTACAAAGCATTGTATTTTGTCTAAGTATGTATAACCAACAATTAACAATGAGAGGACATTCCTGAACCTCGTTGACTTGGGGATGATTTGAAATGACCGCCAATTATGACTGTATGATATTTATTACCAGCAATATCGAAAAGGAGACATATGTAGAACCGCAAAAGGTACCATTTTGTGGAAGGAACAGAGTTCAACAAACCACAACCCCGCTTTTGGATATCGTTTGAAGTCAAATGATATACCATTTTAAAGCTTATGATATATATTTTTAAACACGAAATAAAACAAAATTGACCGGGCCGACTTTGAGGCTGATTCGTAGTGTCCGGTCACAAATAATCAAACGTTTTTATATATACACTACTCCAAGAAATTAGAGGAACAAGGTTATGTAATAACTTTAACTGGGTATTGCATCAACAGAAAGCATCAAGGACATGTCATTTGTATACCAGGTGTAGCCTATTGTAATCTTAGCGATACTGGACAGTCAAATGTGAAATCATTCATGTCTTCAAGGACTTACGGCCTTGGACATCCATGTGTTCACTCAAAGCACTGATTTTGTGTAAAGCAGACTCCATAAGCTTTTCTCAGATTTCTTCATTGCAGCATGTTAATCCAATTTCTACTGGTACCGCTCAGTCTTCTGAGCATGTGGGATGTTGTTAATGGCGAATTGACCGAGGTTGAGGTTGCTAGGGTTGTCCAGATGCTTGAAGAAGGTCACACACAGCGTTATGCAGCTGAGCAGCTTGGAGTATCCCCCAGTGTCAAGGCCGCAGACGTATCACAACCCCCCGGCAAGACCATTATCTCCAGTTGCTTGCTCGTCGGAACCGCCAGAGTACAGCAAGATCCATAAATATGGACTTCCGCAGAGGGGCTGTTGTGCGTATGAGCAATGAAACAGCAAGGAGTCGTTTGCATGAAGAGGGTATATATAGTAAGGAGACGTCAAGGAGAACGATATGCTAACTGTAACATTGTTGAAGTTGATCATTTTGGAGGTGGGTATGTCATGGTCTGGGCAGGGATCTTTTTGAACGGACGTACGGACCTTATTGTGATAGACAGCGGCTCACTGACGGGTGTAAGATAAAGAGATGAGGTACTGAGACCTGTTGTTGTCCTCATTGCTCGTGCAATTGGTCAACATTTAATTCTTATGCAGGATAACGCCCGTCCACATATCGCTCGTGTTGTGATGAACTTCCTGGACAATGAGGGAATTGAGACTCTGGACTGGCCTGCAAGGTCACCTGACCTGAATCCAATAGAACATGCTCACGGTTGTTTGATGGCATGTAATACTGAGTCATTTTTAAGAAAAATTGAACAATGGTGGCACTATTTATCTAAAATTTTGTTTGCATCTTTACAAGGGGTAGATACTTGTAAAATAGTATTAGAACATCAGCAAACAGACTAACAAATGACAAGGGAATTTTCAAAAAACTTTTTATCATGAAACGTAAAGTACAATTCATATTATTTGGCTAATTCAAATTTAAAATATATGTAAACAGCGCCCTCAATTCTCACACAAAGGTACGGTTTATAGAATAAAATTACCACAAAAAAGCAGAAAAAGATGAATAATTTGATATAGAAACAAAAATATATGTTAAAAATTGCACAGTTTATTAGTGTGATACTTATTGGTATTATTCAAGTCTAGAATTGAACATTATAATGTTTTGTTAGAAAAATTAATAAATGATCACATCAAACAACAGTGTGCTTGGGACATGCTTGATAGACGGGTAAGACAACGGCAACAAGTTCCAGACAATGTCCAGTCACTAAGAGATGCTCTGATTGAAGAGTGGATGAACATTCCTCAGGACTCTCTCCGCACCCTGATGCAGAGCCTCGACGTTGTGAAGAGTGTATAGCAGCCCGAGGAGGTCATACCCATTACTAGGCACCATTTAAGAATGATTTGTGGAGATTTTGATTTCAAAACTGTTTAAGTTTGGAGAACATACTGCAGTTACTGTCCGTTTTCCTATACACAATACACAGTGCTCTTTCCCATTGACGCGTGACCTCTACAAATAGCCCTACGTTAAAAGTATGGGGATATGACTAGTTAACGTCGCTGTGTTAAAAATAACCGGCCAATATTAAAAGTACTCTTCTAAAGTTCTAGAAAATATAGTTTTTTAACGTGTTTTCGCTTTTTATGTTATTTAGATGTTTGGAAATATTCGTACTTTGGTGTTTTAGTTAATGTTATAGGTAATAGTACATTGCCTAGTTAACGTCGCTGTGTGAAAAATAACCGGCCAATATTAAAAGTACTCTTCTAAAATTCTAGACAATATAGTTTTGTAACATGTCCTAAATTTTTAGCTAATTTAGGTGTTTGGAGAGGGTCGTACTTTTGTGTTTTAGGAAGGATATGTAAACGACAGATAACACCAAAAATATGAAGAAATTATTTCCAAACCGTGTTAAGTCAACAATCATTATGTTGCTCATTTTCAAGAATGCTGGTTTACAAAAAGCACGCCATTGTCTCATTTCGTGAACAAAAGTACACATACCATTGTTTCCTTTCGTTTCCTTTATAATCGGTTACCCAACTGAAGCTATAATACAAACTTTATTGCGATATCGCACATGAAAACAGTCACATGTGCACAGCCAGAGAAGATCCGATTTAATCAGTTGAGCTGTTTCAATGAGTGTTATCTTGGTTTAATAGCTTTTAATGGGGTTAAGTCCTGCAAAAGGTCGAGATGAATTCTACTGTAGACATGACTGCATCATGACCTTTTGTAAGCAAAAATAACGCCAAAATTTGACAATTGGACACTCCGATACTCTGAGGACCAGCTGATTGGAGAAACACAATTTATTAGTCATTATGTCTAGCAAACAATGGAATTTGTCTGCAATGAAGTTGAACCAATTTTTCAATGTATTTAAGTTTTATCTTTGATGAAAACATGAAATACAGGTTTGTTCCTCTAATTTCTTGGAGTAGTGATAATACATACTGCAGTTACTGTCCGTTTTCCTATACACAATACACAGTGCTCTCACCATTGACGCGTGACCTCTACAAATGATGTATGTTGGAAGAATGGGCACTTGCCTAGTTAACATCACTGTGTGAAAAATAACCAGCCAATATTTAACTTATTCTCCAAACTTCTAGCAAATATATTTCTCTAACATGACCTAAAATTACAGCTAGGTTAGATTACAAAGTTTTCATAGTATAATTCCAAGAAAAAAACTCACTTTTTTCCATACAGTTTCGGCAATCCACTCTGTTGCCTTTCTCAATGGTGTCTGCCAATAGATCCTTTGTTGGATGGTATGACGTCATCAGAAGATGATGACGCCCTCAGGATCAATTGGTCGTAGACGTGACTCAGTTGGTAGGCCCCCTCGTCGCCGTTCATTAGACTTTCTGTCATACTTGGTTGTGACTTCCTCCGGATCCAGATGGACTCCCTGAGGGCGTCATCATCTTCTGATGACGTCATACCATCCAACAAAGGATCTATTGGCAGACACCATTGAGAAAGGCAACAGAGTGGATTGCCGAAACTGTATGGAAAAA
Source organism: Amphiura filiformis (assembly GCF_039555335.1). NCBI lineage: Eukaryota > Metazoa > Echinodermata > Ophiuroidea > Amphilepidida > Amphiuridae > Amphiura > Amphiura filiformis. The sequence continues at coordinate 29,950,153 of NC_092646.1, read as the reverse complement.
AAGTGAGTTTTTTTCTTGGAATTATACTATGAAAACTTTGTAATCTGAATATTTGTAATCCTGATGAATCTCTTCAAAAAAAAAAAAGCTAGGTTAGATGTTCAGAAATAGTCGCACTTTTGTAAAATATGAGTGAGGGCAAGGCATAGCTAGCCAACTCCCCGTGTTAATTGAATGGAGATTTGACCGAAAATATTCTGAAGGATGCCACGGTACAAGCTACATTTAAACTATTCTCTGGCAATCATCATGATGAGTTTCTTATATAGTATGCCGAAATTGGGTACTGTAGGTGATTGACAAAGGGTCGCACTTTTGTGTTTTAGGAAGGATATGTAAACGACAGATAACACCAAAAATATGAAGAAATTATTTCTTAACCGTGTTAAGTCAACAATCATTATGTTGCTCATTTTCAAGAATGCTGGTTAACAAAAAGCAGGCCATTGTCTCATTTCGTGAACAAAGGTCCACTACCATTGTTTCCTTGCGTTTCCTTTATAATCGGTTACCCAACTGAAGCTGTATTATAGCAGCTCATTGCTATATCGCACATATAAAACAGACACATGTGCACAGCCAGAGAAGATCCGATTTAATCAGTTGAGCTGTTTCAATGAGTGTTATCTTGGTTTAATAGCTTTTAATGGGGTTTAAGTCCTGCAAAGGTCGAGGTGAATTCTACTGTAGACATGACTGCATCATGAAGCAGTGTGTTTGTAGCAGGTGATTTTGGCCTGGGTCATTTTAGTGCCATAACATCTATCATGCTGCATTTTCGGCGAATATTTAGCTCCGAAATAATTCTTTTCAGGTCCCTGAGATGACGTCATACAGCTAAGAGCGATACCGTAAAACCTCGTCTACAAGCATTTATGGTGTTAACGATGAAAGCTAAATTAATACGAAACAGCCGTAAATATGCCAATACAATAGATTGGTCTTACAATAATACTTGTTTGTATATGCTTGTATCGGTAATTTATTTGCTCAAACTCCGTAATGTTATAATTTTGTCGATGGATAGCGCCTTAATTAATTTAGCTTTCACCAAAAGCACTCTATATGCTTGAAGACGAGGTTTTACGGTATATGATCTAGATGGGGATTCATTAGATGACCTTGTTCAGTCCAGCTTTCCAGGAAGTGACCTTTGCCTGAGGCAATTGGTTGTTAAATGTTGACAGTTGGTAACAGGAGTCATGCTGAACGCCTTTTTAGGCCATAGTACACCTATGTTTCAGGTGGACATTTTATTTTATACTAGTAACATATGAAAAAAATTGAATAACCCCTCTGGAACACTAGTGCTAGCCCACTTCTATAACTTCCTATTAAAACTGCCTTTACAGACCACCCCTTCATTAGGTGAACACACCCCAACATTCCTTTAAAAAATGTGTTTTTACATCAGAGCAGAACTCTAGGATGACAATTTCGTCCCTTGGTACATTATCAGAAAGTTCTCTCCAATAAATGACGACCTCTAGCTCCGATGCATTGCAAATGTTACAAACTATAGATGGCACTACAGCAACATTACAGCAGCCAGTGCTAGTGAGGTCTGGTTTTAGCTTAATGGTCTCTTATTCCTACGGTCTCCAATTACCTACACTTACCCTATGCCAAACACTGTAATGCAAGCTCTCACCTGTAATCTACATTTCTTTAATCTGTGTTCTTGGACACTCTGTCACACACGCCTACCGCACAGTCACCCCATCATGATTATCCACTCACACTCATATACTCTGTAAACGACGGGGTCAACATGCACCGACTAAAAATGAACAAAAAAAATGGTGTCAAAATTATGACCGCAAAATATTTCATTTTACACTTTCTGACCACAAAAATTTTGACAACCGGGGTCATTCAGAGATGACTCTGTAGTTTAAGAGTATACGCACCCACTAAGCATGCTAAGCACTACAACGCGCGAATACAAAAACACAATATAAACACATACAGAGGCCTCCAAGCAAGCAGGTTGCCCCTATTATCCATGATATGTTTCACTTTCCACAGCGACACAATTTGTCAACTGTTTTCTATCCTTTTCAAGTCCATCAATATATTGTTTCATAAATTATTACTTTGTGACGCGAAGTAACTGGCTTCTTCTTTCGTGAGCATTCCGACTCTGAATTGTGGAATAAGCTGACATGATTGCTGACGCTATACCGTAAAACCCCGTCTACAAGCATATAGTGTGCTTCTGATGAAAGCTACATTAATCCAGTCGCCATTATGGAGTTTGAGCAAATAAATTACGGATCCAAGCATATACAAACAAGTATTATTTTAAGACCGATCTATTGTATTGGTACATGTATATTAACGCTTGCTTCGAATTAATTAAGCTTTTATAAAAAACACTATATATGCTTGTAGACGGGGTTTTACGGTATATACGTTCTGTTGCATTGCAATTACTGAAATTCAAGACTGAAATATGTCCACTAAATGAAATTAAATATGAGATTATGCATGTATAGATGACCTTGAGAGTTTGTACCTGAATAGCAAAATAAAGTGTAGTGAACTTATACACTGATACTGATGGCTACCTTCTGTGAATTTATAGTAGGGCCCCATTAGTAAAAAAAGATAGGTGTACGGGGGCATTCAAGATGCATTGCCCTCCCTCCAGCTACAAAAAATGCCAATATTTAGGCACGTTGTATTGTTCTCCCCTCCCGATTTCATATCCCTCACCCCTTCTTAATAATTGCAGTGCTGCCATAGCAAGTTTCACTACACTAGTACACCCGGCGATTCTGTTTCTACATGTAGGTCGTGATTTGATTATTTTTGCTTCACTACTTTGTTAATTTAAAAAAAAAATTGAATAAAACTTGCTATGAGTCAACGGTTTACATTCAAGGGTGACCAAGCATGCAGCAATCATACGACTGCACAACGTCAATGCTACTGCGATCATATCAAGTGAACAAAAACTTTACCTTTCAGAGTAAACATGTTAAATAAAAATCTCAACAATCTCATATGCAAAGACATAGTACTCTGAACCCAATATGCTTCTATGCATGACCTTTTTTAAAAGGTCATGCATAGAACCCAAGATAATTAAAATTAAAATTATCTTGGGTAAAATCTCATTCTCCACAAATTAATATCAAAGCTTGAACAGAACGCAGCAATAACTTCACTCATCATGTCAGCATATTCTACGATTCAGAGTCGTAAGTTTGTGCTCACGAAAGAAGAAGCCGATTACTTTGCTAATCATGATATGAAACAATATCTTGATATGGTTGAAAGGCACAGAAATCTGAATTGGAAAGATCTCGCCGAGGAAAGAGAAACGTATCATGTAAGTGCATGTCAGCTTACTTATCTGGGTTTGACAGTGATAGTATTCGAGTAAGAGGTGGAAGTGGAGTGCTCTCTTGAGGATCAGAGCAATCTATTATTTATTTTAAATCAATTAATCAGGTAGCATATTAACGGAATAAAGCAGGCATGAAGTTCCGGAAAAAGGAAAGATTACTTTACTGGCAAAATTAACAGACATTTTAGGTATTAACACCCTGGACACTACTGGTCATCTAACAGCATTTCTGATTGGTTGATAACTTGAAACGCTCATTTCAATTGCCAATAATGACCAGGCTTTAACTATTTGTGGTCAAACTTGCATTTGCAGATGATCTTATTAACACCCTCCTTGATTGGTTCAAAATTGGACACAATATTCATTTTGGCCAATCGGCAGGTAGTTCTCATAGGGTTAACAGAACGAAAATAGGTCTGAATTTGATTGATAACATCTGTAGAATGTAATTATTAAGCACCATATGCCCGTACTCATAAACATTTGGTATTGATTTAAATTTAAATTTGCTATAATTAGTTTACAAAGTTTATGCTGAATCTGACACACTTTGACATTTGTCCCCATTATGACATTTGACCTCGAATGATTCCACTCACCAAGTTTAAGCCCAATCGGACAAAGTTTACAATTTGACCTTTGACCTTCGATTACAACCAAATGTAGTTTATAACACTTCTCGTATTTTCTGGATCTCCCGTATGAATTTGGGCAAGTTTAAGGCCAAGACCAAGTTTTTGACCAAATTTGACATTTGACCTCCGACCACCGATTTCATCTGAATGTCGCTTAGAACACTCCTCTTATTTTTCTCGATCTCCCGTATGAATTTGATCAAGATTAAGGCCAATGGGTCAAAGTTTCAAATTTGACCTTTGACCTTTGACCTCCCCATTCCCCTCATATCAAGGATTCCACTCACCAAGTTTAAACCCAATCGTACCAAGTTTAAAAAATTGACCTTTGACCTCCGAATAAAGGTACCTTTAAGCACTCCTCATATTTTTCTTGATCTTCCGTGTGAATTTGGCGAGGCTCGAATCAAAACTGACGGAGCCTTTAACACACATACATACCCATATACACACAACATTAGCCAATTTATAGTAAGATGTAAACAAGCAACAATATTTAAGATAAATAGCACCATCAATGTTCAACTTTGCTTTAAAATGAATACAGTTCTACATGCCATATAAGGTAAATCGTCGGCAGAGTGCTACACTATCGTAAGTGCAGTTTGGACAGTTTTACAGGAGGAGCATTTTTGTGTTTAGCGTAGCCGTTTGTTTCTAAGTAGCCATAAAATTACATGGGAATGTAAAGCAATTTGATTTTAATAATATAAACTGTATAAATGGTGTTAAAGTTAATAAATCGATGAATTATTTACTGATTTAGATGTCGTAAGTGCCACATACGATAGTGTTACACTCAAATAGAAATAAGTGTAGAGTGCAACACTATCGTATGTGCCACATACGATAGTGTTGCACTCAAACAGAAATAAGTGTAGAGTGCAACACTATCGTATGTGCCACATACGATATTACTATACCTCATAAATATTTATTAGGTAATCCAGACATCTTATTGGTTAATAACGCCAGCGTCCGAGTACGGTATTTTGACTACTTCCCCGCGCCTGTGCAATTACGCGCACGCGGGGAAGTAGGAAGAACTCCCGCACCCTACTACCACACGGTGTATCGACCCCGCGCGTCACCGTTCCTTTTGACGTATCGTTATGCTACACAACGGCGATTCTGCAGATGCGTTTATCGTGAAAATGGCGTCTGCTGCAGTTATTTTCCCGAGATACCGATGGAAAATAACACACGAATTTGACGTTTTATGAAACAAATTGTTATTTATGGAATGTTAAAAAGAAAATTCGAATAATATAGGTCAAAATGTAGATTGATTGAACAGAAATCCTCCAATAAAATCAGGTAAGCCAAAATATTAAGCTTATTTACCATGCCGGCATGCACGTTGACTGGTGTGTGTTTTGACTTTTGTTTACGATTTTACCGTGATAGTGAAAATATTTATGAGGTATAGTAAAACAAATACAACATGTTTTATTTCGGGAAAGTAGTCAAAACTACTGGTCCTCGGTGGTTGGATGATTTGACTACTTCCCTCCGCTTACGCGTCGGGAAGTAGTCAAATCATCCAACACCGAGGGACCAGTAGTTTTGACTACTTCCCCTCAAAACATGTTGTATTTGTATACTGTAGCATGCATTGCTAAATTAGGATATGCGTAATATCGGCTCAAATATCCAATATTTTGTCATTTTATGTTTCTTAACAAGTGTTAATTTATTTTGGCACATAATATTTACAATAGCAAGACACCTTTTGCCGTAATGTTATCTCTCAAGATTTATTACTGAATCTAAAACTAAAAACACCGGATTTATCGTCTCTATTACCAGTTAGGGGAGCTATGAACTTATCCAGCATGGTGACAACGCATACAGCCTTCAACGTCACAGCCAGTGATGTGTTAGAGACTGTTTTGCACTTACGATGGTGTAGCATTCCGTGATTTTGCTGTTTAGGCCCAATAAAGTAGCGTATGTGGCACATACGATGGTATTGCAGCAAATGAAAAACAAAATTAGCGTGCAAGACTATCGTAAGTGGCACATACGATAGTCTTGCATGCATTAATTAAAATTGCATTGCACTTACGATATTTTATTTTATTAACTAAAAAATAATTAAGCAATTTTGAAACTTAAAACCTGGTTTTAAATGTGCGTTTTTAAATGGCCTTCCATAATTCGTCAAAATCTCATTTTTGCCCAAAATGTCACTTACGATAGTGTAGCACTCTGGCGACGAAATGTGAAATGATAAAAAATAATCACAACCAATGTCGTAACTTATATTAAATTAGGTGACAATATAGAATTAAACAGTGTTAATTGGTGTTTTTTTCGTTATACTACAATAAAAAAATTTTCACTCTTGCAACAAATCTGTTCTTTTTCAGTACGAACATGACGAACATCCGTGTTGTCCGTATATAAGTCCATATACTGTTGGAGTTCGTGCATTTGCCAATATTATATCAACATTTGTCTCGGACAAAAAATGTCAAATAATTGATATTGCGGCTGGATCTGGACTCCTAGGGTTCGAGGTAAGTGTTTATGCAAAGAAGGTGCAAATCTTTTTGTGTTGCGGTGCAGAAATCCGCTGAAACCATTAAATGGTACCGCTTGTCCAGACAAGGTAGTATTAAAATCTAAGCAAATCACCACAAACTTTTGCATTTGGAGGGTTCAGAGCCAGAAAGCCGTAACTCACTATGACCAGCTCTCATAAGAGCATAAAGTTGACCCCTTCCTTTGGTCTTCAAAAGTCTATATTGCCTCTACAATGTCTTTTGTTTTCTATATATTTAATTTTGTCATGATTAATGGACTGTATATTCTATAGTGCCCTGGCGACTTCATGCTCATTTTGTAGGCGCAGTTAATTGTAAGTTTCGGCTTTCTGGCTCTCAACCCTCGATTTGTCTTTGTAGGAAGCATGGTACCACTGAGGTCCACTGTGCAGTATTAAATATTCGTGGTACAGCATGAGACGATGCACGACAGCGGCTAAAAACAATACCTTTATTCTCATTCTTAAACACTTACAAATAAAAAATATTTATCATAAGTAGGCCTATACCAAATTTTAATCAAATCAAATCCTAGGGCTTAGAATCGGTCAGTTCCGTTGTTGCTATGCACCTCCGATTGGTTCAAATAGCGCGTACGTATTGACCTTTCCCCCTCTTTCCCATCATGCACTATTCCAGGGGGTATGACGTAGTCCACCAACCTCATAAATCGTGTGCACCCGATGGTCTTGGCAATTATTTTGTCTTAATATGGGCATACTGATTCCATATAAATGGATTTTTGTAACGACCATCGATGGTACTAATTACGTAATTGATAAATATACGAGTGATACAGTTATAGAGCAATGTAGAACATCTATATATAAGATAATAATAGTATACAAAGTTAGGTTTCAACAACAGGAAACTTTTTTCCTGACGATCCCATGTCAATAACGCATAGAAATGATGTTTTTTGCCCCGGATAGGTACGAGTCATCGGCGCCATTATGCGATTCCTTTTTCCGATGACGGCACCAGCCGAAATGTCGGTATTCCAGAATGTAATGAACAGAACTCTGTACACCCCCGGGAGATGATGCGTTTTGCGACACCCGTACCCCCCTGGAATAGTGCATGATGGGAAAGATGGAAAAATGTCTATTGAACGCCCGTGCAATCTAATCAAAACCACTCTCCTGTAACGTAACTTTGAATAGATTGCACGGGCGTTCGATACTACTTTTGGAAATCGCAATCTCCCTATCATTTCATATCACACTGCTAAGAACCAATAAGATTGCAGGAACTTTCTCAACTGTTTAAGAATACTATTTATTTATAAAATGCGTGTATATGTATTTTGCTCACCACAAACCTAATAAAAATAGCCTATGTGGATTTATATTTTCAGATGAAGAAGCTTGGTTTTGAGAACATCGACGGTCTTGAGCCCTTAGAGAACATGATCAATATGCAAATAAGCGGTACATATGGCAAAATGTACAGAGAGCTGATAAGTAAGGACAATCCAACATCTATTCCGACAGGTAACCCAGCAAACACAAAACGTTTTCGACATCATTCGCAAAAGGCTATAAAAGGTTGTCAGAAAACGTTTAAATGTCGGGTTGTATAAAGGGTACATTAATGGTATAAAACGTTTTCATAACATTAAATAACATGTCTTGGTAATTTACTGCACAGCAAACACAAATGTTGTACAGAAAACATTTAAATGTCGGGTTATATAAAGGGTATAAAAACGTTTTAATAACATTCCAAAACATTTTTGAAAACTTGGTACAAATCATTTTAAACAGAATGTTATTTTGGGGGTTAAAAAATATTTTGCAAAAAATGTTTGCCCGAAATATTTACAATAACGTTTTTAAAATGTTTTCACGACCTTTATATAACCCGACATTTAAATGTTATTAAAACGTTTTGTAAAAACATTTTAAGAACATTTCTGTGTTTGCTGGGTGCAAATATTTTAACACAATGTTATTTAAGTGTTGACAAAATATTTGGCCTAAAATGTTTGCAAAAATAGTTAACAATGACATTTCGAAAACATTTTAAAAATATTGTTGTAGTGTGTTTTCATACAAAACGTTTTAAAACGATTTCATGACCTTTATATAACCCGACATTTTAATGTTTTTAAAACGTTTTTACCTAAACCAAAACCCAAAATATAACTTATTTAAAACGTTTTAAAAACGTTTTTGTGTTTGCTGGGAAGTTGAGACACACTACAGGAATTCAAACAGACTCATCTTTCAATTCAAAGTTCTTTAACTCCAATATATTCATGTGTTCTTGGAATGACCTTTAATTGACTTAGGTATGAAACGTCATGTTCCATAACTTGAGGTCGGTGGTTATTATGAATTGCCTTTTGCGGGTAGACTTGTGATGTCGTCACGTCGATACGCACATTGTTACCAGGCGGCGGATGACATGATCGAGCCGGCAACTCGTGAAACCGCCCGGCCGTATGGCATTTTCCATATACTCGGTTAGTTTTGTGGGGTTCATTATCGAACCCCAACGGTTTTAGCTTGTATTTATATTATTTATCAACATAGGCCTATTTGTTTGTGATATTTCAAGCGTTTTAAAATTTCAAAATAATCCCATTCAATTACACGGTTGACGATGAAAATTTACTGAATTTAGGGAATGCACGTCATACACCACCTGATTGTTACTGTGTACTTTGAAATGCGCAGAAACGATATTCGCTGAGCACAGTTGTTTGACGTATATAGAATTGGCTTCATTATTAACTAAATGCAAACTATAGATGGCGCTATTTATCCTAAATCATATTTAACAATAATAATAATAATAATAATAAAGAGATATTTCATATAGCGCCCAACGCAAATAGCCTCTGGGCGCTTTACAAAACATAAAACCTAGGCAACAAAAAGTTTCTTTTATTTCTTTATTTGCAAGGGGTAGGTGATTAATACTGCTATTAAAACAGCTGGAATAGGTGAAACAAACAACAAAGACATTTTATAAACATATTTTATCAAACAATAAAAGGAATTATTTGTATTAAAAGCGTGAAACAGTAATTTCCAGTAACTAAATAGCGCCACCAATTTTGTCATTAATAGAAACATTTTATATACGAAAAAGCTATAAAAATGCTATAAAAGTGAATAATTTTGTAAAAGAGGGGAAATTAAAGTTGAGAATGACTCAAAAGCATCTATATACATTAGCATGATATCACATTTAGCTGTTTAAGCCTAAAATTTGGTTGTACATGATGTTTTGTTTGAAAAACTAATAAATGATCCCATCAAAAGGCTATCAAACAACCGTGTGAGCGATGTGCACATCGGCTTGACGTCAAACGACGACATCTCAGGTCTACCCGCAAAGGCTTATAGAATGTACCTAAAAGTTCAATTATGTGAATAAAAATGAGATTATTTTGGCCATAATAAGGGCTCTTTTAGGGATGTTTCGTAATCAAATTTAATTTGATTATGGACAGAGTAAAATAGAGTAAAACCTCATCTTACTTCTCCTTATCAAATATATATATTAAGAAATGGGAAAAATCCACTACCCATCCAGAATTTGAACTTGGGACCTGTGTATTACTTACTTATTTTGAGAGTGGCCTACGACATACATACATTAAAATAGTTAAAATTGATCATAATGGAAATACAATTCTGTGTGTTTCGTCATGAACATCGCAAATATGTCAAGGTCTATAATATGATTCATTGGGCTTTGACCATGTTACTTCGTTTAGGAAACATCCTGGTTATGGTAAACTATTTTCTTTATAGGTCTGTCACACTACGACGGACTGGATCAACGTACATCACCGAATACAAAAATATTTTATTCGGTGGAAAAATCACCAGTCCGGCAGAAGATTCGGTGGGATTTTGGGTCCGATTCCCGTTCGTCGCTCTATGCGTTGTGGCCGCTACTAATCCTGCAGGCGTCTTATATCCGATCGTTCACCGTCCGACAATTGACCGGGTTTGGGGGTCCGATTCCCGTTCGTTTCTCTATGCGTTGTGGCCGCTAATAATCCTGCAGGCGTCTTATTTTCGATCGTTCAACGTCCGACAAATGACCGGATTTGGGGTCAACGTCCGACAAATGTCCGGATTTGGGGTCCGATTCCCGTTCGTCTCTCTATGCGTTGTGGCCGCTAATAATCCTGCAGGCGTTTTATATTCAATCGTTCAACGTCCGACAAATGACCGGCGAATCCGTCGCATGTGGCACCAACAGGGACGTCCACCCTATCAGAAAAGTGGGGGAGGAGAGGGTGTTTGAGACGGTTTTTGACCCCTTAGAGGCAGTGACGTAGCAAGCACTTTTTCAGAGGGTGAACAAAGTGGGGAAAGACAACTTTTAAGGGGGTAAATTTTGGCGAAAATGGTCAAATATTGGCTAATATGTACCAAATGTCTACAAATCTGATATATCAGGGCAACCAGCGTCCGGGGGCAATAGAAGTGAGAAACCTTTGGACAATGAAGGCCCAATTGACGCCATTTGTCATTTTTGGATCAATTTTAGCACTATTATTGGGTACTATTTTAGTTTGAAACAGCCGCAAATTGGTGAAACGAAAGCCTTATTGAAGCCATTAAAAAGTTTTCACCATTATTGTATAATATAAACAATTGTTTTAAAAATAACACGTGGATGTCCATAGCAGAAGCAAAAAGGAAGACTTGTCCAATTGAAGCCATTTGCATGGGGACTGTAGGGCCTATTTACATTATTAGGCCTAGGCCTATTGTGTATAAATTTAGTTTTAAAAATGGAAAATTGTTTTTAGTGCATCATTTTGAATTTGCAAAATTTAAAATGTTACACTGATCCACTGACACTTAGATATATAAGACTTCAGACTCGTAATTTCAGGTAAAGCATGCATGGATTGATATGTTAAAGTCAGGAATACACCTATAAGTCCGTCTTAAATACTGACTTTGGTGACAAAATATCACGGGCCCTGCATATGGACTGGCCGGCAGTAATTTTCACAGGCTTTTGGGCCAAGGAACCACATTTAAGCACTGTCTAAATAATCACAGGCCTATACTTAGGCTTACTAGTACTACTATCCTGGGCCTACTCAATAACGTATACAATTTAACCTTTTCCATGTTTCCTCTTCCTTTTTCTTTCTTGTCAATCACTAAAACTGGTAGGAATTTGATATTGCGTCCTCTACCCTTCAGAAAGTGCCCCTCCCTCAATACTACTTACATGCAACTTTTTCTCTTCTCTTCTCTCTTCAATTTTTCTCACTTTCTGTTCTTTTTTTCTCTCCTTTCCCCCTTTTTTCTACTTGTTAGTCACTAAAGTACTGGGGGAAATATGATATTGCGTCACACACCCTTCAGAAAGTCCCTCCCCCATGATCGATGCACATGTTCGCCATAGGCCTACATCCGGCACAAGCGCCTGCGAAACCTTGCAAACACCCGCGGTATATAAACGAAAGAATAACGAACAAACCCAGGGTTTATATACAGAACAGTACGAACACACATCGGACAACTTCCGAACATGTGTATTCGGCACACTCCGTTTCAAGTTTTGTGCATGCACAAAACTTGAAACGTATTGTCGACGGACTAAACAAACATCACCTAACACGAAACGCATTTGGCGGATAATAACAGGACATATGAAGAACATAAAACGAACATTGACGAACACTAACGGATTTGCTAAAATACCATCCGTTTCTTATACGGAAGACCGATCCGGTGTAGTGTGACACTAACACGGTCTGGGTCAACGTACATCACCGAATGCAAAAATATGCTATCCGGTGGTGAAGGCCTCACAGGAACGTATTTGCAACGAACACGGGCCGAGTGCAACGAACAAAGAACGAACATGAACGAAAGGAGGGCGAACAAACTCCGGCAATATGCAGCACCATACGAACACACATCGGATAAATACCGAACATGTGTATTCGGTACACTCCGTTTCAAGTTTTGTGCATGCACAAACTTGCCGACGGACTGAACGAACATCACCTAACACGAAACGCATTTGGCGGATGATAGCAGGACATAAAAAGAACATAAAACGATCATTGACGAACAACAACGGATTTACTAAAATGCCATCCGTTTCCTGTACGGAAGACCTATTCGGTGTAGTGTGACAGACCTATTAGCATTTTTCAAGTTGTGACCCCTGTGGAGATATATTTGAGACCTTCGACATTTTTTGCTTATAACAGAAAAAAAAAATGCTTTTCTGGATTCTTATGGCAAGAGGAATAATTTGGTGAACTTTTCTAGAACATTATTTTGAAGAGATGAAATTTGAATTTTGACCTCTGTATGATCTTTTGACCTTTGTATCGCCGACAGAGGGCCAGTAAAATTATCTTTCGCATAGGTGGTCTTAATAAGCAATATCCATGACAAATAAAGTGAATAGGGCAGGCAGTTGCACCCCTCACTATACCAGGAGGGTGAGAGTTCGTAGGGGCAACGTCGGGTGAGCCGGGCTACAGTACTGTAAGATATGATATACCACCGCGGTACACCGCTATGACCACGGCCATTTTGTTCATTCTAGACTTATTTCAATTTTCAATACTGACAATGCACAACAAGGAACATGATTATATGAATATGCATGAATATGATTAATGAACATAAGTGAAATGTTTTCTATTTCTTCCAAGATCCGTTCAAGTCCGATGATCCCATCAACGACGATTCTTTCAAGCATAAAATACCTTGACAATTCACCTGTACTGCTCTTTTTTTATGTTTTGTTTTGTTTTCATTTGTCGTTATATTAATATAGGAAGCTATGATTGTGCTGTCGTCGGTGCAGGCATCTGCGCAGGTCATATTGAAGCTGACGCATTACCAGATATCATTCGTATCGTCAAACCCGGTAAAATATGAAGTAATAAACACTTCGCAAAAAGAAAGTCCACACTAATTGAAATTAATAAAATTGATGTGAACTGTAGAACCTTCCGCTGTAGTATGATACCACCTAATTATAATCATACTTGTGTTCAGTGGTAAAAATAATTATTAAACTCTAATAATGGAGGACTTTCCTTTTGTGAGGTTTGTATTTAAGAATGGGATATTCCAGAAACGAAACAAATGCACAATTCCTATTCGCTGTCGAAGTGATGATGTAACAGGATTAACTACCATAGCAATAGATGAATACAAATTTTGAATTGATCGCTCTGCACTACAACGTTCGCGCGATACCTATGCATTGAAACATAATGTCAAAGAAATGCTGATCACTCGCACCTGTAAGATTAGTATCTTTGAAATGAGCGGTATTGTATTCAATCTATGATTGCTGACATACACATGATGAGTGCAACCTGCTTGTAGTGCAGGGCTATCTATTCAAAAATTGTATTCATCTGTTGCTATGGTAGTTAAGCGATTATTACGTAACTTCGACAGCGAATAGACGAATCCATCGAGCCAAGTGATGGTCAGAATTCATTTGGCCATTACTAGGGAAGCGTGGTTACCTTTTTTTTTAAATAGCCGAGTGAGAGGGTTTTCAATGAAATATTTTTTGTGTCAAAATTGAAGCATCCATGTATAAAAGAATATATGAATATTTACTGCACATCATATGTATAGTGCTGCAGAATGGTGAAACCATTGTTAAATTTGTGTGAAAAGTGTGAAATTTGGCTCAGATGTAGCATTCAGTCTGGTAAACAATTCTAGGGGAGAGCCAAAAATATTTTGTCCAATATGGTCGACATAAAGGTCATCGAACTTTATACAGGGAAAAAAATTCAAAGTTGTTCAAATTGAGTTATAAACCAACCAACATGCCATCGTGTTCCCCTGGTCACAAGGATCCAGAAAAAGTATAGTTTGACCTATCTGTGATATACTGTTCTCAAGTTATAAGCAAAAAGGTCAAAGGTCAAGGTTTGGCCTTTACAGGGCTAAAATTTGAAAACTTGCTCCGGTTGTTGTCAAAATAAGTTTCTTTTTGAGGACAGTGGATAGCGACTGGTAATGTAGACTATGATATATTAACCCATGTGTTTTTGATTGTATGTGTTTATACAGGAGGCGTCATAGCCTTGAATATCGGCGATTATTGGTACAGACTGAAACTATTTGGACCCGCCTTGGAGACCAAGCTACAGCAATGTCTTGAGACCGGTGTATTAGAAACTGTAATAAAACAACGTACAATTTACATGTACAATTGTGCTGACGCAACTGTTTATATTCTTAAAAAAAGCTCGAACAAGATTATTTCAGAGGTATAGATACATTGAAAACAAGACAGTTGTGTAAGCCTATTTTATTTAGATATACGTATTATACTTTAATAGACGCACAATTAGTCAATCAATATAGCCGTTGTCCATTTAGAGGTGAAAGCCATATTTTAACATTTGCTGAGGAGAACGCCTTGACAGCTTTTAGGTCCTTGAACTGAGATGACAAGTTTACCAATTCCAATACCAATTCCACTTTGAGGCTATACATAGGGTCACATGCACATTCCAATTTTTTGTGTCAGTTCCTGCAGAACTGACACCTTCTACTACAGGTTTGACGATCACGTGACAAATCGAATCTGTGACGTCAATATTAATATCGATATTAATTTAAGGCTGTTCTAGTTAAATTACATACCCATTGGCATTTTGGCTGTTCCATTTAATTTACATACTCCCTCTGAAATAATGGCCCCAAAATAGCTGTTCCATTTAATTTACATACTCCCTCTGAAAAAAAAGGCTGTTCCATCCGCTGAGAAATCAACATTTCCCTGTGCACTTAGTCCACTTGATCCTGATTTGCATTGTCGTATAGAGTTATTTTTTGTACACGACAACAGTGATGTTACTATTGTTTAACTAAATGAAGCATACTTTTGCTTTTATCTTTCTTTGTCCTTTATTAATTATAAATTAGGTGATTTAATTAATATAATTCTTTGTTTCAGCGTCACATTTAAAATCATTTAAAATGACTTATAAATTGCCTTATGCTATTATGGGGTCTTATACATTTGTATTGTTGCTTTTAAATGCCTTTGGCTTCCAGGTTAGTTTCTCGGAGCTGGTAAGGGGTATTGGGGTGTTACTTAGTAGGGTGGTGGTAAGTGACTGCCCTAAGACGTGATGCAATTTTTGGCGCAAAATATGCAAATTAGCTACCTCATTTGCATTTTTTTTTTATTGCGCCAAAACATGTAAGTGTATAATTATTTAATGATAACTGAACTACCACTAAATGTTCCTGTCAGTGCTGCAGTGCAAAACTTCTCATGCAATTCTATCTTAAACATTACATTCAAATAATAATTACATTGTACATTGGAACTGACACCAATTTTTTTCAGGAATATCTTGTTGCGACTTGTGGGGAACATTTATATGGATATTGACATAGTACTATATATTATTTTACCTTATTGTCAGGTAATGTTTCTCCAGATGATTACATTATTGCATACATATTTTATTTAAATAAAGTTGTCAGATGGCTCAAGTCTCATGCAAGGTGATGAGAGAGGTGAATTATGAATAAAATACTGGAATTACTTACGAATTTTGCGAATTTTTATCCAATCTCATTAGTTTGTGACGTTTTTAATATCGATTCGTCTTAACCCAAAATCTCTGTCGCCAAAGGTTAGCTACAAATATTAGTCACGAGCAATAATGCCGAAAAAAAAACCAGAATTCATGTGAGCGTTTCCATAAAACAACACAAAAGCAAACAAAAATTACACCCATTGCCCGCTAGTAAACTATTTAGTATTAAGCTATTTACAGAACGAAATGATCGACTTTAACCAGGTGCGGCAATTCCCAAAATGGTGCATACAAACGCGTATGATTATTCTTTGTATTCGAGCATTTGCTGCACTTTTGGCGATTTTCTTTTTCATTAAATATCTCCTTTTCTGAATGAATATTATTATGAAAAATATAAACTGGTCCTTCTTTAGCATACATACTATAAATCCTGTCAATACACCAGCACAAACGCTTAAACGTGTCCACAAATCTAGCAATTTATTTAAAACTATTCATGCTCGGTGACCATGCAATTAATTGAACAAAAATTGCTATGGGCCAAAGATTGGCGGCTCTCACCAAACAGGTACGACTGATTGCACAACGTCAATGCTACTGCGGTCATTATCAAGTGACCAATAGCACATGTCACTTAGTTTGACATATTGACCAACTGTGCGAAGGCCCTGTAATACGAACAATCCCTTTATGATTGTATGGTATATAGTGTATGGTCTCTGGTACAAAGACTCATACTCCACAAGTTTTATAGGTCAACGTTTGAACAATTATTGTTTAATGCGTGTTATTGACTTCCGGTCATTGACTTCCGGTCACTGACTTAAGGGATCTGGAATGAGCGTTTTGAGTGTTTCGACAGTATTTTTTGTGGGACATGAGAGCACATCAGACATATCGAATTACATCTTGAATACGAAGAATGTCCTTATGATATCAAATAATTTTCATTTTTTGAAATTCACGATATAATACAAATTTTATGACAAATTATTAAAATTTGATATTTTTCACATTTTTGATATATTACAGTCCTCGAAGTAAATTTTATAAATCTAATGATATATTCTTAAAGTGTATGTAGCTGGGAGGAAAAGCCGACGATCAATTGAAAATTTTGACCTTTCACATTGAAGATATGAATTTTTTTCCTAAAAAGACCTATTTATTTTGTGTTTTGGGGAAAACAATCCATATCTTCAATACGAAAGGTCAAAATTTTCAATTGATCTTCGGCTTTTCATTCCACCTACATATACTTTAAGTATAAATCATCAGATTTATGAAGTTTACTTCGAGTACTGTCAAATATCAAAAATATCAATTTTTAATCATTTGCCATAAAATGTGTATTACATTGCGAATTTCAAAAAATCAATATTATTTGATATCAGAACGACATTCTTCGTATTCAGAATGCAATTCGATATGTCTGAAGTGCTCTAATGTCCCACAATAAATACTGTCCCTACGTTCATACCCCATCCCTTAAACCATTGGAATCGAGATTTGTTTTTGGCTAGTAGTAGTATAGTAGTGACACAACCGTATATTTTTTTAATTGTGTGACATAGGTTTCAATTGAACAGAACGCAGCAATAACTTCACCCGTCATGTCAGCCTATTCTACGATTCAGAGTCTTAAGTTTGTGCTCACGAAAGAAGAAGCCGATTACTTTGCTAATCAGGATATGAAACAATATCTTGATATGATTGAGAGGGAAAGAAATCAGACGATGAACAGCGCCGCCGGGGAAAGAGAAACGTATTATGTAGGTGAATGTCTGCTTATTTTATCTGGGTTTGACAGTGATAGTATTCGGGTTTGGGATATGAAACAATATCCTGATATGATTGAGAGGGAAAGCGCAAAAGGAATCAGACGATAAACAACGCCGCCGCCGGGAAAAGAGAAATATATTATGTATGTGAATGTCTGCTTACTTATCTGGGTTTGACAGTGATAGTATTCGGGTTTGGGTAAGAGGTGGACGTGTAGTGCTACGTGGTTGTCATACCCAAAGCGCGGTTGGTGTTGGATACATGGAAGCATAGATTGAGAGGTACAGACAGCGCGCTAAAAAGTAAACCGGCAAAGTCCTCGTGATTGTATGCAATATGGATTCTCGCATATTGATATGAGAGCCGAATGTCATATCGCGCGTTGCGGGCCTCCGCGTCTACGAGAGATGCCATGATTTTACTGAAAGGCGCATAGTGGGCATATCATTATCGTCTGTCGCACTCAACTTCATGGAACGATTGACCCTCACTTTTAACAGATCGACCTTGGCACTTGGTACACCGCCCGTCTGTTTTTTTTTATCAATCTATACATGGAAGTTACTCTGTACTTACTTGCTCATAATGTCATATGGGCTGGATATTTCACAATGCGCCTGCGAATGCTTTCGTTAATTGACCGATTGAAATATTTAATTAAATGAAGGCGATACAAAATCTGTACCTGCTCGAAATGTATTGATAACAAGAGACACGTCAACGAGAATACCAAAGATACTTATTTAGAAATTGTGCAAGGCCCTTTTCAAGTTCAAGGAATATGAAGAGGTCAACCAGATCAACAGACACAAATAGCATGGAGTGTCTTCAATGATGTAAGTGGAAAGACAAGGAGTGGAAGACTAAAGGATAACACCAAAGCAGAAGGACTGAAGAAATGGCAGAACCTACTAGGTAATCCACCACAAGTGATAAAGGAAGATATCCATTTCATGAACTACTCATCAGAACAAATGCTTTTGACATGGAGGAATACCAGAAAGCTAAAAGGGCTATTAAGGAAGGCAAGAGTTATGGTCAAAATGGTATTCCACCAGAGGAGATCATGGAATCAAATATTGACGTAATCATACTTGTTTTCTGCAATTAAGTACTACTAAACCGACAGAAAACTAACCTGTGGTCCATCTTGAACCTAATTCCAGTACCCAGAGCGGTGATCTCAGTCTAACAGCCCACTACTGTGGAATCAGCCGAAGATCAATAGTCGCCAAAACATTCAATGTGATGCACTTGAATAGGATCAGACAACACCTTGATGATAAGCTCAGACATAATCAATATGGTTTTACAGAAAGAAAGATTCACGACTGAGCAGATTCTTGTTTTGAGAAGGATCATTGAGGGCATTGAAGAAAAGAACATCTATGTAGTGGTAACATTTACCGGTTTCAAAAAAGCTTTGGATACAGTTCGCAGAGGCAAAATAATAAAGATCTTGAAAGCTTATGGCATCCCAGATATCATTGTGAATGCTTATTGACGACACCTACCAGGGTACAGACTCAGAGGCTAAAGCAATGACCCAAGATGGTGACACAGATGAATTTGAAACTTTAGCAGGTGTGCTACAAGGTGATACTCTGGCACCATATCTGTTCTTCATCGTAATAGAATATTGCCTCAGAATTGCAATAGACGGCAGAGATGAGAGATTAGGCTTCACAATGAAATCAAGGAAAAGCCCACGCGTTGGTCATCTGAATATAATTGATATTGACTTCGCAGACGACATTGCGCTACTATATGATACTGCCAGCCAAGCTACATGTACTTGAACGGGGCTTCAACTTTGTCAATACTGCCGTTTTCCTCGTTTGTGGCAAATATTTGATTTCAAAAATATCTAATGAGAATTGTAATGACTTATCCTCCACCTTTAGGCAAATTATACACAATTGTTTTTACACATTCGATGAGATCATTGAATACCGTAAAACCTCGTCTATAAGCATATAGAGTGCTTTTGATGAAAGCTAAATTAATCCAGGCGCCCTCCATCAACTAAATTATAATATTATGGAGTTTAAGCAAATTAATTACTGATACAAACATATACAAACAAGTATTATTATAAGAGCAATCTATTGTATTGGCATATTTACGGCTGTCTCGTTTCAATTTAGCTATCATCAAAAACACACTATATGCTTGTAGACGAGGTTTTACGGTAAGCCATCAACAATAGGGTAAATGTAAGATTATTAATATAAACATAACCGTACGCGTACTTTAAATACAAAATAGAATTAAACAGGGTCAGTGTTTTGTCACTATAACAACACATTTTCATTCTTATAACAAATATTTTCTTCTCCAGTTCAAACATCCGTATCCGTATATAAGTCCATATACTGTTGGTCTTCGTGCATTTGCCAATATTATATCAACATTTGTCTCAGACAAAAAATGTCAAATGATTGATATTGCGGCTGGATCTGGACTCCTAGGGTTCGAGGTAAGTGTTTATGCAAAGATGGTGCAAATCTTTTTGTGTGTGTTCTGTGCGCAGTGCAGAAATCCGCTGACCTCATAATGGGACCAGAGATGGACAAGCTAGTATTAAATTATTTATGCATGTGTGAGTATTGTTCACCACAAATTTAGCAAGTAAAAAAATAATAATAGAGTTTTCTTTATATAATTGACCCCTTCCAGCCTTTGATGGCGTTTTGGCTCGTCTAACTGCAATCAGGCCGAAATTAGGGAAGCGGAAAACTGACAGCGGGAACGATTGTGTAGCCTGAAAACTGAAAGCGAGGACAATTGTGCAGCCTGGCTTCCGGTCAGATTGAAACTAGCCGAGTCAAAACGCATAGCCTACGTGGATTTATGTTTTCAGATGAAGAAACTTGGTTTTGAGAATATCGACGGTCTCGAGCCCGTAGAGGACATGATCAAAATGCAACCAAGCGGTATCTATGGCAAACTGTACAGAGAGCTGATAAGTAAGGAAAAAACAACATCTATTCCGACAGGTAAGTTGAGACACACGAGACACAACAGGAATTCAAATAATTATACTCATGAATACGGATACGGGTCCCAGGCCGTGAGTATGGTTACATGGTTACGGGTACCAGTCCATGAGAACGGTCCGAAGGCAAAATAGGGCACGATTACGGGACATACGGGTACGTACGGGTACGAGTACAACCGTGTGAGTACGGGTACGGGTCCGAGGCCATTGGGTATACAGGTACGGGTAGGTGTTAATCTTAATTCAATGCATTAAAATCGAATTGAATTGAAATGTATTTTGGGCAATTTTCATTTCAATGCATTGGAATTGAATCGGAATCGAAATGAGTGGCCTTGGGCATGAATTGAATTGGATTGGAATTGAAATCATTGTGAGCAATGAAGAATTGAATTGGATTGGAATTGAAATCATGTTGAGTGATGAAGAATGAAGTGGAATTGAAATGAAATTCAGCTTTGATTTCAATTCAGCATTTCAATTCACAAGCAGATGTCTGTGATTCTAGATCATTCCACCTGTAAAAAGTGCCCTCCCCCCGTTCTGAATTCTGATACACTTCCACATCTATTCACACAAGAGACACACATTAAAAATTTAGCATCAATAGATGGCACCATATACTAATGAGATCCAACTTGCCAAAGATCTCAAACTTTTGGCACTAATCATAAAGCCCCTATTTTTCTCAAGCTCCTATTTTTATGCTCAAAAGTCATTGTACATTTGAACAAATTGTGAGAAAACCATTAAAGAAAGTGCTTATATATCTTTGACAGCTTTTTTCGCACTTTTTCAAATGTACAAGGATTTTGGGTGTAAAATCTTAGGAGGAGCAGGAGACAAGCAGGGGTTCAGTGTGGGGACAGGGTCCCATTATCCATCATACCACACACCTTACATGTAAGTTTAGAAAATAATGTGCATGGTGGACAAGAAGTTAAGACAAATATTAGGAAGTCAGTCAACTAAGAACTAATAATAAGTTGCAAAGTTTCATAAAATAGGACCCAGAGGTCAAGGATCACTCGCATTGTTTGAATGTGAAAAGTGAGTTAACATAACAATTTATAAAGTATCTTCTGTTGAAATGCTTTTGTGACAAGTAGTGTACTTGATTTTGACTTTGTGTTGCTGACTCAAGTGTTACACAAAATTGGGAGTGAAATTTAAAACATATGCACTACAAAAACAGTGTCTAGATATTAAACACCATTCTGTAGACACCATCTTGTCCTCGATTTGTAAACATGTCTAAATGCTAAACATGTTTAGTAATTTGATGCCTTGTATTTAGATATTAAACACTTGATGTTTTGAAAGTTTGACATTTGTGTTTAGATTTTACTTGTGTTTACAAATCAAGGACAAAAAAGTGTTCAATCTCTAGACACAGTTTTTGCAGTGTGCCTTTGGTCAATTAACACAAACTGCAACTGTATTGGAATTGGAAATGAATTGGAATTGAAATGAATGCTCAAAATTGAATTGAAATTGATTAGCTGTTAATTTCACTGCATTGGATTGGAATTGAAATGAAATGATTTTGAAATTTAAAAATTGAATTGGAATCGAATTGAATTAATTCTAAAGCAAGGTGGATTGAATTGGAATTGAATAGCAAGACTCCAGGTGTAGAAAGAATTGAATTTGAATAGAATTGAACTCAATTTGCTGGAGTGAAATAACACTAGTAGGTGTATGGAAATTTGGACTCGAGTACGGACAAGAGTAAGGGTACGGGTACTACAAGTATGTCACATACTATTATCACACAGTTATGTATACTGCTCTTTTTGCTGTTTTTTTTTTATTATTGTTGTTTGCCGTTATAATTAATAGGATACTATGATTGCGTTGTCAGCGGTGCGGGTATCTACGCAGGTCATATTGAAGTTGACGCATTGCCTGAGATAATTCGTATCGTCAAACCCGGTAAAAATATGAAGTAATAAACACCTCACAAAAAGAAAGACTCTCCTTAAAGCAATTAAAACTAATCAAATTGATGTGAACATAAAATTATGTATAATTTTGTTAGCTCTATAGTATGATACCGCATATAAACATAATTAATTGATGACAACTCAAATAATTGAGGACTTTCCTTTTGTGAGGACAGGCTATTCCAGAAACAAATGCACAATTCCAATAAATCATTTCGTTATTCGTATGAGGGATACTTATCTGTTCGAATGATAATTAATGGTAATTATGATATTTTGTATCAACCCAACCCCAAACCTTTTCATAAATTCATGAGAAGTACTCTTTTGCCGATCCTGGGTCAGCCGAGTTTTCCATATACCAATGCCTCATCCCAATGCCATAGTTCAATAACCTCAATTAAACAATCATAGAGCAAAATTTGACCTTAAGTTGCGGAGTATGAGATTGTGTACCCACATTTTCAAAGGTCATGCAGTGAATGTGTATTGGGGTTAGAGAAAATGTTCCCTGATAGATGAGCATGATGTGGATCCTAGTGCTATATCACTTCCGTGATTTCACTGCATATCCGTTGGTGTACTACTTAGCCAGCTTCCACCGACCAATCAATGCAGCTCTCAGCCAGCAGCGCAGCGATATTTTGAAGAGGCTTTTCTGGATAAAATAGAGCTAACTAGAAAACTAGCCAAGCAAACTAGCAAAGTGCCAATAAACTGGGCTTAATGCTGCCATATTTGAACTGACAATATAAATGGGCGGGTTATTAAAGGTTATTACACTACTCTTTTCGAAACTGTCTGTATAAAGCTACATGCACGATGGGACCATACCAAGAGCTTGACGTCCCCTCCAACATGTCCAAACGTATATCAATATCACGATTCATTTACCCAATTGTAAGGGTGCAGAGGATCAGTGGGACGTTTCAAAGGGGGAGCTAAGGACCACAATATCAAATGTCCCCTCCCCCATATGAGTCACATAGTCTTTAGAGTATTATACCCCATACTTTTAGGTCTGAGTTAATGTAACAAGTAAAAATGTGCACTAAACGGCTTCAATCAGCGCTTCATTTTCTTCTGAGGCGGCACACACCCCTGCGTTACGCAATTGTATTAGACCAACATTTTGAGATCTGTGATAATACTAAAATCAACAATAGTGTGCACCAAATGACTTCAATTGGGGCTTCATAATGAAAAATATCTAAATTCTCAGGGGACACATCCCCCTCAGACACCCCTGCGTCTCGCAAGTGTGACGTGCTGCGCTCACGCGGTTAATTCCAATTTTATCCCAAAATGTGTGCCCACCACTTTTCAAGACGGCGATTGACGCCCCGGCGGGAGGAGGGACAGGGAGACCTGCCCACCTACTTTTGAGATGGGTGACCTGCCACGATATCAAATCCCCCAACACCCATTTTGGTAACTTTAATTATAAAGTCACAAACAAATGTTGTTTGATTAGAGCAAGCACGGAATTACTAGACCACATTTTGAGCATGAAGTCTGTGTTACTATAACCAAAATATATGTGCACCAAATGCCAAATGGCCTCTTCAAGTAGTTAGCGCCAAAATCCACTTTTACAAAAATATGTGTTCCCCCTCATATTTCCGAACGGATTGACGCCTTTGCCGTTGCCCAATTGTATTTAAACCATTCAGAGAGTAAAGTCTGAAGGCCTGTGATTAAATCTATTAATTGGCTCGGGATGTTGCCAAGTAATTATTGGCATATTTCTTCATAAAACAAAACTTAGCGCTTAAACAAAGCCCTCGTGATATGACATAAGTCCAGTGTAGTGACTGGGGTAAAAACCCATGTTCGAAGCCTTCTAATCACCACAGGTCCTGAGACTGCCCATCCCCTATGATCGTGAAATATTATAGTGACCACTGCTGGAAGAGCTTGATTCGTTTGCATATCTAGAACAGCTCAGAGGAGGGTAGGTCATGATTGTCACATTTTGTTTTTAAGATAACAACTTTATTGAGGACTCATGACTCAGAAACTGATCACGACAAAACTCTGTACCAAGTCTTCGGCGAGTACCTTGAACTGAATTACCGTAAAACCTCGTTTACAAGCATATAGAGTGCTTTTGATGAAAGATAAATTAATCTAGGCGCCATCCATCGATAAACTTAAAACATTAAGGAGTTTGAGCAACCAAATTACCAAAGTACTGTTGCAAGACCAATCTATGGTATTGGCATATTTACGGCTGTTTCGTATTAATTTAGCTTCTTCAAACACTTTATATGCTTGTAGACGAGGTTTTACGGTATGTTTCAAGAGTACCTACACCACTGTGCCACGCTCTTTATCATACCCCTGCTCCAAAGCTTCATCCTTATTTAATTGTATTTATTCTTTATCATCTGCTTTCACACGGCACTCACGGCCTTGAAGAAATTTACATTGTTTTGGAGACAAGTAAATACACATAAAGTACCTAAAAAGTATAAGTCAAGTTGCTTGTAAATCATTTTCTTAACTATAGGGGTTATCCGTTTTGTGGATAAACGTTGACAATATCGCCACATGACACGTTTCCACAATTCGTATACCTCCACCTAAGGATATCATGTTGGCGAGAGCACTTTGTTAATAGCAGTGCGTGTATTTGATTGTTTGTGTGTTTGTTTTACCGTTATACAGGAGGACTCATAACTTTCAATATCGGCGATCATTGGTACAGATTTAAACAATTTGGACCTGCTTTGGAGACCAAGCTACAGCAATGTCTGGAGACCGGTGTATTAGAAACTGTAATAAAACAACGGACAATTTACATGTACAATTGTGATGACGCAAATGTTTATATTCTTAAAAAAAGCTCGAACAAGATTATTTCAGAGGTATAGATACATTGAAAACAAGGCAGTTACATCTAAGCATACTTTATTTAGACAGACTTAAGGGATCCAAAATGAGCGTTTATTGCGTTTCGACAGTATTTTTTGTGGGACATGAGAGTACCTCAGACCTATCAATTGCATTCTGAATACGAAGCATGTCTTTCTGATATCAAATAATTTTCATTTTTGAAAATCACAATATAATACAAATTTTATGACAAATTATAAAAATTTGATATTTTTCAAATTTTGATATATAACAGTCCTCGAAGTGAATTATATAAATCTAATGATATATTCTTAAAGTGTATGTAGCAGCGAGGAAAAGCCGACGGTCAATTGAAAATTTTGACCTTTCACATTGAAAATATGGATTTTTTCCCAAAAAGACCTAATTTTGTTTGGTGTTTTGGGAAAAAATCCATATCTTCAATACGAAAGGTCAAAATTTTCAATTGATCGTCGGCTTTTCATCCCACCTACATACACTTTAAGTATAAATCATCAGATTTATAAAGTTCACTTCAAGTACTGTTAAATATCAAAAATATCAATTTTAATGATTTGCCATAAAATGTGTATTAAATTGCGAATTTCAAAAATCAAAATTATTTGATATCAGAATGACATTCTTCGTATTCAGAATGCGATTCGATATGTCTGATGTGCTCTAATGTCCCAAAATAAATACCGTCCAAACGTTCATACCACAGCCCTTAAGTAGATGCACAATTAGTCAATCAATATAGGCACTGGCACTAGCCATTGGTCTACTCGGCTCATTAAATAGCAAACCTTTCGAAATTCTTTTCGTCCTCTGCCATGATGAATTTTTCGGCATTTCGTTCGTCTTCTGTCATGCTGCATTTTTCAGCAACTGTAGACGGCAGGGATTGCCCGTTAAAAACTTACTAATTGCTATGAAATCCCGTCGTAAAAGGCTATCCCACAAAATGGGAAATAATGGTCTACAAAGGTGCCTAAAACTGTTTCTAAATTATTTTTTAATTCCTAGCCCTCTTTCTATATACATTAAATGCCTATATATATAGAGAGAAAGCATTAAAAAGTTCTAGTATCCATAACCAACTATAATGTAATGACTTAGGGGTTCATTCATATATTTTCATGACTAAACGGTTGTTTATGCCCGAGGGGCCGCTTGCGGCCCGAGGGCATAAACAACCGTTTAGTCATGAAAATATATGAATGAACCCCGTTCATCATACTACCAGAACATTTTGTGATTCTTATTTCATCAAAATAATAACAAAAAACGCCAAGTAACATCATTAAAAACCGTAAATTTCCTTCGTTTTCCCTACCCCGTGATCGCACATCCGGGCCACCGGGCATAAACGCTGTTTATGCCCGGCTCTCGACCAATCACGCGCGCCGTTACATAGCGTGTATGTATGAATTTACACTCATTTTCCACGAGAACAGAATAGCTCGTACCCATCGGGCTGCAACGTTCATTGTTCTATTGTGTCTTATTAGAGCGCTGACATATTGGAAAATGTTGCCAATCAATATTCATGAGAGTGTACATTCAACGTCCAGGTTTCGAAATTGGGTGACTTGTGCTTGGCAGGTGCGAAATACATCTGACTGGGCCACAGAATTAGAGAAGGAGAACTGGGACTCCCTATACCGCCACGTACAATCGCGCCGTCAGCTATGGGGAGAAAATTGGGGGTATTCGGGTCCTTGCCGACGGTGCGCGGAGACGAACGAAAACAATTCTGCGTCTCATCTGAAGCGTCTTGGTACTCGCGTGTAGGTCGCATCAAGTGCGTCTCTCAAATGCGCCCATCATCCATGTCGCGCTTGCATGACAACGAATGCCTCGAGCGCATTCCGAGGGAAACCGAATACCCCCAATTTTTGCTCCATGCCTGTATCAAGATGGCGGTCGAGTCCTGGTTCTCTGGTTTTAATTCTGTGGACTGGGCTCTTTAATTACGTAACGCACAATGGCATTGATGTCATCGAATGGCTGCGTAGTGCTGTTATGTGTTAAGTTTCTATAATAATTATTATTACATTTATTTTCCTTTCTTTTCTTTCTCTGTACTTATTTTTTACTAGGCCTACACTAAATTTATCACTCCCTCGCTCTCCTTCTCTCTCTTCCCCCTCTTTCTTTCTTTTTTGTCCTCTCTCACTCTCCCTGTTCATTCTCCATATCCCTCCTATACCCTCTTCCTCCCTCATTCCCTCTCAATACTTCTCACAGGGAGAAGCTGCCCCTCCCCCACCCCCTTTGGGTACGCCGATATTAAAATAAAATTAAATGGACATTTGAAAAAAAACCCTTTATAGGCCTATACTTATATTTACATGTATATGCAGCGATTACCATTATAGAGTACTATAGAAATGTGGACCCGGCAGCCTTCACATTCTGATGTGTAATCGATCAGCTGGAGCATTCAATTTATTTAAATAAAGCGCCTGAAGTCAGGTAGGTGATAAAAAGATTATATCGACAACTTAAGCCTCCTTTATATACTTCAGGCCCGCACAAGCGCACATTTGGGATACGTGAGTACAATGGTACCACTTTACACATGACTGCCCTTACACATGACTGCATTGTGGTCACTTTATTTATACTCGCCTGTTGTGTAAAGCGTTAATATGATGCCGGATCAGTGACCAATTTAATGGCGGAACCCCTTTGTTTGAAACAATGGTACCACTTTTATGAATAGCATGTCGCAATTTCTAATCGGCATCAAAGGAACAAAGCATTACATCATCTATTGCTACTCTACGACTATTGAAAGCTCTTTGCTCGTACCGGTATACGATTGAGCTAACACTAGGATCAGGGCACAGTTATTGAACCCCAATACATTTGCACATTCATTAAATGACCTTTGACAATTTGGGTGCAAAAACTTATACTCTGCAACTTGAGGTCAAATTTTGTACTATGGTTGTTTAATTGGGGTTATTGAACTACGCCATTGGGATGAGGCCATTTTGGTCCATAGTGTAACTTGTCAACTTGACTGACAAAGCATTAGGTGACTTCACACGAGAGCTGGATCCGAATTAAAACGGTTCAATGTAGTCTCACGGGATATGATGCTCACCCATAATAAAATTTAGAAAGTGTCTACACGGCACTCGAATCCGTATCTGGGAAATGATTGCGCACTGAGCACGTTTTTGCAAATGCGTTAGAGTACGTGTGCGTATAGTGCGCTCATGGCGTGATGACGTGTGCGTGTTTAGGGCGCTCATGACGCGATGCCGTCTGCATACACAAGTTGAGATCACATTAAAACGCATCCCAGTAATGCGTTTTAATGCGGATAGCGCCTCTGGTATAGAGTCACCCAGTATGTAAACCAGGGATTGCTTCAATTCCTTAAAAGCGCCATCACCATATCGTTATGAATTCGGCAGACGGCCGAATCCGGATTCGGCTTTTGGTAAATTCATTTTACGCATTCATTACTTTTGAATTTGAGAATAAGGGATCAATGCGATACATGATAGAGGGCAGTATGTCAATTTGTTAACGGAGATCAGATGATAAGTATTCAAAAGAGGGCGGCATACAGGGTTAGCTAACGGTGACTCACAGTACGGTCAAAGACGACAACCGTTAAAAAATCGATATGTCGCCCTCTATAGGTAAGCATTGATCCCTTGTTCTCTAATTCAAAAGTACTGCATGCCAAAAATGAATTTACCAAAATCCGAATCCGGATTCGGCCGTCTGCCGAATTCATAACGATATCATAGTAACTCCCACACATACAGATGAGCCACGGCTATAACTACAAACCTTTGCATCGTATTAATGTAAAGGGTGATTTTTTTAATGCAAAGCCTTTATGCCATGGTCACTATTCGGCGTTAAAGTGGTGATGTAACAGGATTAATTACCATAGCAATAAGTTAAAACAATTTTGGAATGTATTGCCCTGCACTATAGGTAGGCAGCAATCATCTCCTGTTATGTCTGTGTATGTGTGCAATCATAGATTGAATACAATACCGCTCTTTTCGAAGACAGATGTAAGTAAAACGTACATTGATGTGAAATTTTTGTGAAAATTCTTTGATAATCAGTGGTGCGATGCAGAGTTACAACGTACGTCTAGTGCGGGGCAATACATTCCAAAATTGTTTTCATCTATCGCTATGGTAATTAACCCTGTTACATCACTAATTCTACGGCGAATACTCGCGCTTGGTGGCTCGTGCACTGCACTTCACATCGTCGGTCGCAACACATAGTGGCGTACGTGAAGGACAAAATGCGTTTCCGAGCAAGACGTTTTTGAAGGATATGCTACTAGTAACAGAGTTGATACTCCTCCACTGTTATCTCTCTGTGGCCCAATTTCATTTGAAATTGAAGTTGAAGGTTCAAACTATAAAACTGTACCTTAAATAGTTAACAAGGAATAACTATTAGAGGATAATAGGTAGCTTTAAACTTATACGCCACTATGTGAAACGGAAAATTTGGAAAATCACTCTACGTCACTATGTGTTGCGACCGACGACATGTTTTAGTATTAGTTATCCATGCACAGAGGAAGTGGGTGTGGTAAATGTATGTCTTAATATATTACACCAGTAATAAAACGACATTCCAGACAATACAATTAAACAAAACATTCCTTATTGGTTTATTTTTACCAGATGAAGAATTTTTAGAACAGATTCGCTAAAGTCGGAGACTTTTTCAGTTGGAGCATCCACTTCCACTGTGCACAGAAAACTTGACTTCTTTGTATATAGATCCCGGTTCATTGTAATCTGTTATTCCATAGGAAATTGGCCAAAAACCGGCTTCTGCCTCCCCAATCAGGCCCGTTTCCCCCTCCACCATGTTCAGTCACTGGCAAGAGTCAATCCGTTTCCCCCTCCACCATGTTCAGTCACTGGCAAGAAGCCTAAATACTACAAACAACACATGTTAGTTCGTCGCCATTGACGTACGTTGATGGCGAACATGGGAGATTTCCTGGAGTACACCTGGCTTCAACACGAGCAAGGAGACCACCGTCTTCATTGCCTGAGATGCCACTATGGCGTCCTTCAGCAAACTCATCCACACACACGTATTCTCCTTTGTTGAATTCCGATCTTTCTGCCATCAGGTATCCACGATACTCTGATGTCCAGTTCGTAGGGCAGGTGACTCTAGCTGGAATCATAAGCTTCCTACCTCGATGTGGCACAGTGCATACTGCGCACGGAACCTCGTGGTTATGAAGGTTAGTGCCGAATAATTCGTACTCCGTGGAGTAGATTCGTGCTCTCTCTATCTGCTCTCCCTTTTCGACACGTCCGTATTCAGGGTTGTTTGGCAGACAAAGTAGATTTGCTCCACTGCCCGTTTCGACTGTACGGTCGAAATTAGAAGCGCCAGTGACGCCTTTAAAGAGATTGGAAAAAAGGTTGTTAAATTGTGGAAAACTTTCAACAATGATGACAACAAATCGGTATGAACGGAGTGGCAGAGTTGCTGATGCACGGAGCACTATGTAAATATTGCCATTATGCCATATACATGGTGAGTCTATATGACCAAGAATTTAAACAAATTACTAAAGAGTTTTATTTTAGAATAAGCATATCCATATTTGAGCATAGCAAAATAATTCTCAAATAACAGATCGATTGGCGGACCGTTGCCGTGTATAATATCGATCCACGCAGGATATTTCAGCTGCCCGTTGGCACTATCTTGTGCCCGCAAATTGCTCTGTTAGCTCTATAGGCTATGCCTAGCCTGAATTTTTACGTAACGACAATGATACCACTTTCTCAAGTAGTTCACGCGATAGCAATGGTACCACTTCTTTCTCAAGTGGGCGCTTAACATTACTTTCTTTTCATCTCTTATTGACAATTGCCTGTCTTCTTCTTCCTCTTTAGGTTCGCTCCGCTTGTGGAGCTGGGTCATTGCGTTTGCTTGACCCCTGGTTGCTAGTTTTAATATGCCGAATTAATTGCTGGGGTAGCTTGGATGTTTAATTAATTAATTTTATTGCTGCGGTCGCGGTTTGTAAAGTGTGTAGTCTTTTAGTTCTTGGTATTGTCTTAGGGTAAGAAAATATTGTCTGTGTGGTAAGAATGTTGATTGCTAAATATTGTTTGTCTGTGACAGGTTGCTCAGGTTTCAAATGTTCAAGAAGCTGTCGGAGAGTCTTTGTTCTGGGACGTTCGGTGAGATTGTAAATGCATTGACATGTAATATCTTGATTGCAGTAGGCACAAGTGTAGTTTTTATCTGTAACTATCATGTTGGTCTTGGCCTAGACTCTCAATGTATTGATAGCGATCTGTGTTCGTCTGGGTAGTCTGTTTTAAGAGCTGCAGCGGCTCCTGATGTATTTGGAAGTGAGAATCTCCAGTGTACAGATGTGGACTGGGATGACTGTATTTGGTCTTGCCATCTCTGATGCGAGACGTCGTGGAGAGAGGCTCTTGCTTGATGATGAAGTTCTTGTTACTGAGTCGTATATCTGTTTGAATGTTTTTGTTCAGGTTGATGTTGTCTCGATGTGGCTTACGAATGTTGTCAATGGCACCTTGGCTGTCTGTGAGGATGACGATGTTTGCTTCTGTTTGGCTTCTGGCGTCGCGGATTGCTTCCCGAATGGCTGCAAGTTCAGTTTGCACCGTGGAATAGCCATTGGATACTCTGAAAGATTTTGTAGTGTGGGGGACTACAAAAGCATATCCGCATGTGCCGTCTTCGTTGACTGAGCCATCAGTATAGTAGACCAGTGGTGGTGAGCTGGTGTATTGTTCTGCATCTGCGATACTCAGTTTCAGTTTTCGTCCTTATTGTGAAAGTGCCAGGCCTCGGATGTTTTGTACACCCATGTGTTGTCAGTGAAGACTTCTCAGGACTTTGAAAGTTGCTTGCGAATAGCATGTTCTGGATTGCGGAGAACCTTATCAGCGAAGATTGCTTGATGTGCTTCATGCCGGAATTAGAGAGGCATGATGCATGATGTCTGTTTCAAGTTGGCATGTTGAGATACAAGACCAGCGTGGAACACCAAGGATGGTATGAATAGCTTGATTCTGTAGTTTTTCGAGTTGTTCGTATGTTGTCTTGGGTGCAAAGGCCACGGCCACACAACCGTAGTCTAGTATGGGGCGAACAGTTGCTTGGTATACTTTCCGGAGGACCGTTGTCTGCCGGGTAAAGCGTTTTAAATATGCTGTCAGGTCAGTAACCAATTCAAGCCTTTTGTTGGAAACAAATGGTGTCACGTTTACGAATAGCCTGTCGGCATCAAATCGGCATCAAAGGAATAATTAATTTAATGCGTTACGAAACGTATGGAGGTCCTGCATGGATCGATTGACTTCAAATAAAGGATCCGAACTAGCATCCCCGGTAGTAATGCAGTCTATTCAATAAACTGTTGGTATCAACGTATGGTGCACCTTTTATATAAACTGGTGGGGTGGGGGTGGGTGTGTGTGTGTGTGTGTGGGGGGAGTTGATTGGGTGTGTATGTGATAGCGATATTGGTATGCTTCTATTGAACAGTGTTGAACATTTGGCCATGATCAGATGATTGCGGTTAACGTCACATGCAGGGCCACTATTGTCTATCCATGTTTCATACACTATTAAATATAGCAAGAACCAATCAGAGTAAACGTTAGAAAAATGCGAACCATGCATAAATTATGTTTCATACACTCTTCGATAGCGAGAACCAATCAGGGCAAACGTTATAAAATGCGAATAATGCAAACTGTATATACGGTATTGCACGGGCGCGCATTCTGCGTACTACGCGCAGTGCTTTCGGACGCGTTCATTTTTTTGCAGGGTGATACATTTATAATTTTGCCTGCATTTTCCAACATTTTAGTGACAATTTTGTCGGGGCTCGTGCATTAGACGCATCAACATCTCAGTACGCGTGCATTATTTTGTATTATTAACCTATAATTGACAAGATCCTTGCTTACCGCTATAAACCAAATCCACTATATTCTCCCGATTCACATAACGATGCGCCGCCAGCGGCTGGTTTTGCCAGTCCAATATTTGACCTCCTCTGATAATATTGAAAAGAGTTACACGAGGAATTCAGTGTGATTAATAGATAGAAAATGGATCTACTATAATTATTGTATATTGCTGTTTGTAATATCATTCACATAATGATAATGTTCCTGTGTTGTATTCGTATTTCGCGGGCTTTGGATGTCGACCTTTTCCCCATGATGCACTGCGTATTTTGGTCTCCCATCCCTCTAGGCGCATCGTATAGTGAATCGTATAGTGAATCGACCGAATTCGGACAGCCGCCCGGGCGGCCACCTCACCGTGATAGGGCCAGTTCTATCCTACTTACCACTATAAACCAGATCCGCCGTGTTTGGACATCCTGTGCGTCCCCACCTTATGTAGGTTATCCCACATGAAATGGTGGAGGGTGTGTTTGTTAACTGCTTGTCAGGCTCCGGGTCACCTGATGTGGATGTGGTCTGCAAAGTCAAGTATATTTTAGCTGTTAATAATCCAAGACTTATGACTGTAGTTAAATTATAAACGCGGGAGCGACTACCGAATAGAGTGCAACTCTACTAGTCTCATTACAAGACTGCCATACCCCAACCCTAAACCCTACACAGGGAAAAAAAGCCACATATTCAGCACTATGTGGCAATATAGAACCTAAAACACTGGGAACCACTGCTGGAAACCATCTAAAAATCTCTTCTTTTTTTTCAAAAATAATAAAAATCTGTAAATCGCCAAAAATAAAAATGCCAACTCCTGCACCCAAGATAGTCAAAACTATCCTTTTTCTGATTTCGTGCAAGGCAAATAATTTGAGACCAGTTTTATCAGAGCAAATTTCATTTTCGCCTCAGCTGGGGCAAAGTTGCACATATGACGTCACAATGTTACTCTTTTGCCCATAACTCCATAACCGTATATCATACTGTTTCTGAATCCTTATTACCAGTAGATCACGATGGTGTAAGTTGAGAAGTTTTGAACTTGACCCTCTGTGTAAAGTTCAATGACCTTTTTCTACTAGAATGAGGGTACTGTTAAAATGCCTCCATAGCCTAGATTAATTAGCGCTATCATTACTATTCATCTGCCAAATATGTCAACTTTAACATGATTTGCACGATTGTAGTGCATGTAAACTGAAATCCATTGCACTATATGGATTCAATAAAGGAGATCCCTAGGCTTGTTGTCAGGATGTCTGTTCCGCCCTATGTGTATGATTGTTCTTGGGAGGAGGAAAAACGCCCATAACGT
Source organism: Amphiura filiformis (assembly GCF_039555335.1). Lineage (NCBI taxonomy): Eukaryota > Metazoa > Echinodermata > Ophiuroidea > Amphilepidida > Amphiuridae > Amphiura > Amphiura filiformis. The sequence goes on along the minus strand of NC_092646.1, from coordinate 29,915,179 downwards.
TCGTTTTGATAATAATTGGCCTTAACTCAAGAACCGCAAGACCTATAGAAATATAAATGGGATCATTGGCTACCTTGACATATGTGACCGTACAGCACGAATGAGCCGTAAATGTCCTCAATTGTATTCTGAGTTACAGTGTAAAATGGGCATGAAGGTCGTATTCATAGGTACCTCAATTGGGTGCTACGTGTACCTCATTTAATGAGATACACGTAGCACCAAATTGAAATACCTATGAATATGACCTTCATGCCCATTTTACACTGTAACTCAGAATACAATTGAGGACATTTACGGCTCATTCGTGCTGTACGGTCACATATTTCCTATTAGATCAATGTAAATAAGAAGTACCTTGCAGTTTTTCAGATGAATGTCTAAAGCTGAAAAACCTATAGCTTTTGCCATTCGACTCGCCTTATAAAGTAGATGAGATAAGTCTAATACTGGCTTGAAAATAAAGTTTGTTGCTACTCAAATCATGCTCATGATTCATCTGCAATTCGTGTATTTTAGTCCGAGTTGGCTCCATCGGTAAGGCGCTCAACTCTGATGCGTGACGGTACGAGTTCCCGCAGTGTCAATTTCTCGGGTCAATTTGTGGAAAACTTGAGCTAGCTTGGAATTTCTGTGGACAAGAAACTTACTGCTAATTTTCCCCGTCTACCCATCGGATTATAGGGATTTGATCTTGTCTACCTGATTGTTTGTTTTTGCGCATCCCTGGAATGATTTGGCCACCGTAAACTTGATCAGCGACTTGTGGGCCTGGCGGAGCGCTCTATAAAGACCACCGCCCTAGGCAGGGCTACGAAATCACCGGTATCGTGGTACCGGCGTTCCCAGAAAAAAATTCATAGTCGCAGAAAAAAAAACCAAGACGGTAAAATATGTTTAATATCCTAATCATTTAATACCATTTTCCTTCAGATCTGAAAATATTCTGTGAAAACCACCTCTTGTAAAATATATTTCTGCGAATTTTGAGAGCTTTTGAGGATAGTTCATAGCTGATCAATAAAATTGAACGCGAGGAATATTTGTAAACATAATATGAAAATAAACAGATGTCTTTTAATTTGTTGATTTTAAATTTTGTATGGCTCGATCCACTGTAGTCTCTAACGCTGCTGCGTCAACAAGAGCTCCAGACCAGACAACACCGCTGGGATCCCAGAAAGTAATGCGGTAGAGTCTATCTGTCATCTTGTTTTTCAAGGGTTCATACCACTAAATCCGCTATATAGTCTCAACTTTGCATAAAAATTGTGCAAAATTGGTACAATATTAGCAATTTTAGTGTTGAAAATTATGTTTGCTAGAACTTGTGAATGTGATCTCTACAAATTTGAAATGAAAACACGACAATTTGAGTGATATTTACGATTATGTGCGCATGAACAGACGAGGTCAAAACATGGTTAGCAGTCGGATGCCACACGGGAAAATTTGGCCTTTTTATATGGCGCTAATTTTCTCAAAAAGTAGACCTAAATTCCGTAAATAAATTCATCAGGATTATCCATAATTTGCCAATTTTCTTGTGTACAAATCCAAAAGTATTTCGGTATAAAGATCTTAAACATACCTCAATGACGTTTCGTACTACACCGTATAGTACTTTCTCAAATGGACTGATTTTTTTTTCATATTTGAATTTTCAGATGTTTGGTATAAATTTTTGCAACCTGCTTGTAATTCGTAGTTTCGTACAACGGCCGACCCCTGTCTGGACCCCCGCTGGGGCTTCGGCCCTGAACCCCACCCGTTTTTACTCGCTCCGAATCCGTGCTGGCAGAAAATATTCCAAACAGCACTTCTAGTCGGGCTCTCATTCACGCGCGGATGGGAAATAGTGTTCACTTTTTGTTTGATACGGTTTCTAGACTGAAATTTTGCGTAGAACACGCTCCCGTAGTCCACTTTAATTAAAAATGTGCCCAAAGTGCTTTTTCCGGGGGGTGCCCCTACAATGGGGGTCAATGATGGTAATTTTGGTGTCTAAATATATGTTTATGGACATGAGAAAGTCATTTAGACAGTTTACGAAATCCAAAATGGCTTCCTTATGTTCCAAAATTCAAAATGGCGGCCAAAATGGTGAATTTTAGCCAAACTTAGTGAACGGCTTTTTCAGGCCGATGGTGGTGATTTGAGTGTCTATGAATATGTCTGTGGACATGCAAAAGTTATTTACATAGTTTATCAAAATCCAAAATGGCTGCCTTATACAAAAAAAATTCAAAATGGCCGCCAAAATGCCGAAAATTATTCTAACTTATTTGAACGGCGCTCTCGGCCCGATGGTCGTGATTTGGGTGTAGGTATATGTTTGCGGACATGAAACAGTCATTTACATTGTTTATAAAAATCCAAAGTGGCTGCCCTATGCCCAAAAATTCAAAATGGCGGTCAAAATGTCGAATATTAGTCTATATCATTTGAACGGCATTCTCAGGTCGATGGTGGCGATTTGGTGTCCAGTTATATGTTTGGGGACATGACAAAGTAATTTAGCTAGTTTACAAAATTCAAAAAAATTGCCCTATGGTCCAAAATTCAAAATGGCGGCTAAAATAGTGAATTTGAGTAAAAATTACTTGAAAGATATCCTTAGGCTGATGGTAGCGATATTGGTGTCTAGGTTTATGTTTGTGATATATAGGCCCCTATAGTGTACATGACCAAGTCATTTAGATAGTTGATGAAATCTAGAATGACTGCCCTATGCTAAAAGCATCAAATGGGGGGCCCAAATTGCAAGTTTTATGATGATTTTATCTAATTGTCATATAGACACCCTAGCTCTTGGGACTAAATTTTTGTTTTAAATCTAAAGTCGCCGTGTCACAATATAATCACTTATAAATGGAACATAGATGCCCAAAATATTCAAAATGGCGTCATTAACCAAATGTTAATACTAACTAACATTCTAAGGATCACATTTGATGTCCATTTGATCTATTATGATTTAAAAAGGTAGTCCAAAGACGATTAAAAATGTTGTATATCTCGTAAAATGTAAACTATTTCTATCTCTACACCTGGGCATTTGAAGACCTTGGCGGCCATAATATGAAATATCATATATTAAATAATCATTATAACGCAATAAGTAAAATGATAAACCCTAGAACTAAGTAGGGGGTTGTACCACCCCAAAGGTTTTTCATCCGCCATAAAAAAACACACGCGTATTTACGTCCAAACGACTTAAGCTAATCGTAGATCCATCCATCATTTCCATTGCGCTCATTTTAGTGTTAATGTTTGCCTAAGCATCTTACCCGGGGGTAGGACCGACCATCAAAGATGGCCATGGGGGGTGGGGGTCAGGCCCATCATGATTTTCATTTCACTCTTGTAAAATTAGTCCAAGATATATTGACTTTTGTTGAAATAGTCATTTCCTTTTTTATTTATGAGAAAATTCGGTGAAAATCGCATGTACGTAGATTTTTTTGGCCGAAAATCTATTTTGCCTATACTTTTGTAGATAGCCAAAATTTACAAATTTTACAAGGGTGTGCTCACATTATGACGTCATATCGATGAATGTGAACTTTTTTTGGAATCACTGGAGAGAGGAGACATATAGCTATACGTTGGTACCAAATATAACATATGACGTTTGTAATTGAAAATTAGGGGACGGGGGTTGCAACACCCTAAATTCATTTGGTACCAATGTATAGCTATCCAGTGATACCAAAAGAAGTACAAACATTCCCCACATGACGTCATAATGTGAGCACATCCTTGCAAAATTGAATATATGAATGCACAACCCACCCAAGTCCATACTTTGGCAAATTGAGTTCAGCATGGAAAATTGTTGCTCATACATCATGTACATAGGCCTATAATATGTATAAAAGTTGAACCCAAATCAACCCTCTACGTGGGTCTATTAGCATGTGAAATCCAACATGGCCTATACCCGGCATATATGATACACATTTGTTTTTTAGTTTTCCTCAAAATCACTTTCGATAGACTTGGGTGGGTTTTGTATTCATGTATTTAATTCTGGTTATTTACAAAAGCATAAGCAAAATTGATCTTCTTCCAAAAATTCTACGAACATGCGATTTTCACAGAATTGTCTCCTAAATATAAAAGAAAATGTCTATTTCAACCTAACTAACAAGTAAAAAGTGAATTATCTTGGAATACTTATACAATAATGAAATTAAAATCATTGATTTTACTGTAGAAACCTATGGTGGGACTCACTCCCCTCCCCTATGGTCAATTACCCCCGGGTAAGGTGCTTGGGTAAAAATTGTATCACTTAAAAGAGAGTACGACGATTAGTTTAAGTTGTTTGGGCGTTAAATACGGGTGTTTTTTTTTTTATGGCGGATGAAAAACCTTAGGGGTGGTACAACCCCCTACGTAGTTCTAGGGTTAATCACTTTCCTTAATTGCGTTATAATGATTATTATGTTTCATATTATGGCCGCCAAGATCTTCAAATACATATCAATTTGTAAGCGCTCATTTAGCAAAGTCATAGTTCATTGAATTTACAACCGTACAGGCGAAAATAGTAACTTTTTGCACAAGATTTGCAATTTAAAGAGAATTGGCCATTGATCATTCTAGTGACTCTAGTGTATGACAATATAAGTGTGCTTTTTCACTTAATGGCATAAAATTTGACAAATATTGTAAGGAACACTTGAGGTTTTGACTTTTAAAACCTACCGGTACATTTTGGTCAAAAAAATGTGCTTGTATAGGTAGTTTTTAACAGATTTACTACATTCGCCTTGCTAAACATTGAATTGCGTTATCTGTTGACCTAGTGACTAAAAGTGTTTTTAGGGGGAAGTGTTAGCTTTCGTTTGATATAAAACAAATTCTGATCAAAGAGGCCCATTTTTCAACTAGAAGCTCCACAGCTCTCACATTGCTATGCACTCAACCGTGTAGTGTAATTAAAGACTGTGGTGGAGACATTCACTGCTTGTTCTCTGCTTGGAAGCTCTTGGAGGAAAATGTGTGCTCATGTATATCGAGGTGGAAACTGTGCGCATGATGGTTTATAAGAGAATCGTTTTGTATAGAAACCTTTCCATATGCCCTGGTTTAAAGATATAAATCGTTTACCTTTTACGGGATATACAACAGTTGGCCACCTTTTAAAATCATATTAGATCAATGGACATCAAATGTGATTATTTGGTTAATGGCGCCATTTTGAATAATTTGGGCATCTATGTACCAATTACAAGTGATTATAATGTGACACGGCGACCTTAGTTTTTAAAACAAAAATTAAGCCCCAAGAGCTGGGGTGTCTATATGATAATTATGTAAAATCAATATAAAATTTGCAATTTTGACCACCACTTGAATTTTTTAGCATAGGGCAGCCATTTAAGATTTCATCATCTACATAACTTGGTCATGTTCACTATAGGGGCCTATATGTCAGAAACATATACCTAGACACCAATATCACTACCATCGGCCTAAGAATATCTTTCATGTAAATTCTACTAAAATTCACTATTTTAGCCGCAATTTTGAATTTTGGACCATAGAGCAACTTTTTTGGATTTTGTAAACTAGCTGAATGACTTTGTCATGTCCACAAACATATAACTGGACACCAAAATCACCACCATCGGCCTGAGAATGCCGTTCAAATGATATAGACTAATATTCTACATTTTGACCGCCATTTTGAATTTTTGGGCATAGGGCAGCCATTTTGGATTTTTATAAACAATATAAATGACTGTTTCATGTCCGCAAACATATACCTACACCCAAATCACGACCATCGAGCCGAGAGCGCCGTGCAAATAATTTTCGGCATTTTGGCGGCCATTTTGAATATTTTTGTATAAGGCAGCCATTTTGGATTTTGATAAACTATGTAAATAACTTTTTCATGTCCACAGACATATTCATAGACACTCAAATCACCACCATCGGCCTGAAATAGCCGTTCAAATAAGTTTGGTTAAAATTCACCATTTTGGCCGCCATTTTGAATTTTGGAACATAAGGAAGCCGTTTTGGATTTCGTAAACTGTCTAAATGACTTTCTCATGTCCATAAACATATATTTAGACACCAACATTACCACCATTGGCCTTAGAATACATTTTTAGTAATTTTGACCCCCATTGTAGGGGCACCCCCAGGAAAAAGCACTTTGGGCACATTTTTAATTAAAGTGGACTACGGGAGCGTGTTCTACGCAAAATTTCAGTCTAGAAACCGTATCAAACATAAAGTGAACACTATTTCCCATCCGCGCGTGAATGAGAGCCCGACTATTCACGTTCCCAGAAAGGAAATTATTTTCCGCTGCCCTGGCCCTGGGTTAACTCACAGCGTAGGGAGCCTATGATTTATGTTATGTTTTTAGTATTATCACTTACCACAATGCCTATGGTCACCGCAAAAGCGACGAGAACCAGCACTTCTACAACAGCACACACTCCGAGAGTTTTTTCACATCCCGTCATATTTGGAGGTTGCCCTAAACTTTTTGTGTACAGAGGATCAGCCTTTGTGTTCGCCTTCACCAGGAATCTCAATGCAAACGATCGTTTCACAAATTTTTATGGATATGACTGATATGCGCTATTCAACCGATATGACTGATATGCGCTATTCAACCGACCGTAAAGAACTTCCAATTTACCGTCGCCTGAACACGAAGAATAGAGATTTATATCTAGCATGGTTATTCACGGTTAAAGGGAAATTCCCGACCGGAATAAAGTTGCCACAACCGATACCAAAAGAATGTCAAAAATTAAACTCACGGTCACAGTAGAAAATTATGCCTTTCCATGATGCACCAGTGAAATTGGGCTAAATCACATGACATGTAATCTTGATACACTTTACTAAATAGGAACCTTGCACGAGAAGTCGTAACTGCCTCCAGAAGTGCATGGGGAACAATACCACCTGTTAGGAATACCGCAGCATGGTCCAGGCGTAGCAGGTGAATGTATTGTACTCCAGAATTCTTTGAAGAAATTCTAGTGTAGCCTCTCCGGCAGAGGATGATTTAAGCACTTCCCACCACGCCACTGTGTTGACTTGCGGTAAGCACAGCTGTGTGAGTGAACATGATACCACTGCTCGCATATTGCATTGACGGGCATGGTTAAATTTGAATTTGGACTGATATATTTACTATAAAAACGCATTCAAAATGCTAGTCGATTTCCCATTTTATGTTACATACAGAAGGTGTGAATTATCCTTTATGCATACATCACTTTTGTTCTGAAATCGACCAAGTAATAATGACACACGCACAATTCTTAAACAACATCTTTTGCACAGAATCCAATGGGATTTGAAAAGTAAAGTGGCAGTTGAAATTCTAGTGATAACACGTTTGCAGTGCATGATGAGGCTTCCTTAAATCATCCTCTGCCTCTCCGGCAGGTGACTTAATGAGGACATCGAGCGTGTTTATAGTTGTGTACGGTATTTATAAGGTATCCTTATACGTAAATGGGATTATGGGGTAGAACTATAAATCCAATAATTTTGTTGTTGTTATCACTTACCAAAATGCCAATGATCACCGCAAAAACGATGAGCATCAGTGCTTCTAAAAAGCACAGAATCCGATAGTTTTCAGAATCCAAACAGACTTGAACTCACGGTTTTCCTGCACTCGCTGCATGTCTTGGACTAATAGACGAATCCAACGAGCCAAGTCATGGTCAGGATTTGGTCGGCCATATTTGGGTCCCCGCAACACCAAACTGGTGTTGTGAGTGCCCAATTGGGTGGATTAAAGTCGCTTAAAAATCGATGTTAGATTATTTTGTGTTGTAAACTGTCATCATTCTTTTGTCTACGTGTAACACGGGTGATAGAATGCAGTTTATACTCCAATGCCGCATCATTTCATATTTTAGGTGAGATGGAGCCGACGGAGACCCAGCTAATGGCTGCCATTGAGGTGTAGGAATGCGTGAAATTGGATTCGTCTATATTAGTTCAGTGATGACCCAAATGAGCGGGAAGATGATGATGGTATTGAAAATAGATGCAGGGAAATGGTTTGATGATAATGACCTGAAAGACGGTAGTGGTATTGAAGTAGATGGAAAGGAATGTTCGATGATGACAATGAGCTGGAAGATGTTAATTGTATTGAAATAGAAGTAGAAGCAGAGGGAATGATTTGGTGGAGACAATGCGCTACAAGATGGTTATGGTATATTAGTTCGCTGATGACAATAGGCTGGAAGATGTTGATGGTATTGAAGTAGATGAAGGGGAATGGTTTGGTGAGGATAATGAGCTAGAGGATGTTGATGGCATTGAAGTCGATGCTTATAGTCCGGCTGCAAACACCATATTTTGGGGGTTAGATGGTTTTGCCAGTTAAAGTTTGTTTTTTTGCTGGTTATTGATCTTTGAGTGGTGTAGAAAAAGATTCCGTGGGATGTAAAATCGTCACCCTTGGGCAATCCGAGATATCCAAGATGGCCGCCACGTATCTCTGAAATAACATTCAAATGGTGTTTTAGTGACAAAAGGTATCATACCAAATACTGTTCTGGGCAGTTAAAGTTTATTTTTTTGCTGATAAATGATCTTTGAGTGGTGTAGAATAAGATTCTAGGGGGTGTAAAATTGTCACCCTTAGGCAAATCCGGATATTCAAAATGGCCGATTTGTAACTCTGAAATAGCATTCAAGTGGTGTTTTAGTGACAAATGGTATCATACCAAATAATTATAGTGTTTTGGGCAGTTAAAGTTAGTTTTTTTGCTGATAAATGATCTTTGAGTGGTGTAAAATAAGATTCTAGGGGAAGTAAAATTGTCACCCTTGGGCAATCCGAGATATTCAAAATGGCCGATTCGTAACTCTGAAATAGCATTCAAATGGTGTTTTAGTGACAAATGGTATCATACCAAATAATTATAGTGTTTTGGGCAGTTAAAGTTAGTTTTTTTGCTGATAAATGATCTTTGAGTGGTGTAAAATAAGATTCTAGGGGAAGTAAAATTGTCACCCTTGGGCAATCCGAGATATTCAAAATGGCCGATTCGTAACTCTGAAATAGCATTCAAATGGTGTTTTAGTGACAAATGGTATCATACCAAATAATTATAGTGTTTTGGGCAGTTAAAGTTAGTTCTTTTGCTGATAAATGATCTTTGAGTGGTGTAGAATAAGATTCTAGGGGGTGTAAAATTGTCACCCTTGGGCAATCCGAGATATTCAAAATGGCCGATTAGTAACTCTGAAATAGCATTCAAATGGTGTTTTATTGACAAATGGTATCATACCAAATAATTATAGTGTTTTGGGCAGTTAAAGTTAGTTTTTTGCTGATAAATGATCTTTGAGTGGTGTAGAATAAGATTCTAGGGGGTGTAAAATTGTCACCCTTGGGCAATCCGAGATATTCAAAATGGCCGACACGAAACTCTTAAATAGCATTCAAATGATTTTTTTTTGGTAACAAAACAAATAATTATAGCGTATTTAGTGCGCAATAATGGTAGTGTGGGCTCAATATGTAATATATGCACGTAGATTATGAATTGACACGCTTCAGTGATCCCAAATTGCATGATGGCGTCCCGTGAGTTGTGTAATGTATGCTCATAATAGGTCACTGTCTTTTCTCAACATATTGAATGGTTTGCATAACATATCATACTCATACGTTTCTTGTTATTTAATTGAATTATTCTTAACCATTTGCATACAGTTTTACCTGTCTTTCAGACCATTTTAACAATAGAATACATCAATTAGATTGAATTAAAATCATTACATGTGTATATATTGTCATCATGAAATATGTTCTTTAACACAAATACCTGAGAATTATAGCTATAATTGTATGACACTCTTTAAAAATACACTTTCAAGGAGTGTGAAGATATAATGATTACTGTTCCAAGCGAGTAATTTGAGTAATAGCCCACATTTGTATGGACTAAGGTTGAGTTTTGAAAATGACAAACTGGCCTATATTATACAGCGAGAAAACATTCCAACGTGCGCAGAAAAAAGACAGCATATTTTTTTCAGTCATTTAAAAAAAATTGAAACAGTATGTATTTGTTTCAATTTATCTTCTCATTACCGATACGGGAACGAATGTAATGCTCATCGTTGCTCTCTGAACAAACAATCATCAATGCAAGCAAGATTATGAGTATGATTTGTATGTCAGCTTATGTCAGCCTGAAAAATGATCACGCAAAACTAATATTGGCAATTATGAAGAAGATAGCTCTACCCAGTCCGCCAAACGACTACGTTGATCTTCCCCCACTTTGACATCCAGGAATACTAATGTGGGGAAGTGTGTAAACTCCAAAAGATTCAAAGCATCCAGACAGATGGAAGCTTGCATTATGTACATATCTACACATGAACGTTATGCCAAAATTTGAGTATCTGATAGCAAAATGCGCGATCGTGGTGAAAGCTAGGCAAATGAAATCAGAGAAAGTTTAGAAATCTCTGTGAGTGATCTTCTCTGTGAGGGAATTATGCATCACAGAGATCCTGTGCCTGAAGGAAGAACAGATGATTGTGTTTCAATTCAGTGAGTGTTCCAGGATAAAGAGGAAATAAAACCAGCAAAGAAACTTTATTATTTTACTGTTTTTAGTGACAAAAGCAATACACGCTGTGATGTTGCAGCATCTGAAGAAGATGCAACTGATGAATTCCTAAATATGCTGTAGATGTCTATCTGGTGATAAGAGCCGCATTTGGAAACCTGCTGAATTGTATCAGGAATGCTGCACACATTTGGAAATCACATTAACTCGTGCTGATCGTAGGTGACTCAATGAAAAACTCCAAACAAACTTTGCCGAAGAGCTTCAAGTTCTTTTATCACAAAAGTTATTCTAGTATTATCGTATTCCGTTGTAACTTTAACGCACGTGAAATGTGAAGTTATAATGAAACTGTTATAGGCAGTAGCATCCAAAGAGTAGCCAAACAGATAGTACGAGAGTGCAAAGACATTCGCATTGTAAAGTCACACTACAATATTCCTATCGACGAGGATTTGGCTGCATAATCAGTATCTGACATGCTACAATTTCCTCGCCGAAGTTGAAGAAGTCCTTGTCAGCTTTACAACAAAGTCCTGTGCAAAAGCAAGCAATGAATCTTCAAGTGGCATTGGGTGTCTTACTCAGAGATTCAAAGATGATTATAAACCATCTGTTCGACTACCTCTTTTCATGTTGCTATAATGATCGGTCCTACACTTCCAAGAATTTCGGCTACAGTTGCAGGCGCTGTTGATATTAGTCGTCAAGGAATTGAAGGCGCTCAGCTCAGGAAGGATTGGTACAAGTTGGGCAGATACAGATATCAGTTCAAATATCACCAAACGGAAAGCTGTTAACCCCGAGCTGTCACTCAATACACTCCCTGCAAAAAGTCTTCCAAAAAGTGTTATATTTCTACCTTTCATTTCGGTGGTGGCCATCTTGGAATTTTTATGCGATTGTAAGGAAGTAAAATGTCAAACTGGATCTGCTTAATTCTAGGGTGTACATTTAATTATTGTAAGAAACAAAATCTGGCAAAAGAACTTTACCTTGAAACTAATGGTTTTTGCTTATGACGTTTAACAGCGGCCATTTTGAATTGCGAGATTGTCATGTTTAAAACTGTATATAGTTTATATTTAAAGCATCCAAAAGGAAAATAATTTACACAAAATACTTTAAGTTATCATTTATTATGGTACCGATAGTGAATAACCGAGCTTAATTTTAGTATCCATAGCGGCCATCTTGAATATTTCTAATTGCCCAAGGGTTGCCATTTTACATCCCCCAAAATCTTATTTTGTACCACTGAAAGAGTAATAATCAGCAAAGAAAACTACTTTAACTGGCAAAACCATCTAACCTTGCTCTGCCACCGGACTATTAGAGAATAGTTGGAGATGAATGAGCTGAAAGATGTTGATGATATTGAAGTAGATGTAGACGTAAGATGCCTTCATAATGCGTCCATAACGAAATGAGAATAATAACATTTAAGGCTACAAATATAAAGGCATATCTAACAGGATACGACTGACTACAAAATGTTTTACATTTATTCCAACATTTTGTGTAAAACAATTTATTAAATTGAGGTCATATTCAATGCTTTCTACTTGAATACTTCTATTGAGGTGTATGACGGTGAATCTATGTGGGATACAGGCGGGAATTTCCCCTTGGTCTCCCTTTGAGACACTAGTTTAGCTTATTTCAATCGGTTCGAAAAGCGTGGGCGTTAAATTAAGATCATGTTGAACTACTTTACTGACTGTTGAACTTCCGTCGCGTATCGCTAGCATGCCCTAGCTGCATCAAGTCACAACCTTGGCTTGAACTTTGTTGGCAAATTTGTCGCTACGTCGCAAACCACGTCTGGTAGCGATTGTGAGAACGCTACCAGCGTTTAATTACTAGTGATTTTCAAAACGCACGCTGTATGATAGATTATGATATGCTCTAACTGTGATATACCCTTACGGTTCAGTACCACTAATTCTCTATAACACAGTTTTCAATGGAACATATAGATAATTTCAAGCACGATTTTCTCATGCATAGGACACATTATTATCGACACTGAACATTATGATGACCTCAAAACTTGCTGTGTTTTGTTTTAAACCACTGAAGTGTAAAGACCACAATTTTAAAGTGCGCCCTCCCTGGGACTAGATAGGAGCACACCGGCTAGATGAGAAAATCGATGTGCAGCGGACCGAGACAAGGTTCAATACTGCGGCGCGACGCATGGCATTGCAAACAAATCGACACAATCAAGCCCTTGGCTGATACGTCATGCTGCTTGTTGTGTCAATGCGGCAAGTGCGAAAAAATTATGACGGGGCTAAACGTGTACTTAAGGGTAGACTAGGTATTGTTGGTCGAAGGAACCCAAACAAATCGAAAATTGAATTGAAAATTAACACTTTGATGTTTTGCAAAAGTTAATTCTACAAATCATGTACATGTACTTTGAAAACTTGCTTGATTTATTGTTGTTAATGAGTTATGTACGTTTTACAAAAGTGATGTTGTTTCAGTCCCTTTTACAACATAACTCAAGAACCACAGGACCTACAAAAGTATATCTGTTATATTTGAATCCTTCAACGCGTTCGCCCGGCACGTTCGCAATGAATTGAGCAATGCAATGTTTGCCAAAGCACACTAACATGCGAAAGATATTCTGATACTACAAATCGCAACAATTTAAAATGGTTGCTAACCTTAACGTGTTAGGCAAAGGACTAACACAAACACACCTAAATTTGAAAGTTCCATTTTACAGCGATCGATGGTTATTACGCAAGCACTGTGGCGTGTAAAACCCGCAATTGTCTTTGCGCTGAATTCAAACCAATACAAATACATGAATAACTGCAACTTTTAAATTTCATAATCTCCAACGTGAATTTTTATGCAAAATCACCATGAACAATTTAAAACTTTAAACAAAATTGATTTCACGTAATAATAACAGTCATAAAATTTAATTTAGTAATATCTAATTATATATTATTTAATTAAACAAAAATATTGTTTAATTAAATAATATATCAGGTATAATTCGCAGCTCAGAAACAGTGAGAGTAGGCACCATGACTGGTTGAGATCAGTTACCCGAGTACCAGGTGTAAACTCAGGTGGCTCAGTTGTGAAACTATCATATACCGCCGGTAATTGTGAGGCCTGGGGTTCAATTGCCGCTATTAAAGTCCTCTTTCTCAATTTATGTCAGTTTACCCAAGCCTCATAAACCCATAAAATGTAATAGTTACAATCTTGCACAAACAGGGTGTCCCCTAATTGCGCCCTCTTTTTCTCCAATTTTAGAAATGCCGATCAAAAATATTTTGGTATTTAAAGAAACCTTTAATCATTAGCTTTAATAAACCGAAAAAAATATTCCAAACGGCTTAAAACTTTTGAAGATATGCTCTTTTAAAGAAATGTACCCGATTTTTACTCTGTCCACTGAGGAGGTTTGACTACTTCAAAGATTGAAAATGGCTATCCTTGTGCGCCAGATACTTGCGAATGCAGCAGTAGGCCTTATGGTTGCGAAGATCTTGGAGGTTAGATGGTGGTCCTCGGTCCTCGGTGTGAGGTCTGGTGATCTTGCAGGCCATTCCACAGCATGGCTCATCACGTGGACAGAGTGAAAAACGGGTAATTTCTTTAAAAGGGCATATCTTCAAAAGTTGTGAGACGATTGAAATAATTGTTTTGGTTTATTAAAGCTAACGATTAAAGGGATCTTTAAATACCAAATTATATTTGATCACCTTTTCATAAATAGGCATAAAGGAGGGCACAATGAGGGTTCTGTGGTTTTTTTTGGGGGGGGGCACCCTGTATACAGCAAGGAGCTGTGCAATAATTATATAAGCTTTTAGCTGCGGTATCGGTGGATATAATACATATACGAGGGGCAGTCAGTATGTTTTAAGAGTTGACTTGTGACGTCATTTGTGGATTGTTTTCATGGCATTTCTCAATGATTACATAAACACTGTACCTTTGTCTTTCAAACAACACATGTAAAAAATATATCATACGCATGATTACGTAACAGCATTAGCATAAAATCAATAGTCTAGGGACACTGCCAAATCAGGCAAAAAGGCGGGCCTTTTAAATAACAGAAAAAACACGTGTTTACAATGTCCGAGAACAGCAAAAGTACAAGATGCATATGGCTAGTTTTGGGCAGGAATAAACACTAGGTCCTCAGTTTGCATTTTGTAAAATATGAGACTTGCCATTAAACTTTGATAGAAGTAGGACGTCTGGAAACTTCAACAACTTTAGGGCTTGAATGGAAGCGAAATTATTCTGCAAAAATGGCGAATATGAAAAAGCAGTTATTACAAATTACATCAATTATTACATCAATTACTCTCTCTTTATACCACTACTTTTTGTCTAAATATAACAATGCTAGAATAACAGTTATATTTTAATCACGGATTCAAATATTTTCTAGGAGACTCCCGTTTAAATGTTTGGAGATTAGTCAACAGAACTGGCAAAAAAATTAAATTTCCACGTTTGCTATTTTGGCAATATCAAGATTTTTAAAGAAAGAAAAGCCTTGTTTTTTTTTAAAATAAGACATATTTGACCACGCATTTTAAATAAACTAAAACCTTTACAGCCCAACAAACATGGTTTCAGGAACTGGTACTTTGTGTTCTATTACTGTTCCAAAAGGCAGCATTCTCCATTCTTTAATTCCCGAGAAAATATAGAAAATACAACAATACCTCATTTCGGCCTCTTAATTCCCTTAACAAAAACGACTCAATTTCGCCAGGTGACTCTAGACCATTGATTTTATGCTAATGCTGTTACGTAATCATATGTGTGATATAATTTTTAAATGTGTTGTTTGAAAGACAAAGGTACAGTGTTTATGTAATAATTGAGAAATGCCATGAAAACGATCCA